>NC_053130.1:14988175-15588175 GCF_010015445.1 Perca fluviatilis | reverse complement strand
TACTTTCTGCTCTGAAAAGGACAACCATTCTAGAGGGGGGGGTACTGTTAAGTGTACTGTAAGTGTTAAGTGTATTATTATTATTTCCTGGCGATGGCAGAATCTGGGAACATGCCTGCCACGCTCACAGTGAAGTCGTCACAAAAAGCAAAAGGAAAATTTTTCTGTGCTACCAACATTGCCATCTTGAGTTCAGCTTGCATCACGTTTTCTGCCTCTGTCTGTCCTTTCATGATGAAGGATGAAATCGCCTGTGTGCCCTTATGTGCCTCTTCTGTGTGATGGTGCCGCTGTGTCTTAATGTGCTGGGTAATGTCATTTTTCCCACTGTGCGCTTCATTAAAATCAATGCGACACACCTTACAAAATGCGTGGAGGTTGTCGATATGAATAGGTGAGATGCATGTAAATTGTTGCGCCCAACACTGTTGAAATTTACAGCTATATTCGATTTCTTTGCAGGAACACTGCCTTCACCTGCCATTTTTAACGGCACGCTTTCATGTCTGAACTTTCCGCGAAGCTTGCGCGGAGATCAACTGCGCAACTGAGTTATAGGTTGCCAGGTTGAGGTGACAAACGGGTTGAAAATTATATGATGTGTGGATTGTGTGAATAGGATGCATTTCATACAAGATCTGGCAACTGGTCAACATTAGACAAACCTATTGGTCCGATTATTTATAAAGGAGTTTGGGCCATGCAAATTCTGGGAGTTTCCCAGGAGAAATAACAAACCAGGAGGGTTCTGGGAGATAGGGCTGAAAAACGGGAAAAACCCGGGAAAAATGGGAGTGTTGGCAGGTATGATGTATTCTCCTGACAATTCTGATAACACCAGACACCGGAGGGCTATTTATACACCAAAACTGACAAAATTTGCATCTAAAAGCCAGTTAGCGAGCACAATCACCTCATTCTCATAACACCCACAACAGGGGCCTCTTACAAATATTTCCTCAAGTTTGACAGTGCATTTATTCAGCAGGCAAGCTGAGGGAGCAAATGGCAGAGTAACCTTGCACCCCATCGTGAAAGTTATCACTTTCCAGATCAGTGTTGCAGGTGTGATGACAATTTCACGACCAATTACGTTCTCTCTCACTTATCACCGCTTGACAATGTCGCCCTAAGAAGAAGTTGAGGATTTTTACTCCTATTTGAGCTGAACTTTCCTGCCCCCATCTTTCTTACTATTGACTCAGACAAATAGAGCTGTACCTACTGTTTAATAAACTCTTTTATTGAAATTTTTTTATTACTGGATGCTTTTGAAACAAATAAGAGTTAGAAATAAGGCATCTTGTTTGTCCTGATTGCTGGTGCTGTACTATATATTGCGAGTGACTGTGCTGGACAGGGCTCATGCTGACGGATGAGCAACTCCAGGTGAAAAAAGGGATTCTGGAGCCAGTGGAGTCCTCATGCTCACAGGCTGTCAACCTGCCAGCACTCAGCCGAATCCTCAAGTGATTGCATACAGACTTCAGCACAGTCACAGAAGGACCACACAGGCCTTATGATAGTGTACGTATAGTGTACTGCAGATGGAATCCATGACAATTTAATGCTGGTAGAAAGTGCATAAACTGCAGAAGGCTGTGTGCAGTTTAAAGTCAGTGTGATTTTATTAATGTATATTAGCTTGAAGTCTTTATTAATTAATCCCACGATTTGTTGAGTCGAGCAGGACATCTCACACAAATGTATTCCATTTGGCTTCGGAAAAATATTTTGCTTTGACTAACAGAGCATTCAACTTGCCACTTTGTCTTTAAACTGTTTTGCCCGATCAAGGGGTCTCAGAGGAGATAACACACTGTCACGTTCCCAAGTGGGGATGACATTTACCTCCAAATGCAGATACGGTGGACATAGCCTTTATCAAAGCAACATATGAGACTGTGACATTTAAGAAAGAGCCACGTTGCACTTGTAAGACTTGAACAATAGGCTTCCTCTCAGTTTGAGGCTTCATTAATGGTTTCCTTAATGTTAAAAAAGGGCCAGAGTTTTTATTGGCACTCAGTGGGATTGTGCAGTAGCCATACACACCTTGTGATCTAAGTAAATTAGCTGTGAAATGTGGAGTTCTGCTAATGTCAGGTTTTAATTGAAGCCCTTTTTCAACTTCGAGGTGGGCTACATAATTTTGTTTCTTTTTTTACATAACCAAATAGAGCATGACAAATCCCTGGATGTAAAAAGTAAATCATAGATCATTGTAGTCATTGTTTGTGTGAAAATTACAACACATATGTCTGCTCGTGTCAGCCTTTTTCAGAGTTGCTGTAGGCTTCTAGCTTCAGACCCTGGCCCTCTGAACATATTTCCAGTCCACTACATTACAATTGTACAATATAAATTATTTGTATCCGACACACAGTCCATTCTCTGGGCTCCTGTGCCCCTAAATGTGTTCTTATTTAGCTGCTTTTGTTCCTTACCTTATTGTACAGTATGATATGTTATCCAACAAAATTGGACATGTCACTCTAGCTTATAGATGTTGCTTTGTGACCTGAAGTTCATATAGTGGAACTCAGTCCAGTGCAAGAGAAATCGCCATGGTCTCTTTATGTTAGTTTTATAGTTTCCTGTAATTGATTTTCATTTGCAGAACCCAGAGAAAAATCTAGGCCACCTTTGGAAAGGCCACCAATGCCTCAAAGAGCAATCAATGGCCAGTATTCTTTTTTTACTAGAAATGTTTTATTGGGAAATGCTCTACCCCAGACATTTTTACATGGGACTCTTGTATGTATGTTATGTATGTCTTGTATGTTATATGTTACTCAATTCAGTGTTCAAGCACATGTTTTATTCTAGTGTTTATCAGAGTAGGGCACAGCACCACATGAACACCTGTGTCTGTTTTTATTTAGTAGCAGGTGAGACCAATGTCCTGTTTTGGCATGAACCAACAGGGTGTAGTCAGAAAATAGGGGCACCAACATATGGACACTTCTTGCAGTGCTGTTGGCTTTTATGGTATATAATGGCTTTTACACAATTTTACTGTTGTGGTCTTTCATTTCCTGCAAAATAAGTTCAACGATAATTACTACTAACACAATCACTCTCCAGTGAATGATAATCTTGGTCCTCATTATACATTTCAGATAAGCCCACATGCCATTTAAATTACCATTTATCTGCCAATAAAAGGGACATTCATTGCACTCCAAGAATTAAATTATACCCACGTAAGGCAATGCTTATACTGATTATTACAGCTTCACCAGATGATCTTATTTGAATTAAGGACAATTACTATTTTTTTTTTTTACAACCTCAAAAGGGCTCATTTTGATTAAGCCAGAAAGTAAGTAAACATTTTAATTCATTTTTGTGTAGGTGGTATTTAAGATGGTAAATATTCTAAAGCTACACTAGCAATTCATTTTTATTTAGGTTATTTTTGGGGCTTTTTGTGGCCTTTAATTGACAGTATAGCGTGAAGACTGGAAAGAGGAGAGAGAGGGGACGACATGCAGTGAAGGGCTGCGGGTCAGATTCGAACCCGGGGCCGGCGCCAAGTACTCAGCCTACATGGGGCGCACACTCTACTGGGTGAGCTAGAGGTCGCCCCCACACTAGCAACATGCTGATGTTTAGCATATATTATGTTAAATATGCTCACCATTTGAGTGCTAACATTTGCTAATTAGCATTAAACACAAAGTACAGCCGCGGCTGATGGAAATGTTAGTTTTGCAGTTATTTGGTCATAAACCAAAGTATTAGAATAAGTGTAATGTTGACCTGATAATGGTGCTAGATGTAAAGTTAAAGGATCACCAAAGTTATTACAAATTTCATGGCGATCCATCCAATAGTTGTTGAGATTTTTCACTCTGAACCACAAATGTCAACCTCATGGTGATGCTAAAGACAAGGTCAGGAGATCACCAAAGTCAGTAGACTTTATCCTCTGGGGACTATGAATGTCTGCTTAATATTACATGGCAATCCATCCAATAGTTGCTAAGCAATTTCAATTTGGACAAAGTAGTGGACTGACCAACATTGCCATTGCTGTCAGCGTGGCTAAAAAGAAGAGGCGTCCCAGGCCAATCAATCATTGGTCTATGGAGTACTAAAAGATAAGGGGAACTAAATAGAAAAGAAACAAAGCCACAGAAACAAGACTACCTGTATCATCTTCCCAAAACAAAGTATCAGAGTAAACAAAGGGTGTTGCCGGGGCAGGGAGGGAGACAGACGAGAGCCAGTGTTCTCAGCCTCTTTAACAATCAGAACAGACTATGTACACCTGAGGGTGAAGGACACAAGTGTTAAAATAAACACCACAAAGGACCAACAGAGGGACCGCATAGCAATCATTAATCTTTCAAATCACTCTTTTCTCCCAGTGTTTTGTTTCTGCACACGCACCTCAAAGGTCATCTGTGTACTGGATGCAGGAAAGCAAAAGAGTAAGAGTTCAAGTAAAAGAGCCAAGCTTCCTCATGAAAAACAAGGAATACCATGGTTGAACCTCTGGCGGCGCCATGAGCTGCTGGCAGGGGCGCTTTTCTTTTAAATGAAATTATTATTTATTTATTTAGTTAGTTTTTTCGCTCTTCTTCCCTAGTATTATCTCCACCACATTTGTCAACATGCTCAAGATCTTTAAATGCATACATCTCTGCCTTCCTTACATACAAATACCCAAACACTCGTAGACATACACATGGCATATACACACATACACACACATACCATGAAATATATCTGTACTCTCTGCCTCTTACCACATCATCATAACTGTTGTACTGTCTGTCTGTTGTATGTGTCATTTACCATGTATGTCACTGTTGTTACACTGCCTTCACGAATCCCTCTTCCTACTCTTCTTTTTCCTTCTGCTTCGGACAACAGCACATCCCTCTAGATGTACAGTATGTGAATTATCAAACAATCAATATAAACTTTTTTAGTTTGTAGGCAATTCACAGTCGTTACAGGTCTATAGATAGAAAGCTCAGCGTGCAATGTGCTTGAGATGTTCAGCTCAAACCAGAGCCCTCAAATTTATTTTCGCGACTCTGTAAAACAGCCGTCATTGATCATTGCTCTGCTATGGAAGATAAAATATAACTCATTAAATTACATTAGTCTTTTTACCTTGACTATGGGGTTTAATGGCATCTGCTGTCCTTTCCTGGTCTAAATGGAAAGATCTATGTCCCTTTCTTCTCTCTGTCTTGCTGTCTCTCATTTACTGAGTCTGCCCACACTTCTGTTCCGAAGTGGCTGTTTTAATCTGGCTGTTTTATCACTAGAGAGTGTCTCAATGGCTTTTACTGTCCATTAAAGCACATCAGCAGAGACATGTGTTAATAATAAGGAATATCTCAGCTTAATGGCTACCACCACAGGTCCAGGGCTGTCAGACTGAGTGTCACACGCTGAATCAATTAATAAAAGGGAGCTGCTTTTAGCACCCTTTGCTGATGTTGCTGATTAGTGATACCATTAAGTCAGGTGTCACACTACTGTACAGGTGTTAGAGGATTATTATTTTTAAATATTTCATGTGAAAACTGCTATCATACAGTAAGCAGCCCATTATTGACTGTTTAAACCAACATTTGGCTGACATATGATTCTTCATCAGTTTCTGACTAAACTTGACCTATAAATGTGTTTTGAAGTTGTGTTGAATTTACACCTTTGACATAAGTTACATTGTTATGTTATTATATTTTGTAACCGAACTGCATAAAAACAAGCTGTACTAATTTCAGTATACATTATAAGTAAAAAAAGTTTTCTCGTTATTCACTGGCTTCCCACTCTAGAACATTGTGGCAGTAATGTTTGTTGGCCAATTATTTCATAGAATGTCCCTTTACTGTTTAGTTTTTTTGTTGTAGGCTTTGGCCTTTGTAGCACTGAGTTATTATAGGTGAAGAAGACAACACATAGATGTTCAGTTCCAGTGCCTAGCTAGCTATGCAGCATCAGCTCATATTGTAATTGAAGATGGTATAGTTTTAGAAAAGTTCAGTCAGTGTATTGTCAGGAAGAACAGATGCACACTACTGAATTACTATGCACAACTATAGCGTGTCTGTCTAAAATATGTTTTTAGCATCACCCAGACTTAATAAATCCTTAATTGTCATGCAAAGCAATTTACCCTACAGTTTTTGGCAGCAAAACATTGTGACTTTAAATGTTAGTGTTTACCTCACACAGGGCTCACAAGAGCCAGAGCAGTACAGTAGATACTGTAATTACAGTTTTGCCAGCAAGAGGTGTGAAGTGTAGTCCCTGAAGACATAAACTGAAATTCAAAGCCTGACCGTTATAGATGTTCCTACGGATCACCAACAGACCCTCCTTGTCCTTGCATCGACCCTTTCATTGTTGTGCACTGCTTCTTTTATCTCTCCCTCTCGAGTCTGCGTACAGACAAGCTCTTCAACTGAATACAAACATGGAAAGAGTAATGCAACAATTAATATGCATACTTCATAAGCATTGTATAGGGATTTCATTTTCTCTTCTGATTCTGTGTAAACATGGCCAAAGCTACAAGACACACACACTCACAAAGATGAGTCACATATCATGTGTCCGTTTTATGAATATTACTAAATTTGTGCACCTCATAATACTTCATTATCTCCACAAAGTAGATATTTTCCCTGAATTAATGTCCTTTAAGTACTTAAGCAGTTTTATGTATCCTCAAAACTAAAGTTCAACTTGCACACAAACACATAACTTTAGTGTTATGCCAGAACCTCTGAGACTTTCCCCTCTAGATAGATTAACTACCTGACACATTTGGAGGTTGGCCTGGTGGATTAATGCAGTGTTTGTTTCCTTGTTCACGTTACAGTGATCTTTCCATAACCGTTATCATGGCAATAGTATTTCAATAACCAAGTGTTGGCGTTACCTAACCATACAGTATCTTAAATGAATAGTTTGCCATTTTGGGAACTATGCATGTGGTATAGATCTGTATAAATTTCATATCATACAAAGCAACAACCAGGAGAGAGTTAGCTTAGCCCTGCAGAAAGACTGGAAGCTAAGGGGAAACAGCAAGTATCTGTCAGGTAAAGTAAAAAAGGACTCCTACCACCCCACCCTTAACCTCACAAAGTAATAAAGTTGAATCTTGTTAGTATTATATCCAAAAATGTAAGTGTGAAAACAACAAGTTATGTTTTAGCACAAATTTGCTGTCTGTAGTCTTTTTGTCATTGTGTGAACCGTTGAGATTTCCCCCTATGTTCAATCTTTATGTTAAGCTAAGCTAACTGTCTCCTGGCTACAGTTTCATATTGAATGGACATATATAAGAGTGACCGATATATCAATCTTCTCATTTAACTCTAGGCAGCTCAGCGAACAAGCATTTTTCCCACAATGTCAAACTATTCCTTTATCAACAACAACCATTTTTGCCATACTCAGTCTTTCCTTAACCTTAAGGAAGTAGTTTTTAGTTGCCGAAAACAAACTGTACCTTAACCATATTAAGGTTTTATCAGTTTACAAACACTTTTTGGAATGCACTGAAACACCAATTTTATCATTGAGGTATGAAGCCCCAAAACAAGATTGCCTAAGGCCGGTTACACACTGGCATGAGTGTGGCGTTTCTGTTGCGTGTCAGCTGCGTGGCGGCTGCATGGATTTTTCTATGTCTTTACACACCAGAAACGTGTCTGATGCGGTGCTGCTGCTGCTAGCCTTGTCTGTACACATGTATGTTTCCCATTGATAAAAAGAAATACCATGTTAAACATAAATATATACTGATTTGATTACAGCAAAGACAACGTCTGCAGTATTGACGGCGAAAATCGATTTTTTTTTAAAATTACATTTATATATCTGCATTTATATCAAAACCTAGAGACTTTCAAACATCAACATTCAATCATTTATTAATATCTATTTGTGTCTAAACGACATATAAACATATTTTCCTATTGTAGTTTGCCTGTAAACGCTTCTAACACGCTTGCATGTCGCGTGAAAAATAGGCGTTGGTTCTATTTCTAGCAGGCACGCGACCGCTGCCTCCAAGGCACTTAACCCTAACCATAACCATAACCATTGCCTAATTGACTTCAAAGCAGCGCTGCGACCGTTAACTTCAAGGCACCTAACCCTAACCCTAACCATAACCATAACCAGTGCCTAATCCTAGTGCCTTCCAGGCAGCACTGCCTGGAAGGAGCCGTTGGGGGCAAAAAACACAGATAAACACATCTGACACATGGCCTGTACTTTCTAAATAAATCATAGCTGCAGTACACTGTAACTAGGGCTGTCTAAATTAACGCAATAATACTGAGGTAACGCAAATTCCTTTTTAAAACGGCACTATTTTTTACGCGCGATTAACGCACGCACATTTCTGTGATTTGGGCCTCTGGCCACTCCGTAGTTCGGGAAATCAGGAAGGGATGCAGCAGTAATGTTGTGGGCTAGCAGAAACAAACTTAACCTTAAGTAGAAATGGATAAAGACAAGAATGGCAAGTTCAGTTTTAAAGCCCTTCCAGATGGTTTTCTCGACAAGACTGAAGTTATTGGCATGTACTGTTGATGTGAATTGAATTACGACCAGAATACATTAATTCTCAAATACAACTTGCTGGCCAAGTATACAGCTGATGCAGAGAACCCTCCTCCCAGAGAACCCTAATAATAAACGTTTGCATAAAGCAAGCATATTTGTCCGCTCCCATGTTGATAAGAGCATTAAAAACTTGAAAAATATACCTTTTTAAAGTACATTTAAAACAGATAAAAAATGTCAGATGAATTTGTGAGTTAACTATGGACAATCATGCGATTAATCGCGATTAAATATTGTAATTGATTGACAGCCCTAACTCTAACCTAAAAAAACCTGCACTGTGTCCTTTCTTTTTAGACAGACACTCTCTCTATTTCTTCACTTCTTATTTCTCTCATATTTTCCCTCTCCCCTACTCTGTTCTTTTGCTGCTTTCCCTCTGCCTTTTTCATTTTCATGTTCCCTTTCTCACCCTGTGTCTGTCATTTCCTTTTCTCTCACTCTTGCGTCCCTCTCTTTTCTCTTGTTTCCTTTGAAGTGCTAAACAATGAGATACACTCCCTGTTAAGCTCGTAGGGAAATCCAGGCTTAAACTGCATGGCACAGTGCAGCGAAGCAGAATCTTGTCCTCGGGACCACTAGGGGATGGGAAGGGGTGGAGGCAGCATCAGAAGTACAGTCAGCATGCAGTGACAGTGACAATGGCTGCACAGAGCCTTGATCCTCCAAGCCGTCACAAGACGACATTAGCACAGCATGGCGGATGAATGCTATGACTCATTTGCAGAGAACATGCCTATCAGTGCCTGTCGCTCTAAATGTTGAACCTTGACAACTGTCCAGTTCTTGAAAGGATGTGTATGAGACTATCGGGGTGTAATTATGGGGACCAGAAGATTTGCATGTCAGGGCCCTATTGACTATAATTATTGAGTTCCATTAATGCAGCATGTCAGTGTAGAGGAGAAAGACAATCACTCGTCCTTTCATTGTCTCTGTCTCCCCTCTCCTGTCTTTTTTCCTTGTATACAGCCACAGACACGTCCATGCAGTGATGAATGCTATTCATTACTAAAGGATGGAATGGGAAATGAAGCAAAATGAGTGCTTTGGGAAGCAATCCGTGACTGGGGCATATACATAGTCTGCTGAAGCATCTGAGACATGTGTTTATCCACTCCCATGTTTCCTTGAAGCTATATTTCACACTAGCTCACATTTTGCTGTATGCACCTCCCTTAAAAAAATCTGATACGGCCTCTCCTCAATTTTCTTTTATATCTGTGTCTGTCTCTTTCTCTTATATTCATACACGCTAATGCCAACACTGCATGATGTTTTTTTTTATATGGCCCTTGATGAATTTCTTGAGACAATCTGTCTCATAGAGCAAGCTCTGTAATTCACCCTCCATCAACCACACTTAATGCAAGCAATGCCTTCCTCCTCTTCATGGCATTCTGATTCCACATAGAGATTTGCGTTGACAACTTGACATTTCATATTAATTTGATTGAATGAATAATTGTGAGTTCATATTTGTGTAAAAAGCAAGTAGCATATTTTCTTTTTCTCTGCCTATAAATACCTGCAGTGGTGTTTGTGAAGCATGTGGGTAGAAGATTGCATCATTCTCAGTGGGGCTCTGTAGTTTCATCTAATAGCTGTTTAATTAGTTTGATTGCTCTGATAAGGTGAACAAGTCTTAGTGCCCTATCTTGCACTCAGCGCAATTGCCTTTGTACACCGACGCATGTATCATTCCTATTTTGCACCCGACGCACAGCGGACTTTTCCCTCCACAGACTCACGTCGGTAAATTAGGGAATGTATTTGCGCTCCCGGGGGCAGTTCAGCGAAAAGAGGAGGCGTGTTCCGGCGCTAACGTGACATGGTGCTATTTTGCAGAAAACAATTCCGCCACTGACCAGGAAAAACCTGGTCTAAAGTCAGTGGCGCTAGTCTAAAGTCAGTAGCGCGTTATTCAGATGCTATTTTAGGGACGAATGCTTGGCCATTATGCAGTGTGTGCACAATGCGCATACACTTCTCTCATCTACAGCAGTTCCCATTTTTTAAAACCATACATAATTACAAAGAAAAATATTACTGAAAATGCGCTTCATGTGTTTGGATAGATCAGGAGGCACTTTACAGTACAATCCTCAAAAAGTCGCAGCATTCTTTGTGGCTGGTTGTGTTTTACACATTTCCATGAATCATGGATGTGTTGATGACATAAATGAGGAAATATTAGAGGACTTAAGGAGATTTCATTAAGGAGGATGTTGAACTATGGTGGGATTGGACACTCCGACGGAATCTGGTTCGGGAGTGGCAATGCGCGATGCGCTCCTGATGGAGCGGGTGGACGGAGATGGAGTGGGGGGAGGAGGAAGGGGCACAACAGGTGCAGGTGGTGCGTTTGGAGGCCCACGCTCCATGGCTGCAGAATCCTCTCCAGACTTGAGGAGATGCGCCCGAGAGGCTGCAGCAACATCGCTACCCGGCCAAGACGGGCATTTATTACTTTGCCGCATCCCGGACAGCTCCCGCTGGCATACGCCAGGCAAATCCGCCGTCATAATAGTAATCCGCCATGGAACAAGCGCGCCTGCTCTTAAAGGGAATGAGAGATGACGCTCTGATTGGTTATTTTCACGTTACGCCCAAACCACACCTAGCTACTTCAGACCAACTCATTTTAGATTTGCGTCGGGCGCAAGAGTCATTTATCCCGCCGGTATAATAGCAACAGCACCCGAGATCCGCCCACAAAGCTACTTGCGTTTTGCGTTTCACACTTGCGTTTCAGATCGTTAAAACAGGGCCCTTAAGGTCTTTCTAAGCTGATAGAATTGCCTGAATTCTTAAGTTCTCTCCAAGTCATTTCAATCCATTCAAAATTGCACTAAAACTTATCTGTAGAGGGTTTGAGAGACATTGTGTCACAGTGCAAGTCATTGATAATTGCACAAATGCATTACCTTGATAATTGATTACTTAATAAGATAATATTCTCATGTCAACATAATTGTCATGACATTACATCAGTGATATTAATGTGAACGTTGTAAAGTATGAGGGACATTTTATACTTATCCAAGATGGCAGTGTGACGTTTAATACTCACACACTCTAACATATCATTTGACAAACTCTTTAGATGCAAGGCTATCTTCTTTGTTACTACACAAACAATGTCAGGCAGGTGTGAAGAAACAAACAAAGAGTCATAGCCATACAAGCAGCTTTGTAAGGCTGTTCTTATGCACCGTGGTGTTTTAAGCTTAATGCTAACTCATTTGAATTCAGCAACAATTACAGTATGAAGGTACATAGCTCAGTTTAATTTTACACAGAGGTGTGTTTCTCTCACAATGTCTAAAGGCTTCAGTTTTGATCCATAAAAAATTATTTGAATCAAAGACAAATCAACCAGACTGATTATGCCCATTTTCCAGCCAAGCTGATATCAGGAAAATATATCACCCAGGATCCACTACATTACAGTACAGTAGGCTACAAGGCTGCTCTCCATCTTTGCACTAGACAAACTCACGTGTTTGTAATGCTGTATGCATCACTGAACAGTATAATGGAGACTGACAAGAAATGTGAGAGACTAAATATAAGGGATACTATCTGTGAATGAGATCATGAATTACCCTCAAATTCAAAAATAAGTGAGAAGATTATTGGGATACAGTTGACTGAGACATGGCATGCCTCTGCATTTGTTGTTATGTAGATGCTATAAATTGTCTTACATAATGTCCATTATGGATCTAACACTTTCCTTCTTTTTTCTGCATAGGTGTGAGTGTGAATTTGACTAAAGGGCGTGATGTGGTATGATCACAGGAACTCAAATCAGGTATTTCTTTCTCAGATTTAAATATGTTGGTACTTTCCGTAAGCTGTAAAATATTCAATTTGTGTTTCCGTTACATGTATGCGTCTATGTGTGCATTAGTGGACTTAAAATGGGACATCCCAGAGACATACTGAATCAGACAGGATGGACCATGGAGGTTTTTAAAGCATTGCTTTGCTATGTTTTATTGATGTCCATAAGATGATTTGCCCTGACATTTGCTGATGCTCTCTGTCTCAAGCAAACATCTTGCCATCATAAAACAGCGTGTACAGGGTCCACTTGGTAAATATTTAAGGGGTCCCCCCATCAGTGTTGACCAGCATTCGAGGCCCAGGTTGTGTTGGCTTTAGAGTAAGAATTTTACTGTTATTAGGGATTACAAAGGTCTACCCTTGCCTTTTAAAGCTAGGACAGGAAGTAGATTCCAAAACAAACAGCAGACATTTGAGCCATTGTGACTCAATCACACAGCCTGGCACCAAAAATTCTGAAAGTGTGTAATTTCTGCATAGAGCTGCAGCCTGTGTCTGTGACGTGACACACCAGAAATCAATTGATTTGGGGGCCTTTTGCTCCATAACATCAGCTCAGTAAAGCATACATCTCTCGTCTGTGCTGAGATTGATATAATTGTTGATAGAATTATTATAAAGATGGCTTTTCACACCAGGTTATAAAGAGTTTTAGCTGATATTTGTATCATGTAAAATATTAGTACTACTGTTAATTAATGCAGGTTTTCTAATTTTCTCCCAGAAAAAATCTTTTCATAGCTGCCAGATGCACTCATATTTTTTGCAGATGCGAATTAGGACTCATATGTTTATGTTAATTTGACTCTCTCTGTGTGTCTCTGTTTAACTGTCTCAATCACTTTTGTAGTATATTAACACCCTATTTTATCTGACCATTCTATATAACTTGTATTTAAGCTTTATCTGAACATTTATGACTTGTACTTAAGATTCGGCATGAGGACTCAAATGAACTCTACCACACTTCTATAGGAAAAAGGCCACAGGAAACATCTGGAATGTGTTATCAGTGGGGCCCCCAAGATAGAGATGTCTTTGTTGAACAGAAGGCCAGTTGGCTTGTAGCCATTGGTCAATTATTGATCCCACCCCAATTTATGAAGTATAGATATACGGATTTCAAAATACACCACACTTTCTTTCACTTTTTTACCATTTGTTGTAAATAGGGAGATTGTGTTGTTGACCTTAGCTTTATGTCCACCACTTCTGAAGGAAACGCCCAGTAACTTACACACACACACACACACATACACACACACACACACACACACTGTGTGAAGGTGAAGAACAAGGAGGAGGGAGAAGAGAGTTGGGATAAATAGCGAGGCAGTGGTGCAGGAAGTAGAGCATGTACCACAGCATAGAGGATATACGCTGAGCAAGTGGTTGGAGCGTGAGGGGAGATGATGGGGTTCAGATGGTTAAACTCATAGATAGCATGTTCAGTCAAGCGCAGACATCAGGCTCACATGGTACTAAGATGGGGATCAGGATCAGAGATTGGACATACAAGTCAACCTTATATGTGTAACGAGTGAAATCACAGCTGAGTTTGCATTAGTGGCGTCGGCTCAGTGGTCTTAATTGAATGACTATTGTATGCCTGCACTATATTATAGAGGAGTCAATGAAGGTTTGTTTTGGGGTTATAACCAAACCAGAGACTCATCTCATTAATCATATTTGTCATTGTTGTCTTTCAAGACAGTCCCTGCGTCTTCATGGGGTTTTTTTCGGAATAGAGGAGTGAGAGAAAAGCAGGCCTTTGAGGCAATCCAATTCAGCGTTCTTCTATAGCTTTACTGTAACACTAATACTGTATAATCTCCCTCCTCACTTGAGCCCTGAATGCATCTCCCTGACAAAACAGTATTCAGTTTCCTCTGCCTTGCATCCCTTAATGGGATGTTAAAATCTGCAGAATGTTTATGACTGTTTTTACACTCATCTCCATTTTCATTTGGATGTTTCCACTAGGCCGAACACAAACTGCAAGGGGGAGGCTGTCCTGTCTGACAACTTGGCCTTTGTTCTTGTGTGTTTGTGTGTTACGGCATCCTGTAAAATTTTCTATATTGACCTGCGGTGCACCTGGAAGTGGATTTTAATGGATTTCAGGAAACTTACAACACTCATGTTGTGTGGGTGCAGTGCACACAGCAGGATGAAATAGATGGAAAAATGCCAGTGTTTGCTGTTTTGCAATGAGGATCGCCTAGACATTCCTGTGTATTCTGAAAATATCTGGGCTTAGAGAATTAGGTTTATGGTGTTGTGAAGCTATGGCGGCATGTGGAAGGGAATTGAGAATCTATGAATGTTGAAAGTGGCCAGTAACACTTTGTATACTGTACATAGAAAAAAAAAGAACTTTCGTTGGTTTGTGAGTTTTTATATGAACGGAAATCCATATTTTCTTCTTTATTAAAGAGTCATTGTATCCATCTGTGCGGTGGTAAAGCAGGTGTATTTACTGAGCTCGATACTCTGCTGTTAGGATGTGTTCAGTGTGCAAATTATTATTCTTTTGAGTCATCATGACAGACTGAGGTCACCCGTAACAACAAAAGCTGTCAGACAGGGTTGGAATGACAGGAAAATGAAAGGGATTTAATGTGCCTTTAAACAAAACAAACATTTGGTAAAACTCACCATTCTCTTGTGGCCTTGCCAATATAGATTTCCTCAATGCTTTATTTTTCTTTTGCAAAGAAGCATAATAAGCACTTAATCATCACTGCTAGAGCTTGAACCTGAGGAAACGCATCAAATGGAACACAAAGAAGAGTACAATTTAATTTGGCCTTGGTGTCTATTGTTCATGTGGAACATTGTGTATGTATATAATAGAGTTAGAGTATGATCAACACGTTAGCAGTTTTATTTTACCATTATCACAGCTATATCAGTATATGCATGTATGTTTGAAGATATGCAGAAGAAAACATATATATAATTTCTGTTATATTTAAATTGTTCTAAATTCAAGTTTTGTTTTATGTGATTTTTCTAATGTTTGGTATATTTAAATTGTCTGTTAAATTTAAGAACTCATTTTCACATGTTAACTGTTTAGTCAGTGACTTTTACTGCATACCAACAAAGAAGAAGGTGAAACAACCTCACAACACTTTCTGTTTTGTCATATTTGTAGTTTGAATGTGCACTCAAGGACTTTTGGTTTTCAGTTTAAGTTTGTTTGTTACTGTAGTTAACCATCATACGCACGCACAAAATATTTGAACACAGTTGCATTCACAGGTGTTTTTAAATGAAAGGAAATATATTTTCAAGTAATGCTGAAAAGAATGTAGCGTGCTTTTACTTGTCTACTCGTCAATAAGACGGTGTGTCTGTGGTAAAAGGGTATATTCAGGAGACACCATATCTGACGAGTAATAAAATGAAGTCTCTGCTTCTAAGCCGAAAGCTATGATTAGGACCAAATTCTAATTCACTTCATTTTCTGTTCGCCTGACAGCTGTCTGTCTCTGGCCCTGTTCTTCCTCCAGTGTATTCTAGATATTACGGCTATGGAGTTCTTAAAAAACCAGCCCACTCCACCACCTTCAAATCCAATCTATGTCACGTCACCTCTGTCTGATCGCCTTTGTGAAAGGTGTTTATAAATGTCTGACGCACACACACGCACACACACACACACACACACACACACACACACACACACACACACACACACACACACTCTCAGGAAACGCGAAAGAAGTGAGCACAGAAATGAAGTTACAGCTGCCACTCTGGGTGTTCGTAAGTGGAAATAATGGCTGATTTTATATGATGAGGTGTGTGCCTGTGAGACTCACAGCTATTACTCTGGTGGAAATAAAATGGCCTGAATAAAGTCTAGATGGAGAACAATGTAAACTAAGCACATTTGGCTGAATCTGTTCATCTGGAGTTTTCTTTTGATTTGTCAGGGCCCGTTTGACCAGACAGTCTTTTTGTTTAATATATGAACACTAACAGAAAGGCAGATTTAGATGTCTGCTTACTGGGCACATAGGTCAAGGGCATTTTCAGTGAAGGGGAGTTTTATAGCTTTTGTTCTTCCTCCCCTCCTATCTGTATCTGCTGTTACTTTATCTTAGCCTTATCTCAGTCTTATCTCCTGATAGCATCTCAGCCTTTATCTCCTGCATCTTATCTGTAGTGCCAGACACAAAGAAACAGTGCAGAAGAGAGGAAGATAAAGGGTGAACAGGACTCACAGAATAAGAGAGAAGGGGAGAGATGGAGAATAAATGGTGTAAAAGTGAGAAAAAGAAAGATTCAAAAGTGGTCTTTAGGTGCTGTAATGCTCTTTACTTGCACAAAGTAAAATCCATTCTTTTGTGAAATGTTTAGTCACCCTATCCACTGCAGAACAGCATAAAACTGTATTTTGTAAAATTGTAATTTTATTAATTCAAATAATTGTATTTAACAATGAAAAACAAAAAAATTTACAATCATGAATTTAGGTAAGAATTAAATTAAATTTTGTATTCTTTTTTTGTGCTAAGGTTTCTGGCCAGGCATTTATCTTCTACATTCCTTTGGATATAATACAATGCATCTACCAAAGTATGGTGGTGGTAGTTGGAGAGGTGCCATTTCACCTCCTGGGCACTGCCAAGGTGCTCTTGAGCAAGGCACTGAACCCCCAACTGCTCGGGGCGCCTTTCCATGGGCGGCACCCTCACTCTGACATCTCTTCATAGTGCTTGTATAGATACTGAGCATGTGTGTGTAATTCAGGCTGGTGTGTAATGTGTATAATAACAACAGAGTGAAAACATTGTAATTTCCTTTGCAGGATTAATAAAGTATAAGTTGTTGTTGTTGTTGTTGTTATTATTTATTAAATAAAAAAATATATTTTTATTTGATTTTTTTTAGAGTGCATTCTGTATCACTCACTACTTTAAATCAATCTGCCGTGCACTGCAGTCTGTCTGGTTTATTTATATTTCACAAACTGTCAGCTGGTGGAAAAGGCAGAGACTGAGGCTCAACGAGTGCACGTAACGGTATGTGGACGAGCAAGGTAGAGAGTGACTGAAGAGAGAAGAGCGCCTGGTGGCATTTCAACAAAGCAGTAAATCTGAAAAATAAAACATTTTTCGCAGATTTGTCACTCAAAATGCATCTTTAGTATCTCATAATCGCCAACGTTATCCAAATTCATATTTAGAATCAACAAATAATATATCCATCTACAAAAAAGCCAGAAAGTCGAAAATTAGACAGAAGTATAAAGAGTCGGGAACCATCACCTTATCGTGGTGGAGAGGTTTGTGTGTCCCTATGAACCTGAGGGCTGTGTTGTCTGGAGTTTGGTGCTCCAGGTAGGGTCTCCCATGGCAAAGTGGTCTCAGGTGAGGGGCCAGACAAAGAATGGTTCAAAAACCCTATGAGTGACCGAGGAAGAGATAGAGTGACCCTGCCCGGAGGAAGCCCGGGGCCCCCGTCTGGAACCAGGCCCAGATGGAGGGCTCGTCAGCGAGCGTCTGGTGGCCGGGTTTGCCACGGAGCCCGGCCGGGAATAGCCCGAAAAAGCCCATCCCATGGGCCACCACCTGTGGGAGGAACCGCTGGGGTAGGGTGCGCTGCCACACGTGTGGCAGTGAAGGTCAGGGGCCTCGACGGACCAGACCCGGGCAGCAGACGGTAGATCTGGTGGGTCTTACCTTTACGCACAGTCTCGGTTCTGGAACCTTACTCCTGGATAGGGGTTGGACTCTTTTCTTCTCCGGAGTTGCCCAGGGTGTGAGGCGCCGGGCGGGTGTGGGGATACTCACAAGCCCCCGGCTGAGTGCCACTACATTGGAGTTTACCCTGGTGGATGAGAGGGTCGCCTCCCTATGCCTGCGGGTTGTGGGGGGGGAAAACTCTGACTGTTGTTTGTGCATATGCACCAAACAAAAGTTCGGAGTATTCGGCCTTCTTGGAGACCTTGAGTGGAATCCTGCATGGGGCTCCAGTGGGGTACTCCACAGTTCTGCTGAGGGACTTCAACGCGCACGTGGGCAATGATGGAGACACATGGAGAGGCGTGATTGGGAGGAACGGCCTCCCTGATCTAAACCCGAGTGGTTGCTTGTTGTTGGACTTCTGTGCTAGTCATGGATTGTCTATAACGAACACCATGTTCAAACATAGGGATGCTCATAAGTGTACTTGGTACCAGAGCACCCTAGGCCAAAGGGCAATGATCGATTTTATAATCGTTTCATCTGATCTGCGGCCGTATGTTTTGGACACTCAGGTGAAGAGAGGGGCGGAGCTGTCAACCGATCACCATCTGGTGGTGAGTTGGGTCAGGGAGTGGGGGAAGACTCTGGACAGACCTGGTAAGCCCAAACGGGCAGTGCGGGTAAATTGGGAACGTCTGGAGGAGGCCCCTGTCCGACAGACTTTCAACTCACACCTCCGGAGGAGCTTTTCTTGCATCCCTGTGGAGGCTGGGGGCATTGAACCCGAGTGGACAATGTTCAAAGTTTCCATTGCTGAAGCTGCTGCGAGGAGCTGTGGTCTTAGGTGCCTCAAGGGGAAGTAACCCACGAACACCATGGTGGACACCAGTGGTCAGGGAAGCCGTCCGACTCCCAGAGGACTCTTGAGGCAGTTGCAGGGTACCGAAGGGTGCGAAGGGCTGCAGCCTCTGCCGGGAAAGAGGCAAAGCAGTGGGTGTGGGAGAAGTTTGGAGAAGACATGGAGAAGGACTTTCGGTCTGCACCAAGGTGCTTCTGGAAATCCGTTTGCCACCGCAGCAGGGGGAAGCGGGGAACCATCCAAGCTGTGTACAGTAAGGATGGGACACTGTTGACCTCAACTGAGGAGGTAATAGGGCGGTGGAAGGAGCACTTTGGGGAACTCCTGAATCCGACTAATACGCCCTCTATGTTAGAGGCAGAGCTGGATGTTGATGGGGGATTGTTGTCAATTTCCCAGGCGGAAGTCACTGATGTAGTCAAACAACTCCACAGTGGCAAAGCCCCTGGGATTGATGAGATTCGTCCAGAAATGCTCAAGGCTCTGGGTGTGGAGGGGCTGTCTTGGTTGACACTCCTCTTCAACATTGCGTGGAAGTCTGGAACAGTGCCAAAGGAGTGGTAGACTGGGGTGGTGGTTCCCCTTTTCAAAAAGGGGGACCAGAGGGTGTGTGCCAATTACAGGGGTATCACACTTCTCAGCCTCCCTGGTAAAGTCTACTCCAAGGTGCTGGAAAGGAGGGTTCGGGCCGATAGTCGAACCTCAGATTGAAGAGGAACAATGGATTCCGTCCTGGTCGTGGAACAATGGACCAGATCTTCACTCTCGCAAGGATCCTGGAGGGAGCCTGGGAGTATGCCCATCCGGTCTACATGTGTTTTGTGGATTTAGAAAAGGCCTATGACCGGTCCTCCAGGAGATACTGTGGGAGGTGCTGTGGGAGTATGGGGTGAGGGGGTCTCTTCTCAGGGCCTTTCAATCTCTGTACGACCAAAGCGAGAGCTGTGTCCGGGTTCTCGGCAGTAAGTCGGACTCGTTTCAGGTCAGGGTTTGCCTCCGCCAGGGCTGCGCTTTGTCACCAATCCTGTTTGTAATATTTATGGACAGGATATCAAGGCGTAGTCGGGGTGGGGAGGGGTTGCAGTTCGGTGGGCTGGGGATCTCATCACTGCTCTTTGCAGATGATGTGGTCCTGATGGTATCATCGGCCTGTGACCTTCAGCACTCACTGGATCGGTTCGCAGCCAAGTGTGAAGCGGCTGGGATGAGGATCAGCACCTCTAAATCTGAGGCCATGGTTCTCAGCAGGAAACCGATGGAGTGCCTACTCCAGGTAGGGAATGAGTCCTTACCCCAAGTGAAGGAGTTCAAATACCTTGGGGTCTTGTTTGCGAGTGAGGGGACAATGGAGCGGGAGATTGGTCGGAGAATCGGCGCAGCAGGGGCGGTATTACATTCAATTTATCGCACCGTTGTGACGAAAAGAGAGCTAAGCCAGAAGGCAAAGCTCTCGATCTACCGGTCAGTTTTCGTTCCTACCCTCACCTATGGTCATGAAGGTTGGGTCATGACCGAAAGAACGAGATCCAGGGTACAAGCGGCCGAAATGGGTTTCCTCAGGAGAGTGGCTGGCATCTCCCTTAGAGATAGGGTGAGAAGCACAGTCATCCGTGAGGAGCTTGGAGTAGAGCCGCTGCTCCTTGGCATCGAAAGGAGCCAGTTGAGGTGGTTCGGGCATCTGGTAAGGATGCCCCCTGGGCGCCTCCCTAGGGAGGTGTTCCAGGCACGTCTAGCTGGGAGGAGGCCTCGGGGAAGACCCACGACTAGGTGGAGGGATTATATCTCCAACCTGGCCTGGGAACACCTCGGGATCCCCCAGTCAGAGCTGGTTAATGTGGCTCGGGAACTGGAAGTTTGGGATCCCCTGCTGGAGCTGCTCCCCCCGCGACCCGACACTGGATAAGCGAACGAAGATGGATGGATGGACAAAGAGTCGATAGCTATGAAGATGATACACCGTCCCATCTGGTCTCATTGGTGTAAACTGGCAGCCTTCAAAATGGTGTGTAAGTAGCTGCAGGATTCATCTTGTCTCGTAGTGAATCTTTGGTCTGAACATGCTACTGCACACACAGTGAGTGATACAGAATGAAATTGTAAGTTGTTGTTAATTACTTTTTTTTTTACATTATTTTTGGCCATTGTAGGCCTTAATTTTTATAAAACAGCTTAGACTTGAAAGGGGAGAGAGAGGGGGTTACTGCCTTTGACTCTTTTCCTGCTTCCAACGTTAGCTACATGATTGCTGGATATACCAAACTAACTTTTCTTCACTTTCCTGGAGCACGAGCGGATAGCTGAAAAGAACATTGCGACTGTTGTGTGGAATAAGGTTGGCGATAAAAAGGCGCTACGCTTTTCCGTGTCTATTTTTTCGCTAAGAGGAAACTCAACAAAAAGTAATTTGCCAACACTAAATATCAAACAAAAGCCAAACACTATATAGTATTTAGTTGTTGTGAGCTGTAGCCTACATTCACCACTTCTAACCAGAGGCAGAATATAAAGTAATCTCAGAGATTATTCCTTCACAGCACTGTGCAATACGAGAAAATCTCAGAGCTGAACAGGGCAGACGCAGCACTTTTCATCAGACTCACCCGGGTTAATTAAGACACACACACAGACACACACACACACACACACACGCCAGTTCTGGTGGATGATGAATGCAGATATGTGCTGATTAGCTCTCATAACGGGCCAGGTGGGTAGCACAGTGCCATGAAGCTAATGTCTGATTATTCCACATTGTCATTGTGATATTTTGTGATTACATTCTGAATCTATAACGTTCTCTGTCAGGTAAATCAGTAAGTTAGTAGTAGGGTATACAGGGGAGTTGGATATGAAGTGGTTTGGGGTCCTTCTGTAAGTAATTTTGGGGTACAATTTGGTTTTGATGAATTGTACAAGCAGCAATACCACAGGCCAAGCAATCGGCCGTTCCAAACAGGCACATTTTGAGAGAGAGAGAGAGAGAGAGAGAGAGAGAAAAAAAAAAAAAAAAAAAAAAAAAAAAAATTTGGCAGGGCAGCTGATTGTGAGGGAAGAGGCTTAATGGAGGTTAGTTAACATTAGTGGTCTACAGCAAGGGTTCTCAAAGTGGGTTTCAGGGGGACTCATTCATAGACTTTCTGTAATAAAACATCTAAAAGAGAAAATCATATCAGATGGGGACCCTTGGACAAACTCTAATCAAATGGGGGTCCGTGGTCTAGTTTTTGTCAGTTTAGGGGACCTTGATGTCAAAACGTTTGAGAACCACTTGTCTACAGGACTAAAAATGTGTGGGCATTTGTTGGCAGGTCTAGGCACTAAGGCATAGCCTAAACTAAATTATTTCATGATATTTATTATATATGCTATATTCTGACCAACTTAACTTTCTGCATTCATTTGCTGTAATAAATTAAACAAGTATGTAGATGTTGTAGGTTAGGCTATACATGAGCATACACACATACATATAGTAATTGTTGAAACTTTTATTCCTCCGCCATCAGGTTATTAAATTCAGAAAGTAGTTACTTTAAATAGGATCCTTATCAACAGCTTACATGAGAAATTATTCAACAATGGCTATTTATTATTTTATTCTTTCTAGTACTGTTATTTGTCATGGTACGCTGACCTCGGTTTGTATGTTTTACTGATTTGTGCTGGACATGATATTTTGGACGTTGACCTGACACTGATTCAACCACTCTGTGCAGTAACTGTAATTAGTGTAATTAAATCATCTTATTTTGACCTGCAACTTATCTAACAGAGAGAAAACAGGTATGGTATTACTTTATTACACATTTACACGAGCAGATGGATAGCATTTAAGTCATAGCCTACAGAGGAACTCAGCAGGAGCACAGTCTGGCCTAAGTAAGTTCCCCCCATGCAGCTTTGATGTATCTAAAAGCTAACATTAGCGTAATGTTTGTAAGTAACATTTTGCAAGGGAAAGTTTTGCAATCCTAGTGACGTCCCTCATTTTGGAACTTAATTGTTGCTAGTTTGCACAATTTTTTCTTTTTTTTTTTTTTTTTTTTATGCTCTTCTTGCTGCTAATGGACTCTCTAGAGGTTTGTTTGCCCCTGGTCATAAAAGTAATAACCTGTGGTAGCTGTCAAAGCTCTCTCCCCAAGGTTGCCAAGGTGCACTCTGAAGAGAAGAAGGAAAGGCAGGAAGGGGCTAAAAAAACAGTAAGAAGGAACATTTTCATTACAGCCTTCAGTGTTGGTTTGTATAGCCACTGGGATTCCTAGTAACAGCTCTGGTGTTAGTACTCTGGTCCCCATGTGTTCCAATTTTCAAACCCCTTTAGCTTCTATGCCCATGTGAACAGCCCAAAGAAATCATGTCTCATGAGTACATGTATCTGCTCTAGGGCAACTGAAAGAATTACATAGAGTATTACAGAAATAACCATGTGATTATTTTCATTTCAGTTGCTACCAGTTGACTAATTACCAGTAGACATTATTCTGTTACCAATAAATCACATGAGTACTTGTACTCGTGTCACAAACTCACAGATAATAATCCCCTCAGGAGTTCGAACAAGCTCTTTGGAGTGTTTTAGCATCTTTCAGCTCATATATTTGGTTTTCTGTTTTCTGCTTTCATGAATCACTTTTTATTAGGAAAAAAGCTCAGATAAACCCACTGTAAGCTACCTTTCCAGTTAGCAACAGGCTGGTGAACATAGTGGAGCATTTAGCAGCTAAAGAGAGAAATATTTCATCAGGAGCTAAAAGAAGAGGAAATATTATAATTGCCATGTGGCCAGAAACACAAATCCAAATGAATGTTAATGTTGCACTGTAACTGCTGGATGTGTAAATTTTTGCCAACAATTTGGCCATATTAACTAATTAAAAGGGTCACATTACAGTATGTCAATGTTGTGTTCACAGCTTGTTTCCGCTGCGCTGAAGTGGCCCAAAAAAACTTAACAGATTTATGCAAGTCTCAGCAAACTGCTGCATGTGACTAGTAGCTTGTTTGATTTGCGATGTTAGATGATAGACCTGATGTACCTTTGCATCACTATTGACACTATACAGTTGCACCGCTCAAAGATTTACAACACTGAAAGCCTTCTCACACCAAGGGGATCTTTGACTTCTCTCTCTTACACACACACACACACACACACACACACACACACACACACACACGCACTCACTCTGTCTTGTTATATTTTTCTGACCTCCCTCTCGCTCTCTCCCTCTTGCTTGCCCGCTGTCTCAGTTGCTCTGACCTCTCAATATCACACAAGCTGTCAGTGCCAAACTATGAATGTCCCTTGACACTTATTCGACTCAGACTCCCTTAAGCATTTCCATTTGCACAGAGCCAATTTCAATTTTTATAGTGGGTCAGGTGGGGGCTGCTAGTGTAAAGCCTGCAGTCAGAATGAGCCAAAGCATCCTGAGCAGTGTGTGTTTTTGTGTAAATGCCCGTGTGCGTCTTTATTTGTTTCCTTGAAAGGGTGGCTCACTTAACCATGGGGGCTATCTAAACCCACCTTTTGGCAATTCCACCATCTGAAGTAACTACCCACCATCCTTTTAAATAGCTTGACAGGTTCACATATTAACTTGTCAAGTGCATTACCTGGCATTTTTTTATTGTCTTAGAGAAATCAGCGTAATTCATCACAATAATCTGTTAGAGAGATAATTGGCATGCTAATGAAGACTCACGGCAGAAAGCTTACCGTTGGGAGTGCATGTAGCTTTTGTGCTACAGAGCAGGATCTCTTTCAGCACCATGTACAGCATCAAATACTTCACTTTGTGTGACTTCTGCCCACCTTGTGTAACCATGGGTAGCTAATGACCTCACCACACACACACAATCTCACCATTCAAGTGTGCAGAAGTATTTAATTGTTGTGGAAATATTGTTTTGAGCTCTGGTATTTTGTTGGTCTCAGTTGTGGACCCTGTGCAGAGCAGAGTTCTAAAGTTCTAGCTCTAAAATTGTAGAGAAATACATCTGTCTTTTTGTCTACAAAGTGGTGCGCATGCCTTCTCAGTAAATGCAGGGGTGGTGATCTTTTGGGGAATGCATTATGAAGTCCAGTTCACATGCTTCCAGAAAATGTACTGGGAGAGGAAGAGAGAGAATGTGTCATTGCACCGTGCTGTGCTCAGAAAGCAAGGCATCCCTATCGTACCCTAGATTTTCTTCACATATGGTGTCACACATCAGGACATCTAGAAGCTGTCCTCTCATTTTATAATCTGGGGTAGTTGGCGCAGTACAGACGATACAAAGGGAAAAGACTTTTTATTATTATTATTATTTTTTTGTTAATCTTTTATTACCAACATCAACCTTTTAAATTCAGAGAATAACCAATACACAGCTTGTTTCAAATTGCTGTTCAACTGGAGGGCTAAGATTTGAGCCTATGAGCTGTTTTGCATCTTTAGATCTGCATGTGTCTGTGTATGTAGGTGCACTTCTATGCGCGTGTACACACTCCTGTGGGATTGCCTCCAGGGAGCTCACAGGCAGAGGATTTTGGGACTGAACAGCTGAGTGGATAGACACAGTCCAGGGAAATGACACTTCAACAAGAAGAAGTGTTCGATTTGTCCGAGTGAAAAACCGTATTCAAGAT
Organism: Perca fluviatilis; assembly: GCF_010015445.1. Classification (NCBI taxonomy): domain Eukaryota; kingdom Metazoa; phylum Chordata; class Actinopteri; order Perciformes; family Percidae; genus Perca; species Perca fluviatilis. Next base: position 15,562,515 of record NC_053130.1, on the reverse strand, counting down.
GAAGCTTGCTTTTTTGTAGTGCCAGTATCTTCCTGCTCTTGATTTCTCTCTCTCGTTAAGGCTTGTATTATCAGCTTTAATGAATTTGTTGATAATATACTTTAAGAGCTCACATCAAAGAGGCAAAGCAATATTAAGAAATTATTATAGAAAGAAGGCATCCAGGGAAATGTGTTTATTTTCTGCTCATCCAAGTATGACAACACTCTCCTTGAAACAAACCTCCTGAATGATTTATTGTGCCATTGATTGAAAGAGCCCACACCACCAGTTGACTCATTCTCAAAAAGGGTGAAACTCTTAGTTCACTTGCACTTCCTTTCCAGATCAATGTTGATGGTTGTTTGAAACTCACATTTGATGGAATAAATTGATATTGCTACATAATGCTACGGATGGTGTGTCATAAATTACAATAACAGTCTGAAGTCATTCAGTCATTCTTTGAAAACGAGTTGTATATTGTACATGTACATTTTAATAACCCCAAAATCAATTTAATGGCTCAGCAAAATTCAATGGGTAAACAATGCATTTTCCACCCAAAAACCAAATAACGAATGAACACTTTCTGCATCCCCCAAATGTGAGACAAGAAGGCATTCATCGAGAATAATTAAACCATTGCTGTCTGTCACTGCAGGAAGTCTACATCTGCGAGGCAAATCAGTGTGTTGAGCTTTAAAGAAATGACTGAAGGTGCTGTATTAATGCGACATCACTAATAGAAATTATTTTCCCTGAAGAAGACTTGCCTGCTTAGTGATTGAATTCTCAACTGAATACAAATAAGCAGTGTGCAGCATTTATAAAGGGACCCGCAGGCTTCCCTATTTGTACAGGAAAAAGGCACAAAAATGTACTTTGAGCATTCTCAGAAGAATACATGGTACCTCAAAGTCAACCTAAGCGTATTTTGTGACTGCATAATTAGTTTTACAGAAAGAAAGCTTGGACATTATAGTTGAATTATGTGTTGCTTGTCCACCACTAAAAAGGATCCTTTCTAATATATATATATATAAAAAAAAAAAAAAAAAACTGTTTCCATCCTCCTTCTCATATAAACATTATTAGGATTGGCACACACTCTGCAGATATTTGAAGAATATTATTAATAATAGAATAATGAAGAGTGAAAGGCCTGTTCATTTCTAGTTAGAAGACTTAATTAGACAAGTGCCTGCAGTTATTTTTACAATTTTTTCTCCATTATTCCTTTCTCATTTTCACTGATTAACTGACATGCTAGCACAGACACGTACATTCCCACATAATGCTTTAATACACAGACACACATATGTATGATGTCTTTTTGATGATTTCTCGCTAAGAAGACTTCATCGGGGTGCTGAGACAAGAGCCCAAAAGCAGCATCACCCTCCTCTGTGGAGTGTCTTCACTCCTGCCTGAACCCCTGGCCTGTTGTTTTCTCTGCAGCAACAGAGACAAGATGAGAGAGAGAATTAGTACTGTGGCAGGGGCTGATTATTAGAGAGTTTCTTCTCAAAGCCTTCCTCATACCAAAACCAAGCTAGGCCAAGTGGAGGTAGTGATGACTTAACCCAGATTAGCTCTTGATTCTCATCCAGGGCCTATGCATGCCAGTTAGAGGGCTATTTTTAGACACATTTTTGTTTACATTTTTAGCGTGAACGATAAATGGACTAAATATGCAATTATCTTGCCTCGTCTTGCATGCTAACAATGAGTATGTTTACATGCACACCAATATTCCACTATTATTCTAAATATAGAATATTACGAATTTGATACAGGTCATATAAAGAGCATATTCTGGTTGAATATTCCGAATAAGGCCTTTTTCCGAATATAGCATTTTTCATTTAAGACACGTGGGATATTCCTGTATTCCTGGGCCATGGTGCCGGTCGTTTCAGCAGAGTCTTTATCCTTCACAACTGGCTTCAGTCTGCATGTGGGGCCACAATGTTGGTTTCGTTGACAATTTTAATCTTTTTTGGGATCGATATTCTCTCTTTATGAGAGACGGCATTCATCCTAACAGGCTGGGCTCGCAGGTTCTAGCCAGCAATGTCCAGTTAGCTGTGCAGTCCTCACCACGCGATTGACTATTTACACAACACACACACACACCCTGGAATCCCTTTCTCCCTCTCTAGCATCAGCTCAGGACACTGTTTGCAGCACTAGCCCCCCCTACTGTCCTCCCTTGCCATCAACACCTCCACCGGTCCATCTCCCCATTCAGACTGTTGTCACAGACAGGGCCTCCTGTCCTCATTACACAATTAATAGGGTTAATAAAAACAATCTTCTTTACATAAAATGCACTACTGTCCCATTACCAGTGGTTATGTGTAAGCTGGCCCTCCTAAATGTGAGGTCCCTCTCAAAAAAGCCTTTTATTCTAAAGGAGTTCATCTCCTCCACCCTCCTAGATTTCTTGTTCCTGAAACCTGGTTGGAGTCTGGTGAATATAGCCAGCTCTTAGAAGTATGTTCCCCCGACTATGACTTCTTTAGCTCACCTAGGCTTAGTGGCCGTGGAGGAGGTATTGCTGTCATTTTTAAAAAATGCCACCAGTTCACTCCTATTGGTACAAATGCTTATACCAGTTTTGAGGTTTTTATGTTCGAAACAGGTGGTATAAAGCCTGTCCTTTGTGTAACTGTCTACCACCCTCCCAAACAGAATTCTCTATTTCTAACTGAATTTTCTGAATTTTTATCTTCAGTTGTTTTAGGCTATGATATTGATTTTAATCTCTGGGGACTTCAATATTGATGTGGACATTCCATCAAATGCCAGTGCTGAATTTCTCGGAACTATGGACTCTTTTAACTTCAAGCAGCATGTTACCTGCCCTACTCACAACCATGGCCATACTTTGGTTTTAGTTTTTACGCTTGGTCTGTCCATTGATTCTCTGGATGTGGAGGATTTGGGTGTCTCCGACCATCAGTGTATCAGGTTCTCCACCTTGTTTCATATCATCTCCAATCATCAAACTCCTGCTCACTACTGCCGATCTATAAATACATCTACTCCAAGTAATTTCTCAAATGCCTTCAGAGCCTTCTCTTCACTTAGCAGTTCTAAGACCCCACCCCATCAGCTGAATACAGACCTTTTAATCACAGAGTTTAATTCAATCTGTGGAAATATCTTGGACTCTATTGCCCCTTTGACTATCAGGAAACCTAGAGCCAAATCTCAGCCTAGGCTGAATAGTGACACTTGTGCTCTTAGACGACTATGTCGAAAGGCAGAGAGAAAATGGAAAAAGGACAGGCTACAGGTGTCTTTTGAGATGCTGAAAGGCTGTCTGGCTAATTATCAGTTATCGGTCAAAGCAGCAAGGGCCAAATATTTTGCCACCATCATCTCCAAAAACCACCACAATCCCAAAGCCTTATTCCATACAATAAATTCAGTTCTCAACCCTATTGACACCACTTGTCCTGTACCATCCACAGCCATTTGTGAGGATTTTATAACATTTTTCTTAACATAAATAGATCTTATTCGTTCAAATATCTCACCACCCATTTATGATCCTGGTCTTATGCTTGACCCCCCTGCCATCCTCAATGACTTTCAGCCTGTATCTCTGTCTCTCGTCTATGACACTTTTGCTCCAGGTCCAAGGTCCTCCACCTACCCCTCGGATATTGTTCCTTCACACCTTTTGGAATTGGAATTGGAAATTGATTTATTTGAAACAGGGACAGTGCAGAAATATATAAAAGTAACTGTGTGCACATCCCACCTTCTTGCAGGTGCAGGACAAATGAAAATACTTAAAACGAAAATAATATAATGTCCGCAACACTGCTTTAAACTCCCATATTTAATATAAAAATGCAACGTTTCGACCCAGCTGGGTCTTCTTCAGGCCTGAAGAAGAGCCGTTGCATTTTTACAGTGCAGAAATAAACATTAAACTTGTTAAACAAGAGAATATGTCTTGGGCCAGGTTATAGCAACAATTGCTAATTTCCACCTGTAGTCCCTGGGCAGGTATGACAAATTTAAAACAAAACAATTTACAATTTTAAATAGAAATAGAAATATCACAAAACTATATATAAATGACATGATGTGCATAGTAATTAAGAACAAACAGTTTAGTAAAAACAGGGGCGCCATCAGCCCACTCACTCTCTCTTTCTCTCCCCTCCCAGCATACACACTGAAAGAGTTCAGCAGCAGCTTAGGCACATTAGAGTACATGCAACTCCAGATATTCATTCATACAAGGATACACACACACACACACAGACACACACATTCACACTCACATACATACACACACACACACACACACACACACACACACACACACACACACACACACACACACACACACACACACACACACACACACACATAAATACAGTATCTTATAGATGTGAGCAAACTTGTTTACTCAACAACCAACTCTTTGTTAGGCATGAGAAAGTGTGAGAATTTGTACATAAAATATGTTCCGTGGGGAGGGCATTCCACTGTCTCATGGCAACACATGAGAAAGAGGAACTCCCAAATTGGGTTTTACGTTGTGAGATGTGTAGCATCGAGGATTTAAAGGATGTATTGGACACTGTAGGTCCCACAATCTCACTTATTATAAACAGCAGTCTTGCCAATGGAACTGTGCCATCCATTTTTAAACATGCAATAGTCCATCCTCTTATTCAAAAACCAAACCTCAACAAATCAGATTTAAATAATTTCAATCCCATTTCTAAGCTTCCCTTCCTGTCTAAAGTATTGGAGAAAATTGTATATGCTCAGCTATTGTCTCATTTAGATAATAATAACATCATGGAAAAATTTCAATCTGGGTTCAGGGCTCGTCACAGTACACAGTACACTTCTTAAAGTCTCAAATGACCTGCTACTGGCTTTAGACTGTGGTAAATGTGCCATCCTAATTCTATTAGACCTCAGTGCAGCATTTGATACAGTGGGTCACAGTATCTTATTAAACCATCTTAAGGACCAGGTTGGCATTCAGGGCACTGCCCTCAAGTAGTGTGCCTCATATTTAGCTGATAGGACTTTCTCTGTTAAAATTGGCAGCCTATACTCCTCCACAGCCCCTATTTCTTGTGGAGTACCCCAAGGTTCCAATTTAGGGCCCATTTTATTTGCTCTGTATATGATCCCTATGAGCTATATATTCCACCAACACAATGTTTCCTTCCGCTATGCCAATGATGCACAAATCTATTTGCCGTTAAATCTGGGGGATTCCAACTCTGTTACAGCCATTCTTAACTGCCTCCAGGATGTGAAATGCTGGATGGCCAAAAACTACCTACAACTGAATGACTCCAAAACAGAGGTGATTCTTCTTGGTCCCCCAAACACCACAGCAAGCAGAGCTAGCCACCTGGGTCCGCTGTTTCTTAACCTGCACGTCCATGCCAGAAATCTTGGTGTCCTCTTTGATTCATCACTTTGTTTTGAGAAACCGATCAATTCAGTGGTGAAAAGTTGCTTTTTTCAACTCCGGAATATTGCTAAACTGAAGACCACCCTGTCTTCTGATGATATGAAGACTGTCACCATTGCATTAATCTCCTCCAGGATTGATTATTACAACATACTGTACCTGGGTGTTGGCCATTCCTCTTTGTCTCGCTTGCAGCTTGTGCAAAATGCTGCAGCGAGACTTCTGACTGGCACAAGGAAAAGAGAAAGCATCACACCGATTCTAGCATCCCTGCATTGGCTACCTATTAAATACAGGATTGATTTTAAGATTCTTTTATTTGTTTTTAAAGTGCCCATATTATGAAAAAATCACTTTTTCTGGGATTTGGGGTGTTCTTTTGTGTCTCTGGTGCTTCCACACACAAAAAAATCCATCCATGCTGTTTTGAGTGAGATACGGTTTCTGAATGTGTCCTGCCTTCAGTCTCCTAGTGAGCTGTTCAAAATCTGCTCGGACTGTGACGTCCCAGTCCGAAATGAGCTGGCTAACCACAACCGTTAGCTCGTTAGCATGCTAACCGTTAGCATTAGCATGCTAACGCTAATGCTGACGCTAGCATGCTACGTCGTTCTCAATAGCAAAGCGCTGCTACAACACACACAAGTTCACCATAATCTACAAAAGAACTACTTACATGTGCGCCCTCATTTAGAAGTCTCCCAGCTAATCCTGCCTTGTAACTGACCAAAGTTGGAGAAACAGGCTTTCTTTTACTGTCTCTAGAGTTAGCTAGCTGACATGATCTACATCTGATCTACTGAGCATGTGCGAGTGCAATCAAAGATAGTACAGAAGAAGAAGATGAAAAGAGGTCTCACTCTGTAGCTAAAACAGAAACCAGGTGAAAAGAGGATCTGCAGCAGTGAGAGAGAGCTGTGCATTACAACAAAAATATGGTGTTTTTTGAAAATTAAACCATGTAAACCTATTCTGGTACAATCTTAAAATACAGTTATGAACCTGAAAATGAGCATAATATGGGCGCTTTAAAGCCATTCATGGTCAGGCTCCCCAGTATATTTCAGAACTCCTCCGCCCCTACTCCAATTCTAGGCCTCTTAGATCCTCGACTCAATTGTTTTTAACTGTTCCTTGATCGAGGTTAGTGGGTTAGGAAGATCGTGCCTTTTCTGTGGCAGCTCCAAAGCTTTGGAATAATCTCCCACTTTGTCTCAGATGTTCCCCCTCCATTGATGGTTTTAAAACACATCCCAAGACATATTTGTTCTCAATGGCCTTTGGTGGCTCTTAGAACAATCATTTTAACAACATATTGTACTATTTTCTTGGTTTTATTGTTATTTTATTTTTATTTGTGTTATTTTATGACTCCTTTTGCTTTGATTTTAGTTGTTGTGCTGTGCACTTCAATTTGTACAGTACGTTGGTCAACTTTGGTTGTTTTAAACGTGCTACATAAATAGACTTGACTTGACTATTATTCAGGTTTTAGAGGCATTTTTTGGACATGTATACAGCGCATTCGGAATATGCCTCTCAATCAGGGGTTTTATCACAGTTTACACCCAGTTTACAGCCTCTAGCCTGTTTACGGCTTATGGTCAGCTCTGTGCATTGCTATGGTTGCTGTACACAAACCAACCAGCCAACACTTTGCGAGGCTGCAGACCGATAAGAAGGACAAACACAGCTATTTTTAAACATTATCAAAGACTTGGATATCAACAGGTTTTTGTATATGCGCACACATTGCTACACCGGTCTTTTCATGAAGCTGGTTGAAAGAATGAAATGATGCTTTGTACGCACAGTCAATAATACGGGCAAAAACCGGAATATTATGTGTATGTAAATGTAGCCACTGTTTCTGATGTATCATTTCGAAATGTGCTGCATGTCTTTCACATTACAAATCACCCATCAAGAATGAAATGAAAAGCTACATTCTTTCAAAAAGGCTAGTTGCCTCTGCCCATCTCAAACACAAACTGACATGATATGCTCTCTAATGAACCTATGGTCCTGAGTATTCCGTACATAATAAAGAGATGGTGAAAAGAATCTAAGCACATTCATTCAATGAGTATTGTAAGTGAGTTTAAAAGTCCAAATGCTAGTAGGTGGACCTTTTGTGTTTTAAAGTATTACAGTTCCCAAAGGTCAAGAATGAACATCCATTCCACTCTGAATTATACATGTCAGTAGCAATATTTAGAGCAGTGGTTCCCAACCTTTTTTGTCCGAGGTATACAGGCCTCAGAAACCCTTTCACCATCATTAGGCTACTTGTCATGTTTTAAACTTGATTATGTAACACTGTTAATTATATAAAAGTAGATATTGGTAAATACTGTCAAGGTTTCAGTTTGTTGTCCTTTTTTTTTTTTAGCCATGCTTAATAGCGATGGTAATGACAACGGGTCGGTCCTCCACTTTGTTCCTGACGGGAATATCTCAACAACTATTAGATAGATTGCCGTGGAATTTTGTACAAAACATTCATGGTTCCCAGAGGATAAATGCTACCAACCCCCTGACCTGCTAAAATCAGCATGTTGCCGCCTTGTGTTGTTCATGTTTGTTTTATTTTGGATCTTTTTGGTTAGTTGAGCTACACCACAATCTGTCCATATTTCTCTTTGCAATTGCAGAAGTCACCCTTGGTTAGGAATCCCTATTTTATAAGATCACATTTATGTAGGGTCACATTTAAACTTGTGTCACATGTTAATCTGTTCAGCTGTTTTCATAACATCTATGATGGTTGCGATATTCCCTTTTGCATGAGTTTATTATACCAAATTATATCTGCCGTTTTAGAAAGGTAAATTTATATAGTCAGGAGAATTGTCTGAAATTTTACCGCTGACATGTCTTTTGTGAACAAGACCACATGCTGTGTCTCTTGTTGTTGATATTGAATGTTCCCTGCAACCTTTAGTTGGGACTTATTCAGCACAACATCTAATTAGAGTATATTGATGGGAGGCTTTGTTGTTGGTTAAGCTGGAGGGAAGAAAAGGCCAGTGATTGTTGCAAAGTGACAGGTGAATCATAGCTAGCTGCCTCCAGTGGTAATGGTGCAGACTGACCAAACTAATGGATTTATCTCTGAACTATAATGACAAGTGATAGTAGTAATATAAACTACAGGTCCACCTTGGTGAGAGGGTGGCAATGCACTCACACAGTTGCAATACGTTATGGATTAGTTTGAACTTCATGAGTGTGTTTGGTGACTTTTATCACATAGGAAAGACATCCTGTTGAATATGATGTAGCCTATCTGTATCAGGGGGTGTAGACCTGTGTTGGCCAGCGCATATATCTAGCAGATAGGTGGGAGCAGTGGTAACGGGATCACCTTTACTGACCGGTGTAATAAGATTACCTGCTTCGCACGTCATTATCAGAGAGAGAGAGAGAGAGAGAGAGAGAGAGAGAGAGAGAGAGAGAGAGAGAGAGAGAGAGAGAGAGAGAGTTGACTTGGGCTGCTCCATGCAGTTAGCTCGCATTAGACCCAGGATACACCCCACCGGTGTTGCTGTCTCTTGCTGTGTCGGGCTAACACTGGGGCAGGAGCAGAGCGCTGATGTGCCCGTGAGAGGAGGCTGTAGTAGCCGCCCCGCCAGTCGCTATTTGGGACTCGTCCAAAAGGGATATTTGTTACGTGCCCCTGGAGCCAAAACATGGTAAGACGTTTTCTGTTGTTTTGTGGACGACAGTTGTTGTGTTTTCGGGCACATGGGCGTTACAGTACGCACACATGATTGCTGTTCTCAATGCGTTTGACCACGGAGGCTTACCAATATTTTCACCGTATCATGTCGATTCCCCGCTGTGAAATGATTAGCTGATCCGTTGCAAGGCGCAGTCGGTCACCTCTGCTCTGCTCTGATCTGTGGACAGCTAATCTCTGGAAGGTGAAGTTTTCAAACAGATTTAACGCATCAGCGTTCACTTTGGATTATCTGGATGTCTATAGACTATCCCGTCAGTGTCTGTGGTTGACTGTTAAATGCAATTATTGGTTTGACACACTATGCAGATGCTAACGCTGGCTTTAAAAAAAAAAATATATATATATATATATATATATATATATATATATATATATATATTTCAATGAGCTATTCGTTTAGATGAGACCCAAATTCATTTTAGTGAGGAAACCTCGACAAGTGTGTCAGTTCACCGGCTGAGCGTCGACAGCTGCATTTCTTATTTGTTTACTTTTGGATCTCGCTACATATGCATATCAATAAGAGCATTTTATCGAGTACACGCCTGGCATGCAATAACTTCCCCTGCGAGTGTGAGTGTAGCGCCGCAGGAGGCAACGCGTGCCCCCTCAAAACTTCATTCACTCATAGATAGCGCACATTAAAATAAATGTTATTTGGTCCATAAGTATAGGCTACTCTTTTTAGATAAACCGTGTTTAAAGCTTAAATTATTGCAAAATCGGTTCACTTTACAAGTAAAAGCCCATGTCCCCTGGTATTGGAGGACCTCACTAACCAGGGACGTGTGTGTGTGTGTGTGTGTGTGGGGGGGGGCATAAAAGCCCGAATTTGGTGGCCTATGTACCAATGACGCTATTTCATCATATACACTCATCTTAATCATTGCATATTTTAATGAGTGTGCAGATACCTGATTGTCAATGTAGCATAGTGAATTATTGTAAAAAAGATTTAGGCGTTGTGTGTTTTAGCCCTCACAGTCTGTAAATAGCTTTTTAAACCACAACTAATCCTGGCAGATACAAACTTAAAGGTCCCATGGCATGAAAATTTCACTTTATGAGGTTTTTTAACATTAATATGCGTTCCCCCAGCCTGCCTATGGTCCCCAATTGGCTTGAAATGGTGATAGGTGTAAACCGAGCCCTGGGTATCCTGCTCTGCCTTTGAGAAAATGAAAGCTCAGATGGGCCGTTCTGGAATCTTGCTTGTTATGAGGTCATAACAAGCAAGGTTACCTCCCCTTTCTCTGCTTTGCCCACCCAGAGAATTTGGCCAACCCATGAAAGAGAGGCATCATGGCTTTCAAATGAGCAAAGTGGCAGTTGGTCAAGGCCACACCCCCACCCTCCACCTGCCCCTCCCTCTCTCCTCCTCAATAGCTACAGGCACAGAAATGGCACATCCTAAGGAAAGCTCATTGTGGGACTGGCTCTAGTGGCTGTAATTCTGCACCAAGGCTGAATTTCGGGAAAGAGACTTCAGATACAGTATTAGGGGACCACTAAGGTCTATATAAAACATCCAAAGAGCACCATGTGATGGGACCTTTAAAATTATTTGTTTATTGACTCCTTCAATGTAAGGTTTATCAAGACATGCCACTGATGGTTAATGGAGGCTATTATATTACTAGAAACAGAAATGCACTCATATTAAGCTACTGCAGGGAGTCCTATGACATCATGTTTTTTTTTATAAAACAGGATACCCTGACAGAGACCCGGAACTATCACAGATAGAGAAAATATTTTTGCGTGGCCTCGAGTTATTATTTTGTGTCGTTCTGTAGCCTATATGGAAAATGCAGCATTTTCAGAGGACTTGTTAATACTTACTGCGCAATCATCAAGTTGCTGCCACCGGTGTTTTCTGGCGTTTTACGAAGTAGTCCGTGTAATGAGGCTGTCCCTGTTTGTGCAATCAATGTAATTCTTGAAGGGTTTTGTCATCAATTCTTTTCATAATCAAAACACTGAAGACAATTTTCTGCTCTTTGCTCGGCAGGACACACATCTCAGCTGAGAACAGGACTGACAGACAGACGCTTATGGAAAGCTCTGCTCATATCAATCATGAAAACCTAAAACCCTTTATATTAATAACAAAAAGTACATGTGCACATGTCGAGACAATCTGACAATCCCATAATTAGGCTATGAAAGCATATATTATTTATGTTGTAAGTAAATATGAAAGTGAGAAATTAAAGTAAATTCTTTGGAAAAAAAAAAGAAGTTTGGTGCTGTCATAGGTGCTGGCAAAAATGTGATCCTATTGATATCAATATTTATCACAATATAATTTTCTGCTGGTACTGCCCTTTGGAAGTACATACTGACTGAACTGTGCATACTGACTGAACTGTGTAACCATTTTTATCATTACCATTTTTATCAAGTGACACGCTGCGTCCTGCTAGGTCCATCCATGCTCTGCCGTGCCGCGCTACATCCTGTAACGCCCTGCAGCACCATGATATGACATGAACTACTACCACTATCATTTGAAGTCACTATTCCATTATCTTTAATGTGACTACTATTGTCACTGTTGATCAAATCCCCAACCGGCACCGTCAGACACCGCCTACCAAGAGCTTGGGTCTGTCCAAGGTTTCTTCCTAATAGGGAGTTTTTCCTCGCCAGTGTCGCACTGCTTGCTCATGGGGGAATTATTAGAATTGTTGAGGCTCTGTAAATTATAGAGTGTGGTCTAGACCTACTCTATCTGTAAAGTGTCTCAAGATAACTCTTGTTATCAAATCATAACAAGAGTTATGATTTGATACTATAAATAAAATTGAATTGAAATTGAATTGAATTATCAACAATGTCTTCAGCTTGAGAGGATAACACAAGTTCCCGTTCATGTCCTCCATCAGTTTTGTTGTCCTTGGCTCCAATTTCGCTCATTTCCAACTTCACCTTCTTCCCCATACCTAAACCTGAACCAACCCTTATCTCTAACCATAACTATGGATGGGGGTGCTACATATTTTAACAGGAGGGAAACACTTTTCGACGGAGCAGTACACTTCGACACAACACCGGCAGTAGACAAACGAAGTGGGTGGGCCCGGCAAGCCGAAAAGCCAGACTCTGGCAGTTGGGTTATCGGGTAAATATGTCCAAAGCTTATCATCGTTATTGTCCTGAATTTTATTGTGATCTCATTTCAAGATTGTTTTATCGCCCAGCCCTAAAACCCTGTAATCATGAACAAAGCAATCTAGCTCTACATTACTGTAAGTGCCCTCGTTGTATCTGTGCTTTCTATGACAAGTCAAAATGTTTCCTGTGAGGAGGCATAATGCTTTTTCTGTCAAACTACCGGCACTTTAATATTGCTCATGACCAATGCTTTCCAAGTGTCTGTTTTAGCTAAATAACATTGTAGAACAAAAATCTTTAGTGAAGACTTGCAGCAGATGAGCTGATGCTTTTACATTTACAGTATAATCCACAGGTAGTTTAGATGAGGTAATTTAGATGCTTTACAGGTTTCTTAATTAACAGGCAATGCTATGCCGATGGTGCGTAATTAGACATCTGCCCCTGCGTGTTAGACAATCAACATCAATTGGCCTTTGTTCCGTATTTTCACCTAGTGTGTTCGCATGAATGTGAGCCGCTGTTCTTTTGTACAGCTTGGCATTTAGCACATAACTGTCAAAAGATTTTCTAACTAATTATGTGGCAAGTTCTGATGCACAACATCTGAGGAGGTAGCAGATGTTCTTAATTTAATTTACCATATAATGAAATATATCTTCATGGTGATGTAAAAAGACGTACAGTTTACCATGTAGGACTGCAACTAGTGTTGTTTTTGGCGGCATGTTTTAATTTTAGTTTTAGTCTAGTCTTTGTGTCAAGCTGTCATTTTAGTTTTTATTAGTTTTTAATTTAGTTTATTAGTTCATACTCTTTTTTTTTTTAGTCTAGTCAAGTTTCAGTCAACTAAAAGTCTGAGCATTTTAGTCTTATTTTAGTCAAAAATATCCATGACTATTTTCATCTAGTTTTAGTTGACGAAAACAGCACACGGCAGATAGTGCGTGACAGGAAGTTGAGCACAGAAGCAAAATAAAACATCCGGTTAATTTTCAAAATAAAATACACAGTGCTCACGGCGGCTCATATTTTCCTGCACTACACCTTGAAAACACAACACAGAGTTGTTTCCCCTCTAGTCCTCTGGATGGAAACAAACTGTTGTTGGTTTTGTGGTTCTATTCTACGTGAATTTGCAATAAATCCAGACCTAGTGGGTATTGACGGACGACGGAGCACGCAGCAGAGCCGGTCCGCAGCCGTTCTGCATCCTGTGGAAAGCCAGAGTTAGTCGACGAAAACTGACGACAATTGTATTTTAGTCTCTTTTTAGTAATGCAATTCTATTTAACCCAGTCACGTACCTAGTAGTATAGACAAAACCAAAATTTTGTTTTAGCAAAACCCATTTCAAACAAGGTTATCTTATTATATTATTGTTACCTTATAGACTCAAGAATACACCCATACCACACACAGAAGACGCTGTGATTCAAATTTACAACATATTTATTTTACCAATCAAACATGTTAGAAGTACATTCACATACATTTAAATAAAATAAAATAAATAAAATAGCATCACATGACAATGCCAGAAAATAATTAATACATTGAAGTTGTACCTGCTTGTGGCAAAGAAATCCTGAGCACTTGTTGGCTTGTCCATCTTCTTGGGTGGGACTTGCTTCACTGGTGCCATTTCTGGAATCTAGCATAGGAATAGATACAATTTCAGGACAGATGCAGCCTCTGGAAAATCTAACTGTTGTAAATATTAAGTAGCATAAATCCTTAGCATGATTTTTACCATAGTAAATCAACCTCTGAGTGAGTGACTTGACTGTCTGTAAAAGAAAAAAAAAAGTCTACATAATCAAAACAGAAGTAGTCTAAGCAGTAGTCTCGGGAGGGATGTCACTGCCAATACCATTTGTTTAAATGTATGCATTGATCTAGAATAAAGAATTCTAAGTCATGTTGTTGATGCCAAATTCAGTTCAGTGTGAAATTCTATTTATAATTTCAAAAGTTGAAGAAAAACTGCAAATTTTCACAATTGAGAAGCTGGAACTAAGGATTTTTGGCATTTTGCTTGAATTTCTTTTCACTTTTTAAGTGACTTATGATGATTAATCAATTATCAAAATAGTTGCTGATTAATGTTCTGTTGATGGACTAAGAGTGATAGAAAACTTTCTTCATGTTGGCTTAGCCGCCCTGTTATAAAGATTCAACAGACAGCTAGGGTTGGGTACCGAAACCCGGTTCCACTATGGAACCGGTACCTACGCAAACGGTAGTATTCGGACCGGATTAGAACGCAAATTTCGGTTCCTCATTTTCCTGAGAGAGTTTTCTCCTGTGCAGGACAAGCCATATATGTCAGGAGATGTGTAGTATCTTACCAGAGAAGGAAAATATGGTCATTTTTCTGCAAAATAACTGCTAAAGTTTGAAGCTGGTTGGCATACCAACTCAACATTTATTTTGTTGTTACTTGTTAATAGTGTAACTGTTATTTCTTAAATAATTGTAGTTGTGTGTTAGGTGACTTAGGTTTATTAGTATATATTTAAGTACTTTAAAACGTTAATATATTGTTAAATTTAAATAATTTTCAATAAAAAAAGAAATTCCATAAAAAGCCTTTATTTTATAGTCATTTTTCAGTTTTTCAAGAATCTGTTTAGGAATCGGTTAGGCATCGGAATCGTAAAAAATCCAAACGGTACCCAACCCTACAGACAGCATACAAATAAGGATGTCGTATCTGTGACATCTGTTAGGTTTGTGGAGGTTTTAAAACTTGGTATTGGGTTTATACAGTAGTTGTTTTCAAAATGCCCACCAAGACATTCTTAAAACGGGGTGAAATTAGCATTAATAACTTGAACTTAATTTGGGTTTTCCTGGAGCACGTGTTTCGTGGCCATCAGATGAGTTATATATTAAGGTATTTCTGCACTTCAGCTTTGGTGGCTGTTGCTTGATTGATATTAGGTCTTCAAGACTGGCAAAAGGTATACCATTTTTATTGTCATGATTGAAGACAGGACGCTCAAGGCAATCTTCTCTTTAAGTATTAATAGGGTGAACTAAAAAGGTTATAAAATACTCTAGTAACTGAAGTTAACCAGGGGGGATACATTAGGCAGGGGTGAAATATCTTTAGAAGTAATGTAGTGTCTTTTTCATACCAAAGGATGAAGAGAAAAGCCTTCGGGCTGTGGTTCACACAGGTGGAAGTCAAAAGGCGACTATCCATTTCACTGGGTGGTCGGCTTCCACTAGATCTAGCAGGTTATTTCAGATGGAGCAGCTTGTTAGAGAACTAGATGTCTTTCCACGTTCTTCCACCTAAGCATTGTCTTTCAATATTGAAATACAATCCTCAGCAGTCTACAGTTACACAGCTCAAGGCACCTCATGCTTGCATGGCTTTGGGTGAGCAGTTTGCATTCATTTAGTCCTCACCTCTGTTACATGCGCTTACACCAGGCAGATGTGTATGAGTGTGTGAGATAAAATGGTAATTAACAAGGGCTGCAACAATCCCACGGCTGACTAATGATCTAATCTTGTCTGTTCTATCAGCGCTTCACACAAAATGCATTCTGGTGCTAAAACAAATAAGACTGCACTAATTGTGCAGCCCTTGAGCATTGAAGGCAGAACACAATTTGGGGGGTTTAAAAAATTGTCTAAATTTAGGCTTTTTGGTATCGCTAAAAATGTGTAATATAAGCCACTGCCAGTTAAAGGTTGAGGTTGGCAATATTCTATACCATTAGAGACTATACAGTAGTTGTAAATCTTGTTGTTGGTTGTGAATTTTCATGAGGCTTTGATTCTCCAAGAGGTCACAATAGGTCATTTTATACAGTGAGGTCAAGTTTGGTGTCACTACAATGAAATTGCTACTATGGGGCCTTACATCACAAATTATTACAATTGGGGTAATTAAATCTAGTGTCTTAGCTTTCTTGCCAAACCCAACTTAAGCAATTCCAAGATATTCCAAAAATATTCAAATTTTAGAATAGGTGAAAATAACACATTTTACTGCATGAGAAGGACTCGTGGCTACCCACCCATATAACTCATTTTCATTTATACATCTCGAGGTGAGAGGTCAAGGGACCCCTTTAAAAATGGCCTTGCCAGTAATTTTAACCAAACAGGAGTAAATTGTGCATTTTTTGGGGACTATTTCCAGACACATATTTAGAACGCAAGTAAGTTATTTCAGCAGCGGAACCACGTACGTTTTTTTTTACTCAAAATAAGCAGCGCCCATGTTTTTTGTAATGAAGGGACATGTCACCCAGTGGAATTGTGCCACATTGATGAGTTTTTAATAGTTTTTAGACATCAACAGAGGTCAATGTCACAGGCAATACTTGTTAGCACATTCAGTCATTGTTTGTTTTGGTCCTTTTAAGGGCAATGGTTGGCAATTAGAAAAAATATAGAATATTGCCCACCTTACCCTTTTAAATGATGTTCATTTCAAACATGAAATGAGAAAGGTTTAGCTCAGGGGAGTTGTTTAAACCTAAAAAATTTTTTTGGCTCTCTTGGGGTCCGCATAACAAGCTGTACCCACAGTATTGATGTATTATCACGTTTTAAAGTTGTAATAGCTAATGTTTTTGAAGACACTGATAAGAGCAGTGAGAGTGAACCGAAACTGTAAAATTAACGCCAGAAAACCAAAACAATGAGCTGAATGATGCTATACAGCTCTGTAGAACTGAAGGGAATTATCTGTGGGTTTGGTAGAATAAGCCATAGCTTTCTCATACACATGGTCATTTGATCCATTTTTCATGTAAAAATATTTTTTAGAGTGGCTTTAAATTTGGCTAGATATTGTGAGGTCCTGTTAAACACTGTAAAACGCCAGAATTTCACCCCCAAACTAAAAGCAAGATTATAAGGTCAAGGAAGTAATTAGGTGAATGGTTACAGGTTAGCACTGTAGAGCAGGCTTGAATTTGGTATTTCGAGTAGAGAGTAGAGCTTCAGTATTTTTGCTCTCAGAGCTCTCTTTCTTAGAGTGTCTTCACTCTGTAAACCAGGTTTTGACAGAGTTACGAAAATGGGATTTCATCATAGGAAAAAAAATTACCCTTCAGTGCATTACTATCATAACTTATTCTGCAAATATCACTTTATTCATATGCACAATGTACATCTTGGGGTAACGATTTTAATATTATTTGATAAGAGACTCGTGGGTAGTGATGCCTGAAATGATTTGGGCCCAAGTGTATAGTGAGAAAACCGGAGCAATTGTGAAATTTCCTCCTTTTCACCTTCTTCCTGGTGTTTCAATTTCCAGTGATGTTCTTTCACAGATTCAGAGGAGATGCAATGGGTTTAGGGGTGGGAGATATTGACAAAAATGAATATCTCGATATTTTTTTTCAATATCTCGATATCGATATTCAGACGATATTTTTGAAATCCTTCTAGAAATTAAAAGAAGCCCTGTTCGGAGGCTATTTCGGTGGTTCTCTTGGGAAAATGTACAAGCAAGATGAAATCATAACAATAAACAAAGGGCTCTGTTCTGTAACATATTGCACACAACCATGTCCTTATTGGAAGCAGTCCTGGAGCTGGGACAGGGCCGGGTCAGACTAGGTTCTGATAGTCCTTCTACTTGGCTGTATAGTCCTTCTGACTGGGATTTATGCTGGGATCAGGTATAGTTGGATGTGATCTGGCCCAGGTGAGGGAGAGGTGCAGTTCTGTGTGCTTTTTTGATGTTAGAGTATACATGGTCTAGTGTGTTCTTCCCTCTAGTAACACAATCTACATGCTGGGAGAAAGCTGGAGGGGAACAGACTTTAAGGACGCCTTGTTAAAGTCCCCTGTATCTCGTATCCAGGTGATCGCGCTGCAGTTTATTCACTATTGTTAGCAGTGAACCAAACTTGTGCTAACGTTAGCATCGGGGCCTATGTAGACGGCAGTGTGCTGTTTTCATAGTAAATAAAATGGTCAGTATGTTACCAGTAGGGCTCCAGGTCAGGTGAGCCGTGCTGGGCAACGATCCTGCAGTTGGTACTCCATATATTGTGCACAAAAATGCAGTCCTCCGCCTCTGGTCGTGCCAGAGTTATTTTCTCATTGTGCTGGTAGATATATCTCGGCGTGCTAGCGCCGACAACAACCTGGAAGGCTCTCGTAACGGCTGTGTTGTATCGTGGTCCTGTATTGATTAGTTCAGTGTGGCTGTACGTACTTGTATAAATATACACCGACAGGAGAGCCGCTGCAAAGTCGCGCGCCGCCATCTTTGTTGACATGAGTGAACGTCATAACACACAGGTAAGAACTAGTAGCAGCTTAGCTAGCTACTCTCTTGCGGGACGATCGTGATTTTGTACAAAAAATACAGTCAAACAAACCCCTACAGTATTAAAATCGCTACATATAATTGTTTAGAAGGTTATAGTGTGCGTTATTTGTTTTCTCTTTAACTTCATTCAGCTCTTTTCATGTTTGGGTGGTCGGATTGTACAAATTATGAAATATTCGATATCCCAATTTTGCATATCGTCCAGACAACAATTTGGATATTATCGTCTAAACGATATATCGCCCACCTCTAAATGGGTTGCAAGCCTATGTAATGATTTACCTGATTTATTCTCCCTCCTTTTTTCCATGTGGAGAAGTGCACGTACTGTACTGCACAGCGAGAACACCATTATCAGATCAGCAGCTCAGTGTCAGATATCAGAGGTAGTAAACTCTGCCACCTGTAGTGGAATTTCATGTGCGAATGGGAACCATTAGAACAGTACAGTATAACAGGCTGCAATGAGCATGGAGTCAAAGACACAGGGGAGGGACAGGATAGATTGACAGATGATCTGATCTCTGAACCAGGGGAATGGTGTATGTAGTTTAAATTAATCTATTTGAGTATAATCACATATTTCTTGAGATGTGGATCTTTTCTTTCTCCCCCATCACTCTTAGAGTGTCTGCATCTCTGCCCTCTTATCGCTCTTTCTAATTTTCAACCCTGCTACAGCTGTCCTTATTACTTTCAATTATAGGTTTGTCATGAGTTTTGCATGTCAGTATTAGGGGTGCAGTGATCCGATATTAGGATTGGATATCGGCCCGATATTGACAAAATAGCTGGATTGGGGATCGGAAAAATTAACAGATCCACGGGCCGATCCAGTTTTTTTTTTGTTTTTGTCACAGCACTGGGAGCCCTGTTACCTGCGTACCCTTCTCACTCATGGTAGTAACTTTATAACACAACAATTAATAACCCACAACTAACTATCTTTAAAAGGATAAAACACCATAGCATATAACAATTTGTGACTTAAACAGTTTCTAACACTAATAATTTTACACTTACAGATGTACACCGCCAAACAGCATGCTGGGTAACATTATAGCTGCTAGCCTAGCTAGCCAGGTAGCATAACAGTCTGTTAAGCTTGGTTAAGCTGGGAGAGGCTCCGGTCGCTACTGCACATTCAAGAACAGAGAATAAAGTTAGCTAGAGGATGAAGAAAGACCAGAGATACACCAGAACGTGTGCTCAAGAGAGGACTGTTGTTCATTTACATTTACTGCGCAGCGAACTCAGAACAGCGAAGTATGTGACAAATTCTAAAAAGTTACAGACTATTTGTTTCTTTATAAAAGACATGTCACATGCCAAATCACTATTGGTCAAAAGATGAAAGACTTGGGGCGGCCTCTAACTCCCCCAGTAAGAGCTTGCGCCCCATGTAGGCTGAGTTACAATGAATTAAATCATACCAAATCATTGTATGGCTCAAGACTATGGCGATCTAGTATTCACTAAAAATCACCCAAGCAGAAACACAATAGTAATTCTGAAACGTGATTGACTGATGATACAACAATGCCATCACACAACACAGTTGAGTGCAGGTTGCAAAATAACAGTCACTTAGTCAGCTGGCAACTTCACAAACTGCAAAAGCCAACATACAGTATACTGCACTTGACAACTCTCACACAGGCCTATAGCAGCATCACAAAATAATGATGCAATACACGTCTGATATGCATGGCATTTCAATAAACTAAACAAAATATGTACATTATCTGGTCACACGGTCACAACTGATTATATTAGCCTACTCAATTTACAGATAGCATAATAGCTCGTACCTTTAGAAGTTCTAATTTCTTTGCAAAGTCGCAGATCAAAACCTCAAAGTCAAGCTCCCTCAGCAGCTCGCTAAACCCTACTACAAATGCGTTGCTGTTGGTAGCACTTTACAGGCAAAGCAATAAATGTCTCTGGTGGACAGTGAATATATAATTAATATTTAATATTAATTATATTTATTTATTATATTCAATATATAAAATAATTTCCTCCTGGACGGTCTCTGTAATCGGTCCCCATAGTGCAGGGTCTTCAGAGATGATATTACCATTACATTGTTGTGTAATGCTGATGACTGGCCTCATCTCTGTCTTTTTCCACAACAACTTCGCTAAAGTTAACGTTACCTACCGTTAGCTGTGGCTGAGTGTAGTTGGTAGAAGGCAGCGATTCTTCTAAGCTAACGTTGGCTAGCTCCTCGACATCCTCCTCTTCGTCATTCTCAGCTCTTTTAAAAAAGCTATTTATTCGCGGGACATTTTTTATAGCAGCCGTTTCTTTCTCTTCCTTTTCCAGTATAATTACAAACCCTTTAGTAATCAAAGCTTTTGGTAAACATGATGACATTAACATGATTTTGTGATATTTTATGTACTCTTGACAGTAGAATAAGCCATTATAAACCTATATAAAGGTGGCCCATTATTGAAGGCCCATTATTATTATTTATTTAAATTTATTTTAAGAAGTTTGATTACATTATATTTTCGATTTGAATGCAAAATTGTTTTTTAAATAACAAATAAGATTCAGTACATTACATACATCTATGTTATTTTGTCTTAGTTAGGAAAGTCTGGTGCCTTTAGTCTCTTCCACATGGTATCGGATCGGTATCGGGTATCGACAGATACACAAAGCCCTGGCATCGGTATCGGGACTGAAAATGTCAGATCGGTGCATCCCTAGTCAGTATATGTAAGGAAAACTAATTAAATATTGAAATATATCATGCAATATGATCGTTCTATATTCAGTCCATCAGTGCCAGTTTCATTGTGTTGTCAGTTCTTTGTTCAAGCCCTCATCTCACCTTTGCAGTTCCAGAGTGAGAGCCTAAACAGAGGTAATATCTCAAGGCTACAATACAACTGCAGTTTGGATTCTCTTAAGAACTCAGCATGAGGTGAGTTTGGAAAATAAGTCACCCGTAATAAGCTTACAGGAGATAGAGGTATTGTACAGAAGCCAAGCAGTAAAGTCAGTGAAACGTGTTTTAAAAAAAAAAAATTTATTAACTGTAGGTCACATATTACATATTGCAACTAGCTAGTCATCTGTTGTTTTTCCCACCCTTGAAAGGCATTTAGTGGAAATACCACGAGATAACCAGCTGAATCTGGCTTGGAGAATAAATAAGTATGCCTTGGCCTTTGACAAATTATACTTTACTTTGTAATGAGAAGTATATTTAAAAAGAAAAAAAAGAATGTTTGATCCACGCTTCACTCCATGCTGAGCCGAAGCAATAAAAACCCTGTTTGAAAGTTGAAATTAGGGCATTTACATTTTTTATTTGTTTATTGTGAATTTAGTCAGACTGGGTGTGTTCCAGCTGTGAGCTGTTGACTAGAGGGCGGCTGGCATTACATCTGTAGTGTCTGTCACCACTGCAGAAATTCCCTTGAGCCATGCTTTAAACCCTGTGGTGCTCTGCAGTGGTGACAGCAGTGTGTGCTGAACTTTCTGAAAGTTCTAGTTGTGTTTCTTACAATTACAGTCTGGTACACGACACGTGTAACTCACACCATATCATTTAGTATATTTAATCACCGCCGAATTGCTTACATTCTATTTCATTCCATAACTTCAATTAGGTTGTTCATTTATTGCTTCAGATAAAAACATGCTATATGTGGAAATCGAAATAAGCTGAAAACATTATCTGTTTCAACCTTATTTTACCTTGCTTTGGTAAATTAATCATGAAGATACACACCCTGACTTTGTTAATGTATACACTAGACACACTAGTTGACGAAACACCCCCACACACATATATACAGTCTATATGTCAAAATTTAATCAGTTTGTTGTATGACATAAAGGCAGTGAGTGGTTTAACAGAAAATGATCTGGAGTGAGCATCTCCACAGACTTTATCTTAGAAACCCTGTGATTCGAAAACATTGTATTGCATCCAAATGTGTTTTGCAGCAGGGAAGGACTGCCCTGAGTGAAAAACAGCGATTGGGCCAAGGCCTTGTTCAAGCAAAACCTTGCTGTCTTGTCCAAGTGCAGATTTAAGTTGTTAACCACCCTAACATATTCTTACTCTGACCTTAACCAATAAATATCGAAACATTGTCACATTATAATTGCTTATGTTGTACCCAAAGGTATCCATCCATTACCTATCCTAATACCTAACAACCTTTACCCTTCTGCCTGAACCTCATATGTTCGGTGTCTGGTACCATTGCTACACTAGATCCAACAAACTAAAATATTTCTTTCTAACCATTTGATAGCTTGCTTACCAGACATTATAGTGGTTTGGCTGTCTTCTTTTAATCATCTGTTTTCTGATGTAGGCTATTCTATCCGGATGCTTCAGTGTGTCTTGAGGACATGGGGCTAAGGTCAGAGATACTCTTTTGGGTTTAAGCTTTCATGTAGTGACTTACTGGGCTTTTACTGCATTTTTTGAAGAATCACTGTGACACATATTCACCTGAATGTAATTTACAGGGCTTTGTTGGCACATAAAAGACCCATTTCAATACAAATGAGTACGCTCTGTCTTTTATACCAGCCATTAAAGAATCTTTTGAAGCATTTGAAGCAGTCAGAGGAAGTTACAGAGGTGAGTGGATTGCATTATGTGGTGGCTCACATACCACTTAAGCAGACTCTTAAAAGGAGAACTGTAGGTTTTATTTAGCATATTCTGGTTGAGCCCATAGCGTATGTGAAACTTCTTAACATAAGAAATAAATCGAAGAATTTAGGTGTCTAATCTCAGAGGCTATCTTGCAAATCCATACAGCATTATGCATCTGCCAGATATAGATTTGTGAAATGGATTGAGTGATTGTCCTGACCTTGGATGACCAGATAGAACATATTCATCAGTTTATTGGTTTGCA
Source organism: Perca fluviatilis (assembly GCF_010015445.1). NCBI lineage: Eukaryota > Metazoa > Chordata > Actinopteri > Perciformes > Percidae > Perca > Perca fluviatilis. Next base: position 15,538,990 of record NC_053130.1, on the reverse strand, counting down.
TTGCAGGCAAGTGGCAGATGGCGATGCACAGTATAGTAATCCACTCATGAGTAAGTCCTCTGAACTCTTCCTCTGGCATACTATATCATGCATTTGCGAGGTTTTTGTACCACAAACACAATACTGGAGTTTAAAAACAATCCCTTAACGATATATCGGCCGACAGTAATTAAAAAAAATTTTTTTTCTCTGCTGCAGTTTATTTTTACTTATTGCTCCACATATAGAAATGTACCAATATATCTGCAATAAGCTAATATTGGCCAGGCTGGCTGATTTATTGGTCTAGCTCTACAGGGAACACTATTGCATTGTTTTTACTTTTAGTCTTTTCTTGACAAAATTGCTCATCTAGATGAATGCACCAAAAATGACCACATGCTTTATAATTCTAAACATTCCCATTTGGATTTTTAATTTTTTATGTGAAAGGATTAGTCATTCTATTGTGTGTTAAGGCTTGGAAACAAACCCTGTGACAATCACAGCCGTGATGCGGTTAGCAGGGGTTAAAAGTCACCCGCTGAGGTGAAAGATTTTGCAAAAGTCAAAAACGTTGTTTTGTCTGGCATCCGCTGCATGTGTTTAATACCATGTGGCTAAGTGGTTCCTATTGTGCGGAGCAGTTGTGCGTCTTGTCACATGGATAGGGCATTGTTGATGCTAAGCAGTGCAGAGTGGTGGTGGCACCCACGTGGACTGAGCTCAGCGAGGGTTTAGAGATTTAAAACGTGGTCATGAGATGACTAAGGCAGTGGGATTAGACCCTCTGAGATCTGTGCCTCACTCTCTGAATGGGAGAAAATGAGAGGTTTAGTGGACCAATGGGCTCTGTTGACATTAGATGCAGCTGGATACATTATCTACTTACTGCACTGCATGTAGGTTTACTTTTCAGCTTCCTATTCTGGGTTTTTCAATAGGAAATGAAAGTGAAAATCACAGCGATATTATGGTTTGCAATTATAGTTTTTTTGATAATGTAGTGATGTATGTACTGGTGCTGATTTGTGCTTTTTGTGTTTGATCCAATTTATTCAACAAAACAAAAACAAAAAAAAATATTGACTTCAACAGAAGATGATAGTGCACCCCTCTGCTTTTAATTCATGTTATCCTGACTTCCCCCCCTATCCGCTCCTCATCTCAGCTCCCATGTCCTCCTGACACTAGATAATATAGTGGTATAAAAGCAACCGGCCATTACTGCTTATCATATGTTATCCTGCTTTCCTTTATTATATGTAATAACCTGTATCAAAATAATGTAATAATGTATGTTTATAACTCCTTTCTGATTGTAGCTTTAACTTAACCCTTTAGCTATATTCCACATAATTAAAACAACTGGCCTGGTGATCTTTACCAGGGGATACCTGCTTGTAGGGCTGGGCGATATGGAAAAAAATCAAATATCACAAAGTTTTTGACCAAATACCTCTATCGATACCGCAACAATATTGTAGGGAGACTATTGGTGCTTTCACAAAATATTTACATAATGCGATTTTTGATAAATAATCATCAGTAATGTGGATATAATGACTTAGTGGGTAAAGGTAAATAATTACACAGTTACCACAGTCTGGTAAGTTCAGAAAATGACATAACTTTACTGTAATGCAGCCTTTAAAATCAGGAAAAGACAACACTTGTGTCATATTACAATATCCAAAATCTAAGACAATATCTAGTCTCATATCACGATATTGATATAATATCGATATATTGCCCAGCTCTACCTGCTTGTTACTTTAGCTGTATTTCAACAGGCCTGGTGTAGCCCCGCATAGTCACGCTGCATCTCCACTGCGGCCACACAACAGCATAAGCAACCCGCGCTTTTCTGGTCATATGTGGCAGCATGACCTTCAAACCGCTTTGTCTTGCGCTAAACTGGCTCAATACATGTGTGGCTTTGTGCTGTTTATTAAAGTCTCTGTATTCAGTACTTTTGTAGCTTCAAACTGAATATCTGTGGTTTGGAGGATATTTTCACTCGTACATTGTTATGTTATATACATTATATGTATGTCTTATGCTACTTCACATTAAAAGCTTTCCACCAGCGGGAAGCTTTCTTTGTGAAGTAGCTATAGGAAGTGCTACTCTTTAAAAAAAAAAAAAGGTCTACAGAACAAGACGTGGACATACTGTATTTGGGGCTATTTGGTGAGCCAAATGATTTTTCTGTGAGGCTAACCATTGTACAAGACCAGATATATTCAACTAGATATATTCTTGGATACTGTTCATTAACATTACACCTTTACTTATTTATCAATTAAGTCATCATTGCCATTGATCTAAAATACACACTCATTATCCCTGCAGACATTCAACAATCATAATAAACACTGCTCAGTTCCTCTTAGTTATTCTACTTAGAGCAGGCATATTTCTGTCCGTGAAAGTACATTGCATAAACAGGTGCACAGGGTTTATCATGTTTAAACCATCCAAGCCCATCACAATAATCAAGAGAGCACTTGAGGCCCACATAAAATCTTTCATTTGCTGCTTGCAGCACTGCAAAATCACATAATGGTGTTTATACATTTTCCCATTAGGGTCAGTGTTTCCAGCCGAAATACCCAAGCTACCCCAAAACCCCAACCTTTTCATGTCTGTGTTTAGAATCAGCACCAGTCAGCTCAGCACGCTTCCCCAAAGGGAGTATGATAAAATGCATGTCGTAACAGAGGTGGGATGAAAAAAAGACGTTACATAATTACGGCAACCGAATGAACATCAACTGCATAATAGCTTTTCATTTTTGTGTTAAGTGCACATTGAGAATACTGAGAGGTACTCTTTCCCACAACCACAGCATACAATGAACACTCAGTTAGGAATCACTCGTCATAATAGTTACATCATCATATAAAGTCATATAGAGGGAAGCACCTGCAGTGTTAGTGATTCAAGACAAACAAGTAAATTAAATGTAGTAATCGTGCAATGGGGTTTATTACAAACCTATTACTAGGGCTGGTCAATATATCTATATTATATTGATATCGTGATATGAGACTAGATATCGTCTTAGATTTTGGATATTGTAATATCGTAAATGTCTTAAGTGTTGTCTTTTCCTGGTTTTAAAGGCTGCATTACAGTAAAGTGATGTCATTTTCTGTTCTAGCTCTTCTATTATTTGTACCTTTACCCACTTAGTCATTATATCTACATTACTGAAGATTTTTAATCTAAAATCTCATTGTGAAGATGTTTTGTTTAAGCACCAATTGTAAACCCTAGAATATCGCCACAATATCGACATTGAGGTATTAGGACAAGAATATTGCGGTATCTGATTTTCTCCATATCGCCCAGCCCTAACCATTATAGAACCCCCCATTACAAATACTTATGAAGGAATAAGTTAAAACTCAAGCATTTTGGGAACGTCTTGCTTCCCTGATTTGCCATACTATAATGAAAGATCGGGGAAGGCTATAATAATGCAGGGAGTGATCACTCAAACTTAACCTGATATCTGTAAGGGAGATAATTCAATGGCTTAGCCAAAGTTAATTTTGCAACAAAAAAAGTTATTTGGGCGTACTTTGATAAATAAGATAATCCATAAAATAAACCATTTAATATTAGTTTCATAGGAAGTAAATAAAAATTTAACAATGTATATTTTGTGGCATTTACTGTTAAATAGGTGTGTATAATGTATATACAATATAATATTAAACTAAATGAGGTGTAAAAGCCATTTTTCATTTCACTGTGACTATAAGAGCAAATTAAAAAGGTTTTTCCTAAATGGCAGCAAGTGAGTGCTCCTTTCAAAGACAACTGGATCTTTTATATTTGTCATCCCTTTAGTTTCCTTTCATTCAAACATCAGTGACCAGTTGGATTGGTAAACATAAGCATGATGTGTCCACTTTACTGATGCCAAGTCCGGTTTAAGCATTTCATTCTCATAGTAAACATAATCAAATACCTTAATACCTATACCAATACCTACATTAATCAGTAAATGAATTGTCTCTAGGAACTGGAGAGAGATAAGGCTTTAGCACCAGCAGCTTGCCTGGCTGTTGATCCTGCTTTCTGTTTCGTATTTGAATGCTATCTCTATAGCCATAGCTGGGTGTGAGCCATGTGCAGGCTAGTCTGTCAGCCAGGACTAATCAGTCCCGTCATTAGAGCACCAGGGCTCCCTTGCTTCCACTAATTACATCTCACAGTAGGTAATGAATAGATCTGCAGTGGTCTAATACACATAACCAAACCGATTAAACATTTGCTTTATTTATTACTCATTTTGTTTTCTTTTTGTGGAATTTGGTGCACATGCACACACTTGTGTGTCTGTGTAAGACCTTGCTGAGGCATAGGGTTTGTTTATGTTCCCTAGTTTTGAGTTACACAGTAGAGTTGAGCAGCTGGTGTTACGTTACTGTGACAGGTATATTACGTGCTTGATTTTGCTTGCTGATGCCAAATTAAGATCAACTTACCAGCCGAGGTAAGACATTACACACCTGTGATGCAGCTTATTGAGAATTGTTGGTCATTTACTGTGATGACTGACTCACTGTGGCTCTATAAGACCATAGCTCCCCATTTCCGATTTAGTAGCACAACACTATGTTAAGATGCTCTGAACTGAGCTGTGGCTGCCTTGGTAAAGACACTGAACCCAAAATTGCTCACAATGGTCAAGCTACAATGGTGTGTGTGTGTGTGTGTGTGTGTGTATATGAAGGAATGAGAGGCAAATTGTAAAGCTCCATACATACAAATGTAGCCGTTTACCATATAAGTATTGATCATATATACTGGGTTAAAGCTGCACTGTGCTATTATGTGTGTGTGTAATTATATAAAATGTTGTATTTTGTAGAGTTGAAACAATTTGTTGATTGGTTAGACATTCATCAGAAAGATAATTACAACTGTTTTTAAGTAAAAATGCCAAACATTGTTGGGTTCCAACATCTCCACTAAGAGGAAAATATGGTTGTAATGTTTTAATATGTAATAGAATATTAAGAATATTTACTATTAACATTGATATGTAATTCACATGACTAATTGATGGATTGTATATCCAGTATAAAAAAAAGGAAATAACCTCAGATAACACCCACAGAAAGGTAGGATTGCCAAACATTCTTGGGAATAAAGTAGTATGTTTTGGAGAACAGTGCAACATCTTACATTTATTTAGGAATTTGTGACTAAATGACAGAGAGTGATGACAACTTCAGTGGCCAGTAACTATATAATGCTGCATTATTAAACTGCACAAAAACACTCGGTTGACAACCTGGAGGTGGTTTGTTATAATTTAACAACTTTTAAAAATGTATTCATATTGATATTTACATGTATGACTACAAAATGACTATGCATTAACTGCATTCATATCATTCGGTTTATTCTTTGAGGTAATTTGCGTTGAAAATGGAGATGTTACAGTATGCTGTCTACTTCATCAGTCCTACTTTCTTAGGTGATATGTTATAGATCATACCCACGTGTTGATCAGAAAAGTCACATCATGTGTTACAACACAACATATAATAAGCATATTTTTCAGAAAGTTAAACACCATCTGTAGGAGAAAGGAATTATTTCCAGGATGTCTGGAATTATGCAAAACATCTCTGGACAGGTGAAAGTCTGAACAACAAGATGTGTGGCTGCAGATTGTTGTTTGTATCAGTATATCAAAGGATGTTTTAATTGCTCTGTATTGGATATATAAAGCACAATGCATTGTTTGTTTTAACTTATGTTTTGTTGCCTTCGGGTGTTTTTAAATATGAATATTACAGGACAGGCTGGTGCTATAATGATTGTAATTGGGATGTAACATGGTTATTAAACAAATACTCCTTGTGTTGCAGTTTGTTTGAACACTCTGGCATTATGGGTAAAATAGCGTCCACTAATAACTAATTTATGAGCCCATGTGCTGCTGGCATCTCCCATTTGGTCACTTGATCAATGGGATGACATGGTTCTGCACTGTATAGTAAATGGGGATGGGGAGGAGCCACCAAAAATGCAATCTGGTGCTTTTGTTACACTGATGAGTCAGTAGTTTTCATTACCTGTGCTAAGGGGAGGAGGCTGATATGAGATTGATGAGGATGTCGCAACTTTTGAGAAATGGGTGTTTTCTCTAGTTAGCATATGAGGCACTTTGTTGCTGAATGTTGAGCTCAGTTGGGGATTCCAAGGAATTCAGTGTCTCTAACTGTTTTTCACAACCTGGATAAGCTTTTAGTACCGTAACTATGAAGCTTAATTTAATACATATTTAGAAGAACACTGTGAGACTTGCTGTTTTTAAAATATAGAATATGAATTTGGAAAACAAAGCGAACAAAAACTGTGTACCTACATGGAGGTATGATTTATTGCAGGACTGCTTATTAGACTGCAATCGTTTTCACTAGGTGCACCTGAAAAACGTCTGCACATTGGCTTTACACACCTGTCCTGGTGGACGAATAACAAAGTCAAGGCACGGTCAAGTTTAAAGCCGAGGCAACACACTTGCACGTTTCACGGTATTTATTTTTAGGGCTGCAAATGTCAGTTTCATTATTTTTTTTAAATAGTGACAAATGCTCAACACACTTTTCCAGAGTTGTACAGAGTCCAAGGTGCATGTTTAAATGTCTTGTTTAGTCCGACCAACAGTCTTGAATCCAAAGTGTGTGTGTGTATATATATATATATATATATATATAAATATATATATATATATATATATATATATATATATATATATATATATATATATATAATATAATGTTCAATTTATTTTATATATATATATATATATATATATATATATAAAAAAAATTGAACATTATATTGGACATTATAAAGGCAGACATGAAAAAAAGAGAGGAGGGTGTGACAAAAGGGGAGAGAGAGGGGGGTATGACTAGCAACACGGGCCAATCGTGATGTTTATGTTTTAATAAATATCCTTGTAAATACAGTGGTAATAATTCCAACCATATATGCCAGCACTCGTATTTAGACTGTAGTTAAATATGTAACCGTCAAGAAAAGGGATAGTTGGAGTGGTACATTAGTCAGATTATGTCAGTGAATTTTGGCTTTTCTGCATCTAGTCCATTTTGTTCTGCTACAGTGGTTAACTGTGCTGTTACATATTGAAGAGACAATGTTGTGTCCGACTCAAAAATCCTCCACTGCCAGCTATCAAAGAGAAGCAGCATCCACACTTCCACTTAACAGCCGCAAAACAACAGTGAGGTGTCATTACTTCACTGCTTGAGTGGTTACCATCTCCATTCTGCATTCTGTAGAACTGAATGGACTTATTTTGACATAAAACAGACAAAATAATTCATGGGGATAAAGCAGCACTACTAGGTTTCATACAGTCTACACATGAAAGGAACATTGTGCTGCTTATTAGCTGTCCAAGCTGTGGACTTTTTTGCCCATTAGTATTTCTCTTAGAAAATGTCTCTACACTGATTGCTTGTTTTTTCTTTTTCAGTGCAAACTGATTTTATTTTGTCAATATGGATTCAAATTAACTAACAGCTCTGTAAATAGAAAAATAACATAAAATTAGAAACCAACAAAAAGGAAATTCAAAGTTTTAAAAGCATAAACATAATTAGTTCTCATTTTCTTCATTCAGCATTGTGACTCAAAGCCAGTAAAAGACTAGGCATGAGGATGAAACCCTGCTGGTCACACTATTCTGCTGTTTAGATGGCATCCTGCAGTGCGATGACACACATGGTGGAGCACCTAAATAACACCTGAACTAACAACTCTTTTTTTTTTTTTTTATTAGTCTACTTACTCGCCATCTTATGTATTGTAACTTCTTTCATAACTGCTCCAAACACTGAATTATAACCAAAAGGAAACATGAAAAAGACAATAAATTCACTTCTGGATGGTATATTGATATAATTGTGAAAAATGCTTCTGCAATCAGTAAATGACAACTACAAATTAGCAATTCCTAACCTTTTTCTCACTTTTCACCAAACTCATGGCCAAACTTTCAATGATGTTACAGTGCATCTGTTTGGTGTTAATTTTGAATGGGCCATTCATTTAAATAACTTTACTCATTTCTACTTGCCAGGAGCAGCAAATTATTAATAATTCTATGTTCTCTGCAGTTGGGGACATGTTTGACCTATAAGAGTTAATAAAATGTTGCTGTTTCTGTTATCGAGACATCTCAGACAATCTGTCTACACCAAAGCACATGAACAGGAAGGTGGTGGAAAAATAACTTGATGCCGGATGAGAGGCGATCGAAGGAACACAGACCGAAGAAGAGAGAGACAAGCTGTTCTTTTCTTCTTCCAGGGAGTGCAAAACCCCTGCACTTAGGGATAAATAACTGCATCTTGACTGTCTATTTAATCCATAACTGGAATTGCTTCTTTCATCTCTCCCCACCCTACCTTGTCTGCTCTTTCTTGTCCACCCCCTGCATCATAAGTTTAGTCACATTCCCCCCTTCACCGAAGAGATATGATGGAATATATACTGTATAAACCTATAGGCATTAGGCAAGTATTTTTATTCGGCATAACCACTTGGAGAGAGTTGTGGTCAGATTGTGGTAACATGATATGTATTAAAGAGCCCTTATCATACTATTTTTCAGCATCATATTTGTCGGTCAGGGTCTACTAGAACAGGTTTACATGCTTTGATGTAAAAAAACACTCCCTTTTCATACTGCCCATTGCTGCAGCGTCTCGGTTTCAAACACTCTGTTTGAGCTCTTGGCCCCCCTTCCCTAAAAGCCCAGTGTGCTCTGATTGGTCAGCTAACCCACTCTGTTGTGATTGTGTGATTGGTGAACTTAGAGTGTGCGTCGGGAATGTCACGCCCCTTACCATAACCGGAGTTCAGACCAAGCACATGAATGAATCCACCTTCACCTATGATGTGGCGAACAAAAGAATTGCCATTTCTAATGTTACAGAATGTTAGATTAAACCGCTCCAACAGCTGATAAGCAACCCAATGTAACCACAAAAGCACGAGCTAACGTTAGCAACTTATCCGAGGCCTAAGGTTTCAGCTGAGCACTGAATCAAAGCAGCTTAGCCACAACCATCAACAATCGACAGTAACGTTACATTATCTGCATTCTTTGTTTTAAACATAACAAATACACAACAAACAAAGCATACTTACAGGTTGTGATCCAGAGGAAGCTCCTGGTTGGCCAAACAATGTGGGAACTGACCCGTCTTTCAGTAATAAATGCTTGCAGAACCCGTTCTTGACCTGTGCCCAGTTCACAAAGCTATCCTCAGTAAAATGCCAGAAAACACATACAATTTTGGGGTTATATTGATCCGGTATAGTGCCATAAGTACTTTTTAGCCACTTAGTCTTCTTCTTTTTGAAATCCAAACAATGCCATTACGCTTCTCTGTATGTTCCAATTTTAGTATACTGCATGTGATAGCAATCTGTTCCGTACCAAAGCACACAACACCTCCACTGCACATATTTGTTCACTTCAAGCTGCCCTCCTGCACCTCATTTGTTCTCTTCTTTTGAGGGAGGGCATGACGCTAGATGGGCATTCTCAACTGTTTACGTCATTGATTGAGAAATTAGGAAATTTGGTTTTTGTTTTTGTACTTTAAACATCTACCACATTTTAAACATCTATTACATACAAAAAAGTATATAACACACCAAAAAATGGTCAAAACCCCCAAAAGCATAATAGGACCTCTTTAAGGTAGAGCAGAGTGGAATTGAACTGTTGCACAGAGCTTCATGAAAGCTTCATGATGTGACTCATGGGCTGCTATGAGAGGACAGCGTTGGACATGGACTATAGAGCCATTTTTATTTCAGAAATCTCTTCAGTTTCCCTGTTCATTAAGTTTGAAGGAACATCGTTGTTAGCCTATGTAAATGAGACACTGTGTTCCCATGTCAACCAAGAGGAGATTTGGAGGAAGCTGTGGAAAGAAATGACTTCCCTCTTCAGGGTGGCTGGCTGTACAGGTCTGAGTTATTTCGTGAAGGGGATCAAAGCAATCTTACTTGGCCCTTTTAAGAAAGATAGATGTACGAATGTGGGAAATCAAGATCTGCTTCAAAAGGGAACACCACTGGGAGCCGGAGAGATGAGGAGACAGTGAGAGAATAGGAAACCAGTGTGAAATCGCTCTTGTTGCACTGTTAGAGAAGGGAGCACAGCTGTCTCTTGCTGTCCACAGACTGTTCATGCAAGATGTCTGTTATTTAGGTACATTTGGGTTCAGTGGCATATAATCTGTTTGGGTGTATTTCTGCGCAGATTTCTAAGAAAACAAGTAAATACATATGTACAATGTGTGTGAAAGAGAAAGTTGGTGAAAAAGAGAGGAAATTCACTCTGACGAATCAAGAAGTGCTGATGGTATAAGTCCAGATATTTTGATTTAGTCAAACATGCTTTGATATTACAGTGTTGATGTTTGTGAGTCCCCTCCTGTCCCTTAAGCATATGCTATGAAAGCTGATTTCACAGCTTATCGCCTGCTCTGACAATAAACCTTGTGAGAAAGGTGTGATATAAAATAGCTCAGACAGACAGAGTCTAAGAACCCTCTTTATTCCTCCAACTGACACCTTACTTTTCTCTAGCTCAGAGTGGATGCTGTGTGCTGTGGATTTGTGTGTACGATGCACGACAAGGCTCAACATACAATCTTCACGCACTGCTTTGCTTGTGATTTCCACTAGAGCCTGAATAGGTGTATTTACTGTAAATAAAGTGTTTTGATTCTTGCGCCATCATAATGTACAATGTGGCCTTGACCAACTGCCACTTTGCTCGTTTGAAAGCCATGATGTCTCTCTCTCATGGGTGGGCCAAATTCTCTTCCTCATAAGGAGCAAGATTCCAGATCAGCTCATCTAAGCTTTCATTTTCTCAAAGGCAGAGCAGGATACCCAGGGCTCGGTTTACATCTATCACCATTTCTAGCCACTGGGGGACCATAGCCGGGCTGGGGGAATGCATATTAATGTTAAAAAACCTCATAAAGTGAAATTTTCATTCCATGTTTTGGCCCTTATGCATGACACAGTCACACTTGACAGTAGATGCATATGTCAGCTGAAGTGGGTAAAAAGACAGATTGTTTGTGCTCAGTGTTCACCAAAGTGCACAGTGATCATGCTCTTATTGGTGGCACACCAAACTCTTGTGCATTGTCTGTTAGGGAAGGGGAAAATGTGTGCTACTTGCTCTGAATCCTCCAAGGAAAAGTCAGGTAAAAGTCCATGAGTCGATGCAAATTAAATAATGTGATTCTATCTAAATCTGCATGTATAATACATTAAAGTATTGCTGCATTTTAGAAAATCTGGTCTCTTTTCGTAGTAAGTAACTGCATATAATCTGATTGATTCAAATAATCCAGTGGATTATGTTATTTACTATAAAAAATTTTTTGAGATGAATGTGTTCTTTGAAAATACTGACCTAATGATAATGCTGTAGGTAGATGTGTGTGTGTGTGTGTGTGTGTGTGTGTGTGTGTGTGTGTGTGTGTGTGTGTGTGTGTGTGTGTGTGTGTGTGTGTGGGGGGGTCACAGCTGTGCGTGCATGAGGGCTGGAGGGCTCGCTGAGACATGAATGAAAAATCCTCTTTCCCTTTTTTTTATTTGTCCAGGTGGGCAGGCAATAAGGCTTGACAGAAGATGAGACGGGGGTGGTGGCTTGTCAGATGGCTGGGGACAGGAATGGCAATCCTCTCTTTGCTAACCCACAGCTGGGGCCAGGACACAGAAGGTATGAGCAGCCAGCACAGAGGCCAACACTCTCAGGCCTCCCCTTTTTCAGTTAACTGTAGCTGCACTGCCAAGAGGAAGGTTGTAATGTGGAAAAGGCACAATTTCTTTTGACTGTCAGAGGACCAGGATGGTGGAAAAGTCTTTGTAGAACAGCAGAACACTTGTTACTGATCACCTATGTGCAAAGCTGACGTGTGGACCACTTGAACAATGTTGCAAACTCTTGTATCTTCTGGATCTGAAGTAAAACTCATTTTGAAATATTTGAAAATGATTCTGTAGCTCTAAAGGTCTTTACTTGCAAAATATGGTTTTACATTTTGTATTCATTTCCACAGAATATTTTATATTGTAGGGCTGTTAAGAGTTTCCACATGTTAAAGATTGTAAGGTGTGAATGCTGTCTGAAAAGTCATACATGAATATTTACTGTTTATATGCTGTACTCCTGCCAACTACTTAGCTGTATCAGTTACAACATTGCAAATAATGTTGGCTCAGTGGTTAGGACTACACAGCAAGTAGGCACTGCAGAGTTCGATCCCTGGTCCAGACTGTGTGGAGTTTGCATGTTCTCTTTGTGTTTGCGTGGGTTTCCTCCAGGTGCTCTGGTTTCCTCCCTCCATGAGGACATGCATGCTAGGTAACTAGAAAATTAGACGGATGTCTAACACTTGCACATTCACAGAAATGTTGATTAATGTGCATTGTCCTCATAAATAGATAGTCCAATATTGTGTTTATGGATGGTAAGGGTGATCATATGTGTATTCAGCAATAGAAAATATAGATTTTGTATAGTTGTAGAACTTTCAGGAGGGTGTAGGAAAAGTTTGATTTCATTGAAGTGGAGGAGGACCGCAGAGACATAGCTCTCAGGGAGGCTTTTAACGTTGTGCATAATGCTTCAGTACAAATAAGTGTGCTTTCACAGTATTCTTACTCTTCTTATTTGTCCCTCTCAAATTTACATAATGTTTTTTGAAAGACATTATTTAAGGAAATGGTGTAAATCCATCTTTCTTCCTACACAGTTCACTGGTCATGCTAAAAGGCTTCGTCTTGTACTTTCACTTTTAAGTTCCCACATTACTGAGGGAATCTTAGCATCTAGTCTCAACTCACTGACTTTGTAGCAGATGCCAGTTAAAAGTGAATTTCAGCTGAATAAGATTGGCAGGTCTTTAAAGACCGTACTGAGGGGAAGCTGCACATGCACAGAGGCATGCTTTAATTCCCCCCTGTGTGGAAATATTGCACATAATTCAGGTCAATTTTAAGATCCCAGCCCCATTTTCTTCTTTCTTTTCATCCCTTTCCTGCTTCCTACCCTTCTGACAAGCTCGTTAATGTAAAAGGATTTTTTTTAGATAAGAATATAATCTCTGCTTACTGTCATTTGCATTAAGATTTTATTTTTAGAGGTTTGCTTCATGAGTTTGTGTGATATAATTTTAGTAGAGAAATTACTTGCTTTATGAATGACTGATTCTTTGAAGGTGAACGAGTGCCTTGTGGTTTCCTTTTTGGATGAAGTCTTCCTACTAGGCTCTGACCGCATTAATAAATAAGTGTTGTAGTGTGGAGTGAGGAAGCCATTGACCCAAAACATAACAGCTGTGGAACTCAAGAACAGCCCTATGGAATATGGGTTTGTGGGTAATTTCTTTGACAACTTGTGAGTATGCACAGGTATTATTCATTTTATTTATCAAAGCTTCATATGATGTTGCTTGACATACAGGACAAATTATTACAATAAGTTTAATTTGTGACTTCTGGTTATGTTTTAATATTAGATCAGTTCTAAAAAAACACAGAATATTGTACTTACACAACTGTCCAGATTCTGTTATGCAGGTAAAGGAACAAGTTATCTTCTTATTTAGTGTTTTAATCTATTTCTGTCTTATAAAAATTATGTTTATATACAATTAATTTGCTTTGCTAATTGTGTTTTAAGGGGAAATATAGTATGTGTCCACGACATTCCACTTCCGGGATTGCTCCGTTGCTGCTGGAAATTCCGCCGGATGTCCCTATTTTCGGCCGGATGTCCGTTACCATCCACTTTCTTTGTGTTGGAGTTTTAAACTCCGGTGGATTTCTGAGGACTATGGTTAACTGCTCCTCAGATCTCTGCAGGGTAAATCCAGACAGCTAGCAAGACTATCTGTCCAATCTGAGTTTTCTGTTGCACGACTAAAACAACTTTTGAACGTACACGTCCCACCAAAACAAGTTCCTTCCTGAGGCTATTTTGCACTGTTGGCACTTAGCACCGTCCATGAGCATTGTGATTGGTTTAAAGAAATGCCAATAAACCAGAGCACGTTTTTCTCCCATCCCGGAATGCTGTGTGGACTCGACAGACCCTCCTCCACAGCGCTGTGGAGGTGGGTCTGGCAATGCGAGACTAGGGGAAATATAACTGCTGCCTGGATTCTGGTTCATGGCAACGTTTTATTTCGGTAGGAACATCTACATTTACTGTATGTTGGTTCAAAGTGCAGGATTGTGACACCAGGGACCGGGGGATTCCCATCTTGAGTCCCACATGTGGTTAGGTTTAGAAAATAAAAGTGCTTTGCTTAAGAGTAACCTGTCTCGTGATTCAAATCAGTCAGACTTTTTCACCATTAAACTGACACTAAAATCTTTTTCTAACCTCAAACAAAAATGTTAAACATGCTTTGGTTGCCATGAGCGAACATTTTAGGGAAAACAAGTGAAATACGTTGTCAGTGAAAGTGATGCTACGGCATTTAGTGTTAACATTTTGCAATGTTGGTATATACGTTAATTTTTAAAATGTTAATTCTTGGAATCAGGGTTGGTAAATTAGTTTGGCTTTTTAACTTCAGGCTGTCTTCCAAATCGGAAAAAAAAAACCAAAACTCATTATCATGTTACAACTGCTGTTCACAGCTTTCTTGTTTCCTTTTAGCTAAATATGCATGTATTAATGATAAGGCTTTAAAAGCAACTGTTTTGTGATTTGTGATACTGGGCTATATAAATAAATAGAATTGACTGTTACTTGATACAGCACATTGCTTTTCAAATAATGCCAAATTCACTGTCTGCTCCACAGAATATCATTGATACATACATCAAATGGTTTCTGTACCAATATGATCAAAAACTGTCCTGATATTGTCCTGTGACCGCATCATTAAGGGTGAGTTTAATTCTACTGATTGAAAATGTGTCTGCAGCCTGTAATTTGACTGGTTGCAGGCGGAAAAAGGGGGGCAGCTAGAAATTAATGATAGTTACCCTGCATGCAAATGAGCTCTGATTGGATGAGAGTCTGTCAGCGAATGACCCACAGTGTCGTAGTTGTTATGATGGGAGCAAGGGATGAGACAGGGTTTATCAGAGTGTTTGGCGAGCGTGAATGTGGACGCGGTCTCCCTTCGCCCGTCAGTGTCACCCTGGGATGAACTTGGTTTGAGCAGGGATTTCTACCTCCCTCAACATCCAATCCCTCATCTTCTCACTCATAAATCTCCCTGCTCTGCCCACCTCAAGGCGCCCTTGGCTTTTGTCTCTGTCAACTTGTTTGTCTGTCTATCAAAATAAAAATAGCAACCAGAATTTTGTTTTTGATGGCATCGAGCTGTGGAGTGATGCATACAGCAATTTCACAGTGTCTCTCAAGTCCTTATTTAATTAGCATGGAGACATCTCAGGCTTCATATTATTGACTGTGGATGTAAACACAATGTGAGAGAATAGGGCTGACCTTGACAAACATTAGGTTTTCTTCAACTAATCAATTAGTGGATTTGATTGAAAAACGTCAACTTGGTTAGTGTTATTGTCCCTCGTTGGAGGAATGTATTCATGCAGGGATCACTTAACATATATCCTTTATTAAAGACAAAAGTGTGTTTATAAATACAACTGTCAGATTACTCACGGATAGCTCATTCAACATCAAAACGACCATAAGAAAAACAACTATTTAGCTAAGAATGCCTGCATCTTTTAAGACAATGTCAACTAAAAGGGTGCAGCCATTAAGAAAATTCAAGGAATGTCCTCTATCTGTTTGTCTGTTTCTCTCCATTTCTCCTCTCACGTTCCCTCAGTATTCCTTCCCTTAATTCCTTTTCTTAACACATTTGCTGCTTTCATTTTTCATTAATAATCCTCCCTTCCATGTGCCATGCTTTCATGTTCTCCTCTTTACCTTGCATCATCTGACTGTGACTCCACTGTACTGTAGTCTCTCAACAAAGATTAATTTCTTACACATGCGCATGTAAACCCTGCAGTGTACGTCATGTGTGTCCATTGATCGTTGCACGACTGGAGACTAGCACTCCCCAGCAGTTCAACATATAGTAATAACAGAACAAACGTCAATCCAAAGCAGTGCGGACAGATGCACACTATCCATCCGTCCATCGCTAAATCCAGATGTAGGACAAATGTATGTAAGCACACCCACACACAAACATGCTCACTTGTATTGTGTGTTTGTGTGGTGACGTGAGGATTAGTTAATATGCCCATGGACACTTCTGCCATGTGACATCAGCCTACCATCCTCTCTCCCACTATTTGCGTCGCTCTGTCTGTGTCCCTCTCTTCCCATCTGCACATCCATTCTGACCCACAATTGTTTGTCTATTTTTGGGATTGTCTGATTAGGGGCCAGATGTGCAAACTGTGTCTGGCTGCAGCAGACGCCCGTGGAGTGGGGGAGTGACAGGGGGAAGGGGTTTTAATCTGCCCGCCAGTAAGCTGTAATCAGGCCCGGGTAGCATAAGAAGGGAGTGGGGGGGAAGGCAGCACGGGGCCCAGTCTTACTGGGCCTCATGCTGCCTGGGGTCTGTAATGATAGGCCAGTCTGGGGCTCAGCAAGTGAATATGTGTAGGCTGAACTGTTCACTGGGAGTGTGATTGCAACCTTTGCCCTCCTGCCTGTGTGGTTAACCTCACAGAGACACACAGATGAAAAAAATGTCGGAGGGGGAGCTTCTGCAGAGGGATTACACATCAGTTAAGTAATCTCCTTCTCTCTTCCATTAACAGCCACTAATGAGTTACATGATACTGCAGGAATTCATTTTCCACCTCTATCTCTGACATTCTTCATCACTGTTACAGTGATGTTACACAAACTTTTTCTTTCTTCACTGCCTGTCTCCCATTTTCATTTCCATTTTGTACCGACATATTCTGCCCCACAAAAAAAGTACATATACACAAATTAAAGCGAGAAGCCCAGAGCTCTAATGATTTGTTAGGCGAGAGGGAGATATTAGGATAGAAAGTGACGGAGCGAGACAGGCAGTGATTG
The DNA here is from genome assembly GCF_010015445.1 of Perca fluviatilis. Lineage (NCBI taxonomy): Eukaryota > Metazoa > Chordata > Actinopteri > Perciformes > Percidae > Perca > Perca fluviatilis. Next base: position 15,521,871 of record NC_053130.1, on the reverse strand, counting down.
TATTTCTTGTGCCAAACATAGACACACTGCAAGAAAAAGGACACAGCACTGTTTACCTGCACATCAATTAAGCTGTTTTTACCTCTCAAGTAAGAGAGTAACTCACAGATCCACAGGTATTATTTTGCGTTTATTTGAGTTTGAATTCTTGGAATGTTAGCTGCTGTGGTCTTTATTGGTTTGTAAGTGCATCAGAGCTGTTGTCTTCGGGATGTACAGTGGCATATGATCAAAGCTGCAACAATCATTTTACCATAAAAAAAACAAATTATTGTTAGATTCAGATACTTGGCTTCCGTTGCTTTGCATATTTTGGAAATGTATTTTGCTGTGTGTAAGTAGAAAGGTTGTTTTTTTTATTCACAATAAAGGTTTCACAATACAAATAACCTGGGTATTCAGCCAGTAAGCATTCACAATCATAGTGTTTTCAGGTGCAAATAATTAGTCCACCCCATACACTAATATTACACTGAACATAATGATGAAAAAGTACATATCAGAAAATAACTGACTCTAATAAGGTATCAGGTACGCAAGGCAGTATGTAACTAAAATGTCAGCAGTGACTCTAAAAAGACTAATTTAATAAATGACGTGTCATATTTGTTTACTACGTTCCTGTGCTTGGGTGACATTGTAGATTTAGTTAGTGTGATTACGGCAAGCTAATTTGACCGCTAGAAACATGCTTCCAATTCCCACATCTTAAGTGTATTTGGTAGAATGTTGCCTGTAGTCAAAGTTTTGATATCTATTATATTTAAATAAATATAATTTGTTTTCATGAATAGGATTTTTGAATGGTGGTCTATTAATACCAATATCTCAAATACTATACATGCTAAATAAGTTAAATTTGATACACAGGTACCCCATGGTGCATGTTACTTTCTCTTGAGAAATTGTTTGTGATGCAATTATTAATAAAACTTTTAATTTCAAAGTGCCTAAGTTTCTCTATTTGGTGTTTTATAATAGCCCTGACATGTTACTTACATGTACGGTAAACATACAATAAAAGGGGTGGAGACAATAAGAGAAACACCTCTACATTATAATGAAATCAAATAGAGTAACTTTGTGAGGCTTATATTTTTTTTATTTTTTTGTTGTAGGGTTTTGTAAGAACATGTTTATAGATACCCATATCTAATAAACATGTATTATGGAAACATGAAGTTTTAAGCCAAACCAAAATCTACAATATGAACTATACAAACATTCCTTGAAAAAACATATAAAGGTTTTGAGACGTGACAAAGAAATGACCAATGGTGTATACTGGGAAAAAGAAGGGGCCGTTAATGAATGCTGTAATGCACAGCTTTGACAGCCAATCCCTGTGGACCATTGGCCCCAACTATATAACACAGAGTGCTCATCTGTTTTGACCTGCTGTCAGCCCATGAGCAGCCATTACCTGGTGATGTGTGTTACTGGACAACTGCCCTTTGTCTGTCTCATTGTCCTTTGCCAGGCCCTACTGGACTTAACCCAGAATGCCCTTCTGCCCCACTGGACATGGATCCATGCAAAATAAACTATCAATCCAACTGGGAAATTAAAACAGTCTCCCTGTTTGCTACGTCTCCAATGATCCCTGTCCTGGGCTGCCTGCCACCACAGGGATTAGTTTACCTCTAACCTCCAACCTTGAAGTTTTTTAAATATATGCCTGTCAAACCAGAGGTCAACATTCCTCCCTCAGGTGGACCATTGGTGTTATGGCTAAAAGAAGAAAAAATACATCATCCAGATTTTCCGGTCCTTGCTGGAGGAGCTTTCCGTAGGCTCTGTTCGACATTTTCTTATCATCACATAGGGCCTGATATTTATATGAAAGGGCAGACTCGTTTATGGTTGCATATGGACATATAGTATGAGACATTTTATGATAAGAGGAACCTCGTGTTGAGTTGGCCGTTTGCCATCCATCTAAAGGATGACAAATTAGCTCTGAGTTTCCTCTGTGGTGCTTTTGCCCTTTCTCAAGATTCTTTCTCTGCCTCTTTCTTTTTTCACTCCCTCTCCTTCTTTTACAATTTTCAAAGAGTGGCTGCCCACATCTCAAGAGGACCACCGTGTTTCACTGCAGTTTGTAAATGTAAAATGATATGCTCTTCCTAGTTATCTAAATAAGATGCCTCTGATCCTTTTGTAGGATGGTTGTAAAGGTGTGCCAGATTGATTGGGACAGTGCCGGCTCCTGTAACATACTGCTTGTTAGGTTAGTTGTCCTTTTAAGTCTGTTTTTTTTCCACTCCCAGGGAGCAGCAGTTTGATTTATTGGTTGCTAAAAAGGTGCTTTTGCAGATGAAGCCACAGGAAAGCACAGGCTATTGAACAGAGTGTCAGGTAAAAAAATCCCTTTGAAACTAAATGTCAGTAAGCAGTGCCTTGTTGCGTTAGTAATATAGAGGTTGATGAGCTGTAAAGACTTGAATTTCTTGTTGAGGTTGTCTGCATCTCAGACCATCTCATTTAAAAAGTATGATTAAAGAATTATGTACAGAAAAAAAAAAACTAACGTACATTGGTGGTGCATATGAAAGCTTTAATAATCTCCAATGTAGTACATAGGCACCCTTTGCATTCCCCAAAACACCTTCTAGTTAACTATGAAATTATCCCTGCCACTGCCCCAAAATGAATCTCAACACTGTTTCACAATTTGATTCATTGAGTCATTATCACTATTTCTTTGAAATATATTATTATATTATATTATATTATGAGATAATCTAGTTGCTGTCTGTTAAAAAGCGAAAATCTTAAACAAGCTTTTTTTTGTTAATATTGTCTGATAAATTCTGCTCAGCTTTTATCTTTTTTTTTTTAAATGTCATGGTTTTGCAAGGCAAAATGTTGATTTGTTCAATCACAAGCATTCTACAAATTGATTGAAGCTTGCTTGCACCCATTTTTTCCACCTGATTCCTCTGAGAGACAATCACTAATCATTTTGTAATTGAAGTTTTACGGCTTCAAGTCAACATTGTTAGGTTGATAAGTGAGAAGATCTCTTTCGGTGAGAGCTAATTACCCCGAGGCCAAAATTAGAAGATCTTGATTGTCATTGGGTAAGGCCCTATTTACCTATTAGCGATTGAATTCTGGTTGTTGCATTTGTTATTATTCCCCTCTTTTTAAATCTCGGACACCACCCCACCCTAGCCAATACTTTCATTTGGAACAAAGACATCACGTTATTGAAATACATGTTTCCGGATATGTATTGAACAAAAGCCCATTATGTATCAGATGAGGACTGGGAGAAAGTTACTACAGCCTGAAAAACTAGAGAATATATACAGAAGTAATATACGGAATTACAAAATGTAATAATTAAGCTGCATTCTTTGTTAAGGATAAGCACAGGACCACAGCTCTTAGTTGTTCTATTTGAAGCCAACTTGTACAGCATGCCAACAAACTAAAGTTAGTCTGCAATGCTCCTGCTGTGTAAAATAAAAACAAGTTGAATCAAATTATTGGCTTTGAAGTTATGTTCCCTTGGTAATACAATATATAGATGCAATACAAAATAGTATGAACATAAAACATTTGGGCTTGGGGTGGCTGTGGCTCAGAGGTAGGGTGGGTCAGCCCTCAGCCACAAGATTGGTGGTTCGATCCCCAGCTCCTCTGGCCACATGTCAAAGTGTCCTTAAGCAAGACACTGAACTCTAAGTTGCTCCCTGGATGTTGTATGTGGCTGTTCACTGCTCCTAATGCTTAGTATGGGTTAAATGCAGAGATTGAATTTCACTACATTGTATGTGTCTAATAATAATAATTCTTTTTTTTTTTTTACTTTTATGTCTTCAACTATTTGGCATGTTACTGTGCTGAACACCTGATGTAATCTCACAGGTGTTTAAATATCATTGAAATATGCAGTATTGGCCAAGAATAAGACATTTTTCTTCTCATAGTTGAGGAGAGTTTTTAGGTGAGGCAGCCAGCTAAACCCAGCTCAGTCTGCACCTTGGGCAATCTAAACAAATTAACATATTAACTCTGTCAGCCACTGTTGGTAACAATGCTAGAAGTGTTTAGCAACCAAGCAAGCTGCATTTTATTACTCTGCTGACATACATGTACATTAATAGGTTTCAGAAATATACACTAGTGAATCTCTCAAACATCCTCAGACATACTAATAGAATCCAGCAAAATGTGATTGGAAATTTGGCAGCTAGACTTCAATATGAGGTGATCTTGCATCTTTTGGTTTGATTTCATGTTGCATCCCAGTCTTCATCCTCTTACGCTAGATGGTTTTGTGTCCCTGATCAGTCTAAATTACCCATTGAGTGGCTTTGGCCATTGTTTATTTCATATGACTAAGTCACCACAATACTTGATCACACTGAAAACAAACAAACTTAACTACAGTTAAAGACACATGGTTTCTTTCATCCACTGGCACATGATGTTCCATCACCCGCCTCCTCTTTTCTAATGTGGCCGACAGCTCTTTCCAAATAATTCCCTAGCCCTTTTACAACCATAACATTTTACCCAAGAAAGAAAGTTGATAAGAGACACATACTGTTAAAAACACACACAACCCCAAGCCTGATGATCAGATTTGTTGAAAATCTACAGACCTCAGTAACAGAGATCCTCGTGCTGCTGCATACCCCTCTCCCTGAGCTGTGTGATCAACTGCGTCTTTTATCCAGCTCCCACCCTTCTGCACTGCATTGTTTTTGACTGGTTATCATTTTAAGCAACCACATCACATTCCATCACGAGACATTCACAACATTCACTTATGCAGATGAGAAGGGCACAACTCATTTAATATTTACACTTTGCTCTTTATCCCTTTCTTTCCATATTACTCTGCATTCTGTGTGTACATATTTCCATAGTATTTTATGAAAAGCTTGGCTCTCCTCTGCAGTTTGAAACACCACCCTTCTACCGCACTTCTTTTCTTCTAAATCAAGGATGTACCGTTTTAGGATTGGTCATGGTCTTCTAGATAAGTGGATTAATCCATAAGTAGTTTTCCAATCATGTATGTTTACTGTATGTGTCAGCATCTGCAGGTTTCATCCTACATTTCTATCTTGAGTGCTGCAAGAGGGGGGTGCACAGGAGATTTGGTTTAGACTATTTTACAAATTTTTTTACACCCTTGTGTACCCAGAGAAACTGGAGGAAGTGACTTATTATTCTAGAAGGCTTTTTTATTGAGAGGATGGCTTGGTGTAGAATATCATTAGGAAATATTACCCACTGCGAAAAGTTGTAAATTTGGCAACAGGTTGGGATCATTTATTTTTTTAGTATTTTTATTGCTTTAGAGAAGATACAATATACAGTGCAACATTACAATGTCAATTATAACAAGACATCTTTCTATTAACCCCATCCCACCCACAACAAACCCTTGTGCCGAGGAAAGGAGGACAGATACAGAAACAAAGAAACAAATAAAAACGAGGGAGAAAAAAACAGCATCTTGCAAATAGTGTAATCAGTGTGCTTTACAATTCTAGCAGTTATTAAGAGGGACGTGTAGTAAGTCTTTCAAAGTAAGCCAGTAAAGGGTCCCAATTTTTGTAAAAAAAAACACAATATTTTAATTGCGCGCTTAGAAAAGTATGTAGGTATCCGAGGTAATGTCTTAGACTGGATTAAATCTTATTTTCAAAACAGAAGTTTTTCAGTGCAAATGGGAGAATATACGTCAAGCTCAGCATCTTTATCATGCGGTATTCCACAAGGATCTATTTTAGCACCAGTCTTTTTTTCCTTATATATGTTGCCTTTAGGTCAGATTATGGGTAAATATGATGTCTCCTTTCACTGCTATGCGGATGACACGCAGTTGTATCTTCCCTTACAACCAGCTGTCCCTGCTGCTGTTGAAAGGTTGACAGAGTGTTTTGGGGAGATTAAAAGATGGATGTCGGCAAACTTTTTATGTTTGAATGAGTCAAAAACTGAAATGATTTTAATCGGTCCTTCAGAGTCCGCATAAATTACCCCAAAATTGAATTGGGCACATTATCCCCCTATCTGATGAATCAAGTAAAAAACTTAGGTATAATCTGCGATAGTGCACTGAAATTTGATAAACAGATAAATCAAGTAGTCAAAATGAGTTTCTTCCAGTTAAGACTAATCGCTAAAATGAAGTCTTTTGTAACACGGAAGGATCTGGAAAAGATAGTGCATGCGTTTATTTTCACAAGACTGGACTACGGTAATGCATTGTATTATGGTGTTCATCAGAAAACCTTAAACAGACTGCAACTAGTGCAAAATGCGGCCGCAAGGCTACTGACAGGCACTCGGAAAAGTGAACATATCACTCCTGTATTAAAAAAACTACACTGGCTGCCGGTTTTCTACAGGATTAACTTTAAGATACTCCTATTTGTTTTTAAAGCACTGCATGGCACTGCTCCGACATATATAGCCGATCTAATCCAGGTGAATAAACCAAAAAGAGCACTTCGCTCGGAATCATTAAATCTCTTGGTAGTTCCGCGGACGTACAGAAAAATGAGAGGGGATCGCTCTTTTGCGGCTGCTGCTCCCAGGCTGTGGAATAGTTTACCTCCCTATATTAGGGAATGTTCTTCTCTTATAGAATTTAAACGACATTTGAAGGCTTACTTTTTCACTCTGGCTTTTGATCATCTATGAGTGCTGTGTTAATGATGTGATAGGATTTTAGTAGTATTTATTAGTGGCAAGGTCCAGACTTTAATTGTCTTGGAGATTGTTTTATTTTATTTGTTGTACAGCACTGTGGTCAACTTTTGTTGTATTAATATGTGCTTTATAAATAAATTGAACATTGAACATTGAACATAAAATGTCCTGGTTGATCCTCTAAGAAAGTATTTGATTTTTTTCTATTTTTAGAAACATCATAATATCAGAAAGCCATGCGGAGGCTTTTGGTGGTGTAGATGTTTTCCATTCCATAAGTATTCTCCGTCATGCTATTAAGGTTGCAAAAGCATCAACACTTTCCTTACTATTGGGCATTACAATATCACCCCCTTGTACCCCAAACACGGCCGTTGTAGGGCTAGGTTGTAGATCTACATCAAAGGCTTCATTTAAGACCTTAAATATTGAAGCCCAGAACTCTCTCAACCTGGAACATGACCAAAACATGTGAAGTAAATCTGCTCTGTCCATTTTACATCTGTCACAGATGTCATCCATATCAGAGTATATTTTGGCCAGTTAAACCTTACTGTAGTGCATATGGTGAAGAACTTTAAACTGAATCAAATTCAAATGTGAACAAGAAGAGGTCCCATTCACCCAGCTTAGAGCTCTGTCCCATACAGCATCTGATATATTTGTTCCTAACTCTTCTTCCCATTTTGCTGTGATAGAATCCATGGATATACTGTAGAGTGTCATAATTGAATTGTATATGTTAGAGATTTGGCCTCTTAAGGTTAGAGGGGTCTGCAGTATATCCTCTAGGTCAGAGTGCTCAGGCAATTGAGGAAATTATGAGATGTGTGTTCGAATGAAATGGCGAACCTGAAGGTATCTGAAAAAACTGGACTTAGTGATGCTGAATTTACTGACGAAGTCAGTGAAACTGAGAAAGACTTTATTTATGAAAAAATCTTTACATATAGAAAGGCCCATACTGTCCCACTGTTTGAAACTATCGTCCATTTTAGCAGCCGGAAAAAGATGATTATTACAGACAGGAATGAGTATGGAAAAATCAGAGAAATGAAACGTTTGCCTAAATTGTATCCAAATCCTAAGTGTTGAACTAACTACAGGGCTGGAGGAGAAGCGTGATGGGGAAAGGGGGAGTTTTGATGTAATCAGTGCAGCAAGTGATGCCGGTTTACAAAACTTGGCCTCTGCACTACACCAGTCTGCTTCCGGAGATTGAAACTAGTAAACATTTTTTTGTAAATTTGAAGCCCAATAATAAATCATTAAATTTGGAAGGGCAAGCCCACCCCTCTGTCTTGGTCTTTCAAGGAATTTTTTACGTAGCCTTGCAGTTTTACCTCCCCATATAAAACTTGAAAGTAACTTATCTGTTGCTCGGAAGAAAGACTTTGGAAGGAAAATTGGAAGACTTTGAAATAAATATAAAAATCGAGGCAACACATTCATTTTAACGCAGTTAACTCTTCTGGCTAAAGATAAATAAATAAATACACTTTAGTTTGTTGGCATGCTGTACAAAATTGGCTTCAAATAGAACAACTAAGAGCTGTGGTCCTGTGCTTATCCTTAACAAAGAAAGCAGCTTAATTATTACATTTTGTAATTCCGTATATTACTTCTGTATATATTCTCTAGTTTTTCAGGCTGTAGTGTTTCTCAAGTATTGGAGTGAAGTTTGCAACAAACCAGAGAAAGAGCGGGTGACATGGATTCCTAGATACTTGAACACTGACTTTGTTATACGAAAGGGCAAGTCTGTATCTTGTATTTGATGCGCCTTCTCATTGATAGGGAAACACATGCTTTTTGAATAATTAATTTTATACCCTGAGAAGCTACTAAAGTCTCCTAGAATCTTCAAAAGTATAGGTGTAGAAGACAATGAGGTTGGGATAATTTCAATTTCGTAGTGAACATGACTGAGCACACTTGGTTGCTTTGAGTACGTCTTTGTATTCACATGCATGTGTATGTGTGCGCCTCACTTCCTCAGTGCAACCTATACATGTTATCACTGCAAATGGAGGCACTCTTCTTGTTCTCTGCTTACACACACATACACACACACACACACACACACACACACACACACACACACACACACACACACACACACACAGACACACACACATGCAAAACTAACAAAACAGACTGTCTGTGATCCCTTAAAAAGCTTCTCAAAACGAGTGCAACTAACTTCTATTCCACACACGCACACATGTGCACACTCTTTCTACTTCACATGGAGTATATTCTCTCAGAGCAGATTTGCATACTTATTTTGATGTTGCTTGTTGTTTATGTCTCCGTTTGCAAGGTGTGACCCACTTGCTCTGTTCATTTTGTTGCTATTAAAGGAAACCCTCTCCTTCTATTTCTTCAGCACATGGGTACAGGTTTTCCAATTGCTATATAATCATAGAACTCTTAATACGAACAGTGAGTACACTTTAGGAATTAGCAGTGCAAGATGACTAGGTGTTGATAATTATTCCCCATGGATCTTAGATTAAAAAAAGGTTGTATATGCTTCCCGTCTAGTGTTGACGAACTGACCAAAGAGCCGGTTCATTAACCCAAGTCGTGTCACTGAACCGAGAGAATCGAGTGCCATACGTCAATGAACCGTCTCACTCCTGTTTTTTTACCTCATTCGTGACGGCAGCGCTTCGCTCAAAGCTGAGTGTGATCGGTGTATGCTCCGTTGTGTGTAGCTGGTCTTCTTCTGCTACCGTGTGTGTAGTAATCTAGCTCATTAGCGCTTCCACTGGAATGGTGGTAAAATCAATCAGCACAATTGGACCCAGAGAATGTCTGATAAGGAGAGAACTTCCATTCTCTGGAAACTTCTGGGTTCTGAACTGGTTGCAGTTCCACTCTGGTTCCATATGCGGACGCTCACAGGCGAGTGCAGAATGAATGGGACTCTATGGAGCTATACCCCTCAAAATCCACTTTTCTCAGGATATAATATTTTGTCTAGTAATTTGAATGTTGCATTCGAAAGGGGAGGCAAAGAAAATACACACTGCTGGGTGTTAGATTTTTTTAAAGTCGTTTTTTTGTTCTAAAAGCCTTTTAAAATGTCAATGACGTCGTACACATTGTACGGCCAGAGATACTGCTTTATGGGCAAGCTCTGAGTCACTTCCTTTTTTCTCTCGAGGCATCAACAACACAACTGACAGGTTAGGCTCTCCCTGTCAATATACATGCTAGAAAGAGGTTTGCTAATGTTTTAAAGACCACGCCGAAATATTCACTCTGACATTCTGGTTCCACTTCGGATGCCATCAAGCGGGATCTCTGGTCGTAATCAGTCCTTCACTGACAAATCAGCATTCATTAGCAGAATGCTAGCGTGTAATGGGAAACAACGACTCAACCTGTAAAAAATTGAAAGGACATAAGTACTCAGTCATTCAACTTTCGACCTATAATCCATGTTGAACTTGCAAAAACTATTAAATCTGAGATTTCTCAAAGACAATTAGGCGAAAGAGACAAATTTAGCCGTCTAGCTTCATAGACTCAAATTCATTTTGCACTCTCCCGCGATCAGCCCCAGTGTAACTCTGGTGGAACTGCAACCAAATTTGGTACAATGGGGCTTAATAGGGAGTGGTTCTCCGTAGACAGGCTCTGATTGGACCGAAAAAGTTGTTGAAGAACGGTTGCGGTGAGAGCTACTCGGTATGACTGTTCCATTACATGTCATTATCCAAAGCGACTTACAATTGCTATATATATGTCAGAAGTCGCACGCCTCTGGAGCAACTAGGGGTTAAGTGTCTTGCTCAGGGACACGTTGGTTGATGTATCGCAGTGGGATTCAAACACAGATTTCCCACACCAAAGGCATGTGACATATCCACTGCGCCATCACCACCACCTCAATTGCTGAATGCTGTACTACTAATGTTGAGAGCCAATTCCATGAGCCATTGTAATGTATCAGTTAGGGGTGTCAGCATTATCACGTTAATTGCGTTGCGATTAAGTGCCGAGCATAACGCGTTTTTAATTGCATGCCGCCACTGTAAATAAAATTTATAATTAAAATTAATTTATTTTCACTTCACTCAGCTTCACGTCGTGCCTAACAGGCTACTATTTTGACCCTTTGCCGCACCTTTACTTATCATCAAGCTGCCATACTTCCTCTTAACACATCCTCCTGCTGCAGGCATGATGGAGAAATGCAGCAGCAACACAATTCTGAATGGCGCTTTTTATTTTCCAAAACTCCCGGATGGCTCGTAGACAAGTCGAAAACCATATGCACATTGTGTAAAGCCGAATTAAAATATCATCGAAGCACATCAAGCTTGAGCTACCACCTACGAGCTAAGCATAGTACAGTTAATGTGACTCAGGTTGGTGCTAGTGGGCTCATGCAAAGCACTATTTTGGAGAGTGCTACTCGCCGACCTGTTATTGAAACCAAAGTGCAAAGTGCAAACGCTGTCTCATCAACCGGTGATCACTGGACGTCAGTTAGTAATCAAAATGATTTATAAGTTACTGCACACTATATTGACTCTGGTAAGTAGGGTTGGGTACCGAAACGTGCCGACCTAAACGGTAGTAACAGACCGAATAAGAATGAAAATTTCGGTGCCTCATTTCGGTGCCTGACTTTACACTATACCTGACAGCAGGTAACGTTAGCCTACCTTTGGCTAGCAGCTGGATTAAACACGGTTAAAATGCTGACAGCTAACGTTAAACAGTGTAAAGTGTGACTGTATTTCACTGTAGAGGATTCCAACACCGGGACGTAACAGTCTGCTCTGCAGCGCAGCAGCTGCCGTTGTCGAAATTAAACAACACAGATGGTGCATTCACTTAAAACAGGTAGCCTTGTGGTGCATTCACAGTAATTGTAAAATACCCTTTTCCCATCTGGTGGTTGTTTTTGTTGTTCAACAGCAATTTACTGGTGAAATAAGTTATTGATATAGTTATTACATTATTATTAAATCTTTAATTTTGACCATGGCCTTAACAATAAATAAGTTTCTGACTGTTGCTTAGTACCCTTCTTTTTTTTCTTCTTTTGTTTACAGTAAATAAATAATAAACAAATACAAATCTTAAAGTCAAGTTCATAAAGTAACTTTCTTTGCATTAATTTGATTCCCAATCAAGATACACTGGTAATAATTGCTTTTCATTGTTAATATGTACTTAAAAACAGTTGTGAAATGCAAAATAATAGAATTTTAATCATGTGATAAAACATGCAATTAATCGTGATTAACTATAGAAATTCAGCGATTAATCGCAATTAAAAAATAATTGTTTGACAGCCCTATTATCAGTGCATTGAATACTCTGCGAATAAAAGGTTGTGATATAATTGTGCTCTTTAATGTAGCCTATGTTTGTGTTTACTAAATCACCACTTTGCAGTATTTTGTTTAATAATGCAGTGCACGGTATGTAAATGTCACGAGGTGACCGGTCCTGCACTAGGACGAGTTGAGAAGTTAACGAACTCTTGCCGAATGAGAATTAGATAGGTAGGCTACGGTTTACCAATTCACAACTCCCATTAGGCTAGGCTACAGGCTACTGAACGAGACCGTAACCATGCCTAATATATGAGTCTATGTAATCAAACAGGTGTCTAGGTTCTCGGCAAGTTTGAGTTATCAACCGATCCTAGAAGCCTTTCTCTCGTGCATCTTAGAATTGGGTTCATGGAAATTAGGCTACATTACCAAGGGGAAACTATTATATCACATACAAATACAATGTTATCTTGGTAGTTATGTTAAGTTAAATGTTAGAAGTGAATGTTGCTACATGGTAGGTAGGCAGTCATGCACCAGACTACCAAATGTAACCGTGGCCAGTGCGTGAGTCTAGGGTCGGTCAGTATAAGTGTATAAATAGTATGTCAGCCTATTTCGGAGACATGGAGAGCAGGACATTTGCAGTTTGAGGCTACATATCTTGGAGCGACTATGGCGGGGGAAGTAAACGCGCGATTCCGACATAATGTCCTGTACTGAGAAAAGATTTTCACACAATCACATGTGTAGCAAGATGTGCTGCATGGATGTAAATCTCAGCTCTACATAAACTTTTTTTTTTATGTCCAGATCATGACACTGACTTAAATTTGAAACGAGAAGATGTAAATGCAATCAATGATATGTATGACATATTTCCTACTCTAGGTTTTTATTGCCATATAATTGCTAAAAATGTTGTGTATCTGCACTTTGGAAACTGCCATGATTAAAAATGCAGCAACATCACATCCTAAGGTTTTTATCTCTGATTAGAATACGCTTTTAAACAACCACATTAGTGAAGGCTCATGGGTATGCATATTTAATAAGAACACTATCCACAGTTATGCATCTGGCAACAGGTGCATAGTTGCACAAGTGAAGTCAGGCAACAGAAGGCCGGTGTGAAACCCAAGAGCGCTGAATGTTGGTGTGGTGTCGTTGACCATGTGTCTTTTTTGTCTGGCCATCTCTGATGACATGTAATGTAAGTGTACACCACCTTACAGCAAGCTGCTTGAGATTCAATAACTGTCAAGATGTAGACAGGGCAATTTTAAGAAAGAGAGAGGGGAGGAGATGCTGAATAGTGGGTTCCAGTGCTCTTTTATGCTGTTTTTTTCCTTTTCCAGAACACATGGTACCACTTAATTTACAGAGAGAAGGTGTTTTAGTTTTTGAATTGATTTATGTTTTTATTGCACCATACTGCCTCTGCCTTTCTGGTATGATGTCAGCCGGCAGCTACGTATACTGGCAGCAAGAAGAGATCAGCTGGCCATATTTGTGAGAACTGTGTGTGGTGTTGTTCACTAACATACACCATTTCTCTAGCAGAGGCTTTTACAGAATAGCCTCCCTGAAACTGCCTCTCTTTCCCCCCATTTGCTAATATCTGTTCTTTTTTAATTAATGGTCTCTTTTTCTCCTTTCTTAACATCAGAGCTGTTCCTCAACCAACTGTTTCATACTTTTCTTTTCTTCCATGCTTCTGCTCTGCTTCCCTCTGGCTCAACTAACCCCTGACCCCTTCAGACTGGCAGTATGAGGGTAAGAGGGCAACCATCCGTTGTCTGTTTTCCTTTGGTTTCATTACATTCCTGTATCCCCTTTCACTATTTCTTTCCACCTCGATCTCCCCATCTCTCTTCCCTGTTGAAAGACATTTAATCCTGAACTTTCCTCACATCAGCTGCAGAGCGCCTTGCCTTGCAGCGCCTATTCCTCAACACTAGACACCTCCCTTCCTCCTGTCTCCTCCTCTCCACCTTTCCTGCTGCCCCATCTGGTGCTGTCTGTCAAGCTGACATTACCCATGTCCCATGTGCTCGTACCATCTAGCTGCTGTGACCTCCCATCTGTGAAGCCGCTCTCGTCAGTGCTGTGCTTATGATGTTGCCACATGCTTTGACCACCCTGTTTGTCTGGTGTCAGTATCGCACAGACCATTCCTATTGATGTTTGTGCGGTAGCAGTCATAGATGCCACATGCTATAAAAAGATGTGTCAGTGTGACAGCTTATGGCATGACAAAAATACACTAAAACAACATTTTGAGGTTTATTTCCTCAGACTAATGAATGTCAGTGATTGTATGTCAGTTTTTTTTTTGCAATGTTGTTTTGGCATTGCTGTAGGCTATATTCAGACAATACTGTACATCAGTCCTTCATTGAAAATTCAAAATAAGTAAACATACAGTGTTTTTTAAGTGTTAGCAGCCAAATTAATTTAAATTATTAAAAGTAAAAAATACTCTTTCAGCTGAAAAACAGCCCACATTATTATATATTAAATTATTAAAATTGTAATACTGATGCATCAGTGCATACTGTAAGTAGCATTTTACTGCTGAAGCTGTTCGCAGTACAGCTAGTTAGAACTACTTTCTAAGGTACTTCGGGTCCAGCGGTTCCCAACATACTGTAGGTCATTGGGCCCTGTGTGTCACAAGAAAATATCTAGGGATGGGAGGAGATAGAGAGACAAAAAAAAATAAATAATTTACTTTCTTAAATTGCTGCTTTTTGTGTTGAAATGTTTAATCATTTACCTCTTTAGGCCTCAAACAGTAATTTTAAATCAAACTATCTAAGAAGTTTAAAAGGCACATGTATCTTTGGTGGAACTGCCAAAACCTCATAAACATCTCAAATGTGACAAGGGGCCTCACGTAGAAAGCACTGGTTTGATCTTTAACAATGCATTGCATTTTTTAAATGTAAAATATTAATCTGGAAAAAAAATCTACAGCAGTCAAATAAATGTAGTGAAGTAAAAAGTATAATTTCTCCCACTGAAATGTATTTTACTCTACAAAATAAGCATTTTCATAAGCTGCCATGAAGTACACTATACTGTTGGGATTGCAAAATCAAATTATTTAAATATAGTACAGAGGGATTAAGCTTCTTTGATGTCATCTGCTTTTTCTTTTTGCATGTGCAGAGTGTAAACTGTCCCGGCCAGGTCCCCCTGCAACCATAGTGACCATTGATGAGGAGAGCCCCAACGGTATGTACCAATCAGTTGCCCACCTACTTTCCTCACTTATGTTTGCTCCACT
This sequence comes from Perca fluviatilis, assembly GCF_010015445.1. Lineage (NCBI taxonomy): Eukaryota > Metazoa > Chordata > Actinopteri > Perciformes > Percidae > Perca > Perca fluviatilis. The sequence goes on along the minus strand of NC_053130.1, from coordinate 15,506,595 downwards.
TCGTTCTGTATTCCAGTATGGTAAATGCTTCTGAACTCAAGTGGCTTGGATTACAGTACACATTTGGGATTGTTTCTGTTGCTTTGGTAATGCAATACATATTAATATTTCCCCTATTGGGACTGCTCAGTGTTGTAGTGTAATGGAGAATAGTCGCTCAGCTGACGATCTCTTGGGACAGGTTGGTTATGGGCGGTGTTTTGTCAGGCATATTGGATTGTCATTTTTATTGTATTTTAAATTAAAAATAAATAAATTCTAGTTGTTCTTGGTGTGTATATTTGTTCTGCTCTCCCTGGGTAAAGCAGAGGTGTGTGTGTTTGTGTCTGTCTGAGTGAGTGAATACAGATGGTGTTTGGCATACAGATGTGACATGGGGCTCCATTAATGAGTCGTGTGCTCCCCACGCAGGTTGTCTTTACTGTAGTATACCTGTGCTACAGCAGCACATAAATCGCTGATGCATAGAGCAGACAGACACTTGAGTGGATCAGGTGCAACAATTCTGCTCCTCTTTTTCTCTTCTTTCTTCATCTTCTTCTATCCTCTCCAGCACCTGCACCCACTACTCAGCTTTCTATAGTTTTCTTCAATTTTCCTCCCTCTCCTTCATAGCTCTTTGCTATGAGTGTTGAGCATTTGCCATCTGCATTGTGTGTGTGTGTGTATATGCGCGCGTGCGTGTGTGTTTGAGAGATAGGGAGTTCTGACTGCTGCTTAGGGAGGAGCTATATGTTCATTGTAGAAATGAGAAATGTATTCCCCTAAATGGAGCAGGTGTGTGTTCGCCTCACTCAGTTCTCCCTGCAGATATTAGTACTGCAGGTTAATAGAGTTTAATGAGCAGCTCTGACTGAAGATACAATCCAGAGCTTGTTTATACAATCAGAATGCTATTCCACAGATGCTCCACTTCCCTGCAATATGTGCTCTGGGCACTGCTTTCTGGGTGGTTATTAAGGAGAAACTTTGTGTGTGCACATATGCATACACCTTATGTGCATATTTGTATCCCAGGATTATGATTGGGTGGCTCTGTGTCAGATGAGGCTGCCATTCGTCAATGCAATATCCTCCAATTCAGGCTGTCATACTGTGTCACCTACTCCTTCCTCTGTGTGTGTGCAGCTGTGATTTGGGGCTTTGATCGATTGCCGGGGGAATGTGTGAGATGGAGGTAGCCAAGCCTGCATCCGAAAGCCTCCCTCGGCCCACATGCGTCGATGCTCTATGTGTGAGGGATTTGCACTAATCTTCCACATAAAGCACTCATTTACCTGGGATACGGGTCTCTTCTGGCTCCACCGTCCTTTTATTTATCTTGCCGTGATGAAACGGCCCAGAGCCCATCCTTCCCATAATGGAATGTAAAACAGGCAACCAGCCGGTATTGACCAAAGCAATTATCCTTCTAAATGTGTTCCATCTCTTCTCTTCTGTCACACAGAAACCATACAAATGACATGTAATAAGATTCCATCTTTTCTGAGCAATTGCTTTTATATTCATTTATGTCAGTGAACGGGAAAGCAAACAACATAATCACCCCTCTGTCTGGCTTTGTTTGTCCGAGGTCGGAAAAGATAGACAAACAAATACATTTAAAATCCTGTTTTCTTTGGCTCTTCAGAAGAACAGATTTGCCATCAGTCAGAAAAGCAAAGCAAGTATAGGGTTCCCTGTGGGAGAGGTGAGTTGCTCAGAAACATTTGCAACCGTCAAGGCGTTATATTTGATCAACAGTTGTTCATTTATTGATTGTCTGGGGTGAAATTATATTTGACTCAGTTAATCCAATAAACCTGGGCTTAGACATTGTGAAAGAATCCCATTTTATTTCAGTGTGCTGTGTTTTATTCTTGGAGGTTTTCACTTTAGAGAAGCAGATGCACGAGGGGATAGCAACCCAGTTGCTCAAATGAAGCGTAACATGTTTAATTTATCCAAGCTGCTGCTTTGCAGACCCACTGACAGGTGCCAGACACAACACATAAAGTCTAACTCGCTTGCAGAGTAGATCTCTATTGGGAAGACAAAGCTTGTTTCCTATAGGCTCCTTTGTTTATTCAGCCTATGAGCTAAATCCAAAAGCAGTTAATCAGATTGAAGAGATTTCTATCTCATAGGACAGGGGCAGCTGGATATGAGGGGAGAGGAAAGGGGGGTATTTTCTCATTGACAGAAAGCTTCCTACACGAGCTTTGGGAAATCAGCGTGTCCATAAATAAGTGTGCCGTCTCCTAGCTTTTATTTTGTCTCTGCAAATTCATGATTTGTATCAACTATGTGTGTGAGGATGTTCTCAAACCTCTGCATGCTGTGCAACAGCTTATTGGAAATCAGAAGTGTTGCTGAAGGGCTTTATTAAAAAGGAGTCAATTTAGCATTCTTTTATGTGTTATATCTGCCAAGGCAGATTCACTCTAAATGCTGATAAATCACTGCATCTTGAGGAAGGCTGACATCCACTTGAATGAGGCAATCAAAGTCAAACTCCTCCACAGGTTGATAATGCAAGCGATCGTATCAGTCAATCAAATGCATGCTTGACCTTAAATATTACCCTCTGGATACACTAAATTTCCACAAATGGTATGATGAGTAAGCAAACCTAATCACCAGTGGTAGAGGAATCCATTTGGTTATTGCTCCTTTGCTTTGGCACAGTAACAGGTGTTTTTTTCAGTAACAGGTAACACAGTAACACACAGTTTCCTACTCAGATGACCCTTAATATAAAAATATATATGTTGTGGAATTTTGTGTGTTTCATGTGTGTCCAACATAACCTCATAACATTTCCAGGCAGAGGAGTTGTTCAACTTTGTGCCTCCATAGATGACTGCAGACGTAGCAACTGTATGATAAGACAGTGCTGCTCACCCTACCAAGGCCATAGAGAAAGTAAACACAACACATTTTGTGTCTGTGCTGAGCTATTTGGGCACCCACAATATCTTTGTTTACTTTGAAGGTTCAGCTAAACTTAACGCCTCCAGCATGAGTTTAAATAAACCTTCAGGAAGACAGGAACTTCAGAAGTTGGGATGGCACCTACACTGTACTGTGTAATCCTAAATTCTCCTCAATTGAGTGTTCATTAAATGCTCCTGTGTAAGTCATCGAAGTTTCCCAAACATTCTTCCTGTGAAATGAGTTGTGCTGCTCCTGAGTTTTTCCTTAACAATATATTCATCCACTTGGGAATTAAATTGATTCATAAAACTGTTTGTTTGAATTTTTCTTACCAGTGAAGTAGGGCTGAACGATTTTTGAAAATAATCTAATTGCGATTTTTTCCCCAAATATTGCGATTGCGATTCGATATTCGATTATTTTTTTAAGCTCTTTGTCTTCTGTATTATTCAACAAAGACAAACAATAAATCATTGTATAGTGACCACACACAATTACCACTAACAGTTAAATAAAGTAAAACAACCTATAACACACCTCATATACATATACATACACATATACATATATATATATATAATATATATATATAATATATATATATATACACACACATATATATTATTTTTTTTTCCCCCTATAATATATCTTTTTGGTCACAGGGGAACGCCTCAATCCCTCGTGAAGTTAGTGCGACTCACTCACTTGCTAGAAGGCTATCGTTACGTTAGTTGCTGTGGTCGCTGTGGGATTAACTGTACTAATAAAACCTGAAACACGCGCCACGCTGCTGTGAAAGCTCCCCAAACCGTCATTTATCATCTCGATTATTTTCTCGTGGCCTCCTCCACCCTATATTTATATCTTTATAACGGACTCTAACGAACACCAATAGCTCGTGCCCAGCCTTCAGTTCTGCCGTGCCTTATCCATTAACTGCTGTATGGACTGAGCCCAAACAAAACCCCTTTTTATTAAATAAATGGCTGTAATTTTTAAACTTCAACTCAAGAATTGTTTGAATGACCGGAGAATCAGCTCAAGGTACAGTGTAGCGTTAAGCGTGCTAAGTTGATGCTTTCTCTGCGTAGTGCAGACTGATTTGCTCTTGCGAGTCATCAAATCGAGACCAAATCGCAGCCTTTGCGATTAGGAAATCGCGTTTTAACATATCGCGATATTATCGCAAATGCAATTAATCGTTCAGCCCTACAGTGAAGTGCATTGCAAGTACTGACCTGGCCAGCAGTCCAGCTTCAACTTATAGCCGCTGTGATATACCAACAGTAGACTTACAGTAATTGTTGTGACAAGCTTGTTGAGTAATTCATTATACCTCCCATTAAGACAACTGGCATCACCAGTCTTAAAGCTGTGCATAAGAAAGATAATAAAAACTTCGTGTTAGCTGTTAATATTATGACATATTGAGTAGAGCGGCACAGAATGAGTCCATTTGTAAGCCTCTCTCCACATTAACGGTGTGGAGATTGTTTGATGGTAATTCAAGTTCAGGCTCAATTTGCACGCGCTTCATATTTTATATTGTTATATCTACAGAGGAGTCCTTAACCCTCTGAAACCCAAGCCATTTTTCAGCGTTTTTTACTCCTGTCACATTTTTACTCACTGTGAGCTCATTTTTCACTCTATCTGCAAGTCTGGCATCTCAAATTAACCCTCCTAACCCCAAAACCTGCCGGCGGGTTTGCAAAAGCATGTTTTTTTTTTTAAAGATCGCCAAAGAAAAAACACTTACCCTAGAAAGAAGCTGAAAAAAACTAATTGTTCATCAGCAAAATTCCGACTGTCCCTGAATGCGTCACTGCAAAATTTGCCGACATTATTTAAAAAAGCTCCAAAGATAGTCCAAAAAAACACTAAGTGGATAAAAAAACTCACATAGAACATGTCCAACTTCAAAAAGATTGTAAAAATCAACAATTTGCATGATCAAAAAGCTGTAAAATGCATAAAATTCTAAAGGTTTAACCCTTCAAATGGCAATCCTTGTGTTGACCGTGTGACCTACAGACGTGATGAAAATTCATCCAATCCACTGCAAGCTTAAGCAGCAAAACACAGCATTGCCTGCAAGCTTAAGCAGCAAAACACAGCATTGCCTAGTGGTAAACAGTGGTGGAAGTATACAGAAGTATACAGATCCTTTAATTGAGTAAAAGTACTAATACCACATTGTAAAAATACTCTGTTACAGTAAGTAAAGTTCTGCATTGAAAATGTTACTTAAGTAAAAAAAAGTATCATTAGGAACAATGTACTTAAAGTTAAACATTTGGACTTAAGTACAGTACTTTAGTAAATGTACTTAGATTTATCACTGGTGTTACATTTGTGAAAATGTTACTAATTCTTTGTGTGAATGATGTGCATTACATACAATAATTCTTTTTTTCCTGTATTGTATGTACATGTATTCCCTTAGGGAAATGTTGAATTATCTGATTCAATTGTTTTTCTATTTTTTTAAATTAATTATCAAATAAATCTAAATTACATTTTTTCTAACTTACATTTTCTGACTCTTTGTTATACAGCTCAAAAGACATTAAGGAGCTTGTCCTATTTCTGGCCATGGTTGTGCTTGTTAAAAAAGAAATAATACTCTTTATTTGAATTAGATAGCTATGGAATTCAAGACTTTATCTGAGAGCGGCACTCCAACACAAAGCACTCCCTTAGCATACACTTCCATTATTTTATGCCCTTTTGTTGTTACATGTACTACGACCAATCATTCATGTGATGGAAATTACACTTGTTTTGGACGGAATCAATGTTCTTGTCTCGTCCCTGCCTCTTCACGCTCATCTCTGAACTTGCACCAAAGTCAATCGCAGGAAGCTTGTATGATAGAAAGTAAAGTGACAACTGCACCAGAGTCTGAAGACAAACAAAGAAAGCAACTTAAAAATTCTGCAGTATTTCAGGCAGCTCTTTTCTCTGGTCTATCTCCTTGCTTGCATCATTTTAATTGTGTGTGGTGTTGAGACTCCGTGCTTCCGTTTTTAGGCCCCAGACAACTGGCCACAGAGCTGCCTTGACACGGCATTAAAAGATTTGATGGAGCTGAAATGATGGCAAACAGGAAATATAGAGTGCAGATCATGCAATCTGTTTAAAGGTCTCCCCTCTATCGCTCTTAAGTCATGCAGCGTGAGCAAAATACCAAGTCCTGTGTCTACTTGTTTGCCTCCAGGATTCAAAGGGTGTTGGAGGCAGCTCTAAGTGTTAAATGTGTTAGCAGGGTTAAACAATTAATGAGATGAGCCAGCCTACGTGAGTGTTTTTACTCAGCCACCATGGACTCGTTAGCCTCTGTCCTTAAAGTTAATTCAATCCCTCACACTGTTTCTCTCCACAGAGCTTGTCATTAGTTGGACCATACTCGCTGTTGCTTCCTTCCTTTACATTAATCTGTTGTTTTGTTAGTCTGTTCGAAACCTTTTCCTTTCTTATCTCTACTTCTCACTCTCTTCTTTCATCTTTCCAGACGCAATTTCTAGCTTATTGGAGGAGCATTATACAATACATGCATTTTTTTTTCATGCATTTTACCCATAAGCCTTAAAATATGGAACGTGATTAATATACTGAGAAATTGTCGTTGAATTTGTAATTCTTCTTTTGGACAGTGAATATAAAATCAGAATTTAAAAGTAAAATCGTTAGGCACATTTTAAGAACAAACACACTGTCTGGAAATGAAATGTGTAGTTCAAAGTTAGGGGCAATTTTAAAAACCAAATTTCCTCAGACCTACACGAGAAATCTGTAATCGTTATGCCATTAGTTGCACCTAGAAGGCAGTACCATTTCCTTTAAGGTTAGCCCAACAGTGGGCTAACACTCCAGATGGCTACAGACACCCCTAAGCATGTAGCACTATGATAAATCTTCCAACACTCATAGTCCTGAATTCCACTGGTTTCAAACAATAGTAGTTGTCAGCAGGGGAGCAAATTGATGTACGGGCTCCAAGTCGAGTCTCAAGTCTTTGAGGGGCAAGTTCAAGTCAAGTCTAGCGACCCAGCTACATGGCAGGAACAGACTGAACAAAGTAGAATCCACAAACTATACACTTGACTCCCATGGCCTCATCTTTCATAAGCAGAGGTAAGAAACTGTAGAGGGTTTACTCTACCTTTGTTGTAACTCAAGACAGCTAATGTAGCAAGCTTTAATAAATATGATCTATCTTACTGAAAATAACCTTTTTGTACACATCATTTCTTGATTTTAATGATGCAGACGTTTCCCACATCAAAAACAAAATAATTAATGAAATGTATCCAATATATTGCCCAGCCCTAGTTCAGTGCCAGTGTGCTGGCAGTAGTTTACAAACCCTTAACCCCCACGAACCCTGTTGTAACTCAATCATTTAACCCTAACACTTATCCCAATGTGTTTTAACCCAAACCTAAACCATGGCCCAGAATCTGGGGTTTGCATTGTCTATCTGAACTTGATGGTGTTTTCCTAACCTCAAAATAGTTGGTATTTAATGTTAAACAGAAATCATATTTTTTTTATGTCTAACATCTGATTCAGTGCATTTGGTGAGCAAGTCGATTTGAAGCAGCTTCAATAAAAAAAATAATTATATTTGATATTCTCACAAGGTTGGCTTTAATTTTGCTGATAAGGACTTTGGACATTGCTGTTCTTCCTAATAATTGCAACGTAGCAGGAGAGGAAACATCTGGGCAAATGTGGCTGGAGCTACCCAAGTGGCCATTTGATTTTGTGGATCTGTGAATCTGTTACTGAAACAAAACAAGCACTGCTGTTTGGTGTGCGCACCCATTGGAGCATTTGAAAAGTGTGCGTGTTTGTGCTTGTGTCTGTTCATGTGCAGTTACAGTGTTTGTGAGTGTGTGGGGACATGCTACTACACTTTTTTTTTACAATTCCATGCAGATGTCAGAATAGGGAACAGAGATAATATGTTCAAACCCTAATCAGTGTTTCACAAACACACACACACACACACACACACACACAAACACTGGTCTCAATTCTATGATCAACTCTAGTTGTGATGATTGCTAGGTCATCAATATATAATTAGAGGATAGCTGATAGGCGGGATTAGTGCACAGCACCTGCTCCTTGTGGATTAGAGAGCAAAACGGGAGGGCGAGACATGCAGTGAGCCTCAATTATACACTACATGCAGTACATTGTGGCTACCTCAGTACAACATCTACATTTTGTATGGTTTATGCACCTAAAAAGCCATTAATTTTTTATATCATATTTTATGGTGAACTCTGTGTGGTTTCCAGATGCTGAAGGTCTTTGTTTATCAGATTTAAAGTGGCCAGCAACAGCCTGTACGTTCTCGTCTATTTGCCCCTAATTAGACCACTAGTCGTGTTAACGCTATTGTTTTTCTTTAGAAGTGGAGAACATATTTTAATGTTTGATGTGCAAATAAAGACAGCAATTATAGAATATTGTCAAGATAAATGGTCAGCATAATGTGTTCTGTTCCTGTTGTAACCCACTTTGTGCTTATCCTGATTACGCTATAAAACAGGCCTTTCATGTGTTGAGCTGAACTGTAGCATTATTTGCATCAACATACTTGGATTCACTGGTTTAAATATCAATCTAAAATGTTCAGTCTCTGAGTCGTCAAATTGCATAATCTAAATTTAATGTGTTTACTTCAAGCATGATAAGAAAAAAATATGTTAAGTAAACTTTCTGCACTATACTAGTGCAGAAAGTTTTTTTAAAAGCTGATAGAAATAAATGTTCTTTTGTTTTTTTAATGAGTGCTGGTATATATATATACATATATATATATATATATATATATATATATATATATATATATATATATATATATATATATATTATATAATTTAATTAGTGGAATGTTGTCCCTTATTAATAAAAAAGCAAAGGGTGGCTACTTTGAAGAATCTAAAATATAAGACATGTTTTCAGTTATTTCACACTTTTTTGTTAAGTACATAATTCCATATGTGTTCATTCATAGTTTTGATGCCTTCAGTGAGAATCTACAATGTAAATAGTCATGAAAATAAAAAGGAAACCCATTGAATGAGAAAGTGTGTCCAAACTTTTGGCCTGTACTGTATATATATAACGATGCCAAGTTTGTGGACACCATAATAATGCCTGGGGTGATTATTATGATACTGGTATTTTTTGGCTTATAACTGTAACACTGCAATTCAATTAAAAACCTCCTTGAGTCAACAGGAAGGCCCAAGGTTTTTCCTCTGTGATGGTCCCTCATTATGAAATATTGATTATTTATTCTATATATTATACCACAACTTGTAGGAGTTATTGTTTGTATTGATACATTTATTTGTGGTTGTCACCTGGTAATTTGCATTCCTCTGTTAATAAGATAATGCAGCATTCACCAATTCATTCCAGCATGTTGTAATGAGATCGTGGATTAGTTTAATCCTCACATTAGGCTTAACAGACATTAAAATGATTGGTCATTCATATTTCATGGTTTGATCTCCTTTTCAAGGAAGACAAATTTGCAAGCAGAATGTGTGCAATAGAAATGTTGCTGTGGAGATTGAACCGTGCATCTCTTCTTAGTATGCATGGTTGTTAAATCGGGATGTTCAGTGGACTGCTCTTTTATTTAACTTTTTAGCCTTTGTAGTTCAACTTGCTTCTAATTCACCCATTCACACACTGTGCCGTTTTGTTTGACAGTGCTTCCACACTGCCAACATGTTTGCTGCATTTATAAAGCGTGCACGCCTCTCACTCTACGCTAGTTCCTATTTGATTGCATCATCAAAAATGTCACTGTTTGGTAAAATGTATCTTTATCTTCTTCTTTATCTATCTGTCTTTTTACTGATTTGGCTGTACACCAAAAGTGCTTTCTTTTGCTATTTTTGGCCGAATTATTGTGGTTACCAAACATTTGGTGCACGTGCATCCCTACTTAGACCCTTAGTCTTGTTATTTAACATCTTTATTCTAGATCAAGTTGGCAGGATTCTTTAAAAGGCTAGTGTTACAAAGATAACAGAAAAGGCGTAATTAGTGCTGGAACATCAAGGTGCTTATTACTATCTACAACACAGCTTTATGCCAAGGCCCTTTGGGCCAACTTTCTTGATCTCTCAGGTGTTTGGCATAGACCGTCCCCCTTGTTAGTTACAAATGAGGCAGGATGGGATGTAATATCTGTTAAAGACAACAGTGAGATAGTTAGGTTGGCGAATACAGTGTTGCCTCCTGTTTCCTTTCAAAATGGCTTTTTACATGCATACAAGAAACCAGTCTGTTGGGAGAAATCAGGTCAAGGCAGAAAATCGGAGTTTACATGCACTGCAGTAACCTGGTTAGTATAAAATATCTATGTTTGGTCAGTAATGAGATTTCTCCCCCATGGTGCTTTACCATATTTTTGAAAGAAGGTTTGAATACTTAAAGTGCATTGGTAATAGCGTATGTGACACCTCAGCTCAAGGATTTCTGAGTATTTGGAATCACACCGCTGTGGTACGATGTACTTTGTAGTGTGAGAGCACAGATTTTTCTTTCTTCACACACAGTATGTGGCTAATGGCTAGGAAATAAGAAATCTTTGTTTCTCAGTCACGTGTTTAGTGTGTGAATATGTTTGTGAATGAATGTAGTTTTATTTTTTTGCTTGCAGAGTCTTGAGTCTGTCTAACTAAAAGAGGCTGTGGCAGGACTTTTAGCTATTCAATCACTTCAGTTCAAGCACCAAGTGGAGGAAATGGAAAGAGTAAAGTAAAAGAAAATAATAAAATGCTGCAACGTATTCAGTCATGTGCAGAGGCAAACACCATTCTTTGTTTTATATATTTGGTTATTGCATATCACACTGGAGTTCCTGCAAAATGTGTCACACAGCTATTTTTGACAACATGGGACAACTCAGTAATTCAGGTAGTGTATTTGTCTTAGAAAGGGATATTTTTTCAGAAATAATGTTTAAATTTTGGATGATAAATATTTAAAATACAGTTGGTAAATATGGATATACATCTTTTTTTTTTTAAGATTATTTTTTGGGCTTTTCCGCCTTTTAATTGACAGGACAGCTAGGTGAGAAAGGGGAGAAAGAAGGCCGGAAGGCATGCAGGAAATCGTCACAGGTTGGACTCAAACCTTGGACCTCTGCATTGAGGCATAAGCCTCTCAGTATATGTGTGCCTGCTCTACCCACTGAGCCAACCCGGCCACTGGATATACATCATTTAATGTGATCAGGAAAAAAAAAATGTCTCGGTGTATTGAATTTGCCCCATCTCTTATGTCATTCCAATGTACAGTTGCATAGAGAACTGCTTAAAAATTATGTCAGTCATTGGATGGGAGCCAGTTCCAATACCCTGGACATCTTTCAAGCTAACATTTTAGGAATGCACAAAGTCAGTCTACCATTCATTATCAATGGAGCAGCTCTAAAACTCAATCACTAAAACTAAAATCAGAGTGAAATCACAGATGAAAAGCTTGGTTTTTAGAATTTGAGCTTCAGTCCGACCGCAATTATGTGAGATTCAGATACTGAGTCTGTTACGGACACTTCAGCATCATGCTGTGGTGTTTTTTTTCAGTGTCACAATTTTCTGAATTTCACACAGACGTACCCTAATATGGGTCTAATGAAATTAAACACAACTATAATCAGTTGACTTGTGGCACAGGTTGAAAGAGACTGTTTTTGCTGAGATAGGCCTACACATTAATAACAATGATAAATGATCACATTTGCGCATGACTGACGTGTTTCATTTTTACCCCCAAAACGGAATAAAGTGTTAAGTGCGGACATGCCAGTTTGTTATACATCAGTTAGTTTTCGGTATGTGAGGCAAAGATGAACCTACTTTACTGTTTCGAGGCTTGCATTTGCCCATGTTAAATTGTGATATCACCAGTTAACATGGGCGTATATTTCTCTCATATGTTAACCTGTGTTAATTTAGACTAAAAGTCCAATATATGGATAGAAATCACAAAACCATTTCAGTGGTGTGTAGTGTAGTGATATAGATGATGTGGAAGTTATTCCGTTAATTTTTTTGTCCATGACATCCAAAGTTCGAATCCCAGCTAGATCCCAGCGTTTTTCCGTTTTATATTTTTTTCCGTTCATACATTATGTGTCGTATTTGTGTGGATAATGCTTAAATGGACATGTATTACATGTAAACTGGTAATGTTTTCAGTGATTTCCATTAATAAATAACATATCATCATCCTACAATGAGTGTAAGATTCACAATGATGAAAATGCAGTAAAGGTCATTCAACAAATTGGCATCTATTGTGGTGTGTATTTCATCTGTTTACTCATATGACTGCATAGGGGCTGCCTAGACCGTGCTTGCCACCCTATAATCTGGCCTACAAAACAAACTCCCATCACATTATTATGAATTTATGCGAGCAGTTGATGTAGGCAGCCATTATTAAAACAAACTGACGAGTCAATAACAGAAATACCTGTACTTACAGTGTATACATGTTGTAGAACATCTTACAGGCTTATTTATCAAGCAAGGAAAGAGACAACTGAATTTTGTCATCTTCATACATGGAGACTTAAAATAGTTATTTCAACCAGCCTTACAAAAAGTACAATTTATCACCACAGAGAACTTTAGTCACAAATCTGTTTGGGAAGGCAGCAATAACCACAATTGGCCACGAGCCGAAGACGTTCCTTTTTCTAACCTTTTTGAGCATGTTCATCATTTGCAAATCAGCCTGAATCCTGCAGAGGCGTGAGGTGCCGCTTTGCAAACTGCAAACTGTACAATACAATACAATCCAGGAAGGCCAGTTTTAGTAACAGATTTATTAAATGCCAAAATAGTTCACAGAGGTTTTTAATACTCAGGATATTACAACTCTGGAAATTTAGCATAGTAGCAACCCTTTCATCACAACAATCTATAGGTTAACAGAAATACACTGTTCACATCCCAAAATCCCTGGAGTATTTGATATGTCACCACTTTGGCTAATGACATTGCGGAAAAAGTTGAGCCAGGTTTAACTTTTTTTTATGCCAGAGCCATATTTTTTGGCACCCCCAATTGACTGGCATTTGGAATCACTGCGCTATTGTACCATAGTGATTTTTAAACCTCTGCATTTGCAGTCAGGAAATTATGTCTGTATTTGGGCTATTTTGGACAATCCACAGAGGCAAATTAGCTGCCTGCCAAAGTGATAGGAACAAGTTGATAGTTTCACCAAGGCTAAAATTAACCCAATTTTTGAGAATGCCAGGATGTTATGCCATGCATTGACAATATTATGCTCAGGGCCCCATATAAGCTCAGCATGCACATACATATGATATGCACCTCATCCAATATAAAAATAAATGAAAGAAAACACTTAATGTTTCTCCTGAGGAGAGATTGCTACAACACCTTGGGATCCCTGTTTACTGTATGAAACAGCTGCAGCTTTTTGCCTTTGTCTCTTTGACTCTATTTACTTTGGCAGACATGTATAAACAGGCAGATGTTTCTCATGTAAAATTATATCAAAAGTAATCAGAGGTTATTAAGCATTTGGGGTAAGGCAGTGATGACAGTGATATTGCATCCCTCATGCACAGCGGGACCCGTGACAGCTGGTGCACGTTTTTTTTAGCAGCACCATTGTATACTTTCAATGATTTCTATTTATTAAGGAATGAGCCTAAATGTACGCTTTTGAATCCACATACTATTCTCTGCTTCAATATCAGGAAACTGGGCTCTGATCTTCTAATGTGTCTCATTCCAGAGTCTAGGTACCTGAATTGCAAAGGCTGATCTTGTTTAGTCTTTTAAACATCCTACACAAGAACTGCACAGGATCTCAGCCAGCAAGCTGGCACATATGGAAGCCTCCCTGTGCTTTAAAAGTAATCAATCCATAAGATGAATAAAATGACTTCTAAAATGAATAAGTAAGAGAAGCGATCCCAGGATAGGGGTAATATGATCTAATGTTAGTGCCAGAAATAAACGTTTTACCATTTCCAGAAGAAAAGGAATTACAATAATCCAAATAGGACATTACAAAGACAGTCTCCAGGTTTGTTTTGGGGAGAAATGCTTAATCTTTAGAATTTTCCTGAGTTAAGGGAAGCATGATTAAACATCTGGTTTATTCATACTGAGTTTGTTCGACAAGATTTCTACTGTGCTGAGTAACACACTTGGATGCAGGGCTGCAGAGGTTTGAAATCAGGTGCTTTGGTTATCTTGGCAAGTTATGAGGATCTCAAAATATTTTGGCAGCAGTAATGGGTGTCCTAAAGACAGCTGTGGTCATTGCCCTAGTATGTGTCATCCCCCCATAAAGGTGGAAATAGATATGAGTTTGAATTAGCTGTTGAAGAGGCCGTGTGAACATTATGGAATAAAACTATGGGGAAGACGTTGAAATGACCTAGTCACTCAAAGGTTTTGCCAGAGAGTTAATAGTTAAACAGTAAAGCGCTGTGTTGGGAATGGTCACCCAGTGCAAAGTCTTCTAAGCAATATTGCAACTGTACGTGTAATATGTAGAAAAGGGGAAAGGATTTCTCGCACCATAGGTTTATGATTCATTTTTTGCCTTCAGGAAGGCGGTTTTTCAGTACTGTGATAAGCTTTTTGAAAACCAGACAGACTTTTTCAGACATAGGTTTCTCATTCATAAAAGCCAGCAGCTGATCTACAATTTCCTCCAGAACTTTTACCTACAAACATGATCTTTGAGATTGGTACAGAATTGTTAAAGTCACTGGGCGCAAGCTGCAAACTTTTGCAACAGAGGTTCAAATGGTGTGTTAAAAAATGAGAGAGAGAGAGAGAGAGAGAGAGAGAGAGAGAGAACTGTGAGTGAAGAGAGAACCATTAAACACCTGTTAAGAAGAGCTTTCATAATTAATGAGTTATAATTGAAATTGTTGTTAATTTATAACCTGCAGCTTTCAGACGAGAGATATCTGTGCATAATTGTAGCTATTTTCTCACAAAATTTATTTTAGCACCCTTAAACAAAATACCACCTACTGTACATGTGTGCTTATTATCCCAAAAAATTGTATATGGTTTCTTAGAGATGTAATGATGTCAAACATTTGGCTGGGTATCAAATTCAATAAAAAAATTAAAAAATGCCTCGTTATTCATTACCCAATTTCAATACCTAAGGAGTAAATCTCATCAGCGTCAGTGAGCCAATCAGCATGCAGCATGCTTCTACCAAGATCCAATACTGTTTATGATTGGCTGTCTAACGCTACACGTTGTAGAGACCTACAGGAAAAACTCTATGTTACACAGAGACAGCTCACGTACTAGGAACTGAAAAATAAATAAAAAGATTTGTGCCGTAATGTGCAATGTTGTAATTTCTTTTTGTTTTATAAAATTGGTATCGAAAAAAAGTATCATTCAGGAACAGATATTGAAGTCATGGTATTGGTATCAGTACTGGTATCGGAAAGTTTTGAACGATACCCAGCCCTAGTCAAACAATTAATTAATTATTAGTTATTTACCTGACTGATCCCGGCCTTCTGTAACAACAATTGTCTTGTTGCCGTTGACATTTTTATTTATGCATTAACTGCTTGTCTTTACTCTCTCACACCCATTTATTTATTTTGGTTTGCTTCTTTGTTGGAACCCTGAACCTTTAATGAATTAAGATCATGAATTGAGTTTAAAGCATATTTCCAACAGGACTTCGAGCTATTACCAATAAACCTTAATGCAGCTAACTTTATTTTTTCAACTAAACCTGGAGCCCAATCACAAACAGGCCTCCACACTTATCTAGTGCCATCATCTACGGATGCCAACATTATTGATATTTGGGATAAAAGTAAGATCTCTGTGTTGTCTCTGTGGGGTTAGTCCACTGTGAAGCCAAGATCAGAGGCGCCTCTGCCCGGAGTTGACCCTGACTGACTCACAGGCTACTAAAGAGAGAGAGATTTTATTTATTTAGAATTGAAGCTTGGTAAAACTCTGGGTAGCACTTTTTTGTGTAGGTCTGACAGACTCTGGCATCCTCTTGACTGATGAGGACAGCAACTTTGCTGTGTGACTGAGATTGAGAGAGGAAGTGCCCAGAACAGTGGGAGAATTGGCTTTCACAGCAAAAAAAATTGTAGTTCAATTAACTTGAGAAAGAAAGGAGGCTCTCTGTGCCCTCCCTTGTAATGTTATCAGCGGTGTAATTTACGACCCAAGAGTTTCAAAAAGATGTAGCTCACCACTCAAGGTACCGAGGCAGATATATTTATGAAAAGCTGTTTTAGATTAATGAACCAGCAACGGGGGGGGGGGGTCTTTTGACTTTTAAATTAAATTCTTAGAAGATCCATTTTTCAGATGGAGTTCAGCCCAAGTGAGACAGATAATTATAGGTCCTTGTGATTACAACATGCAAATGCATCACACCTTGACTGCTGCAAACAGGGAGCACTGTCATTAATAGTAGCATAAAATGCAGGAGTGTATTATAATTACAAGGCAAAAGCTTCCATCACACCTCCATCTGTGCTCCTTCTCGACTATCTGAGAGTCTGTGTGACTGCAAAATGTATGAACCTGCCTTATGAAAAGATGGAATTCAAGATGTTATTGGCAGTAGTTAAAAAGCCCATTAAAATACCACCACCCTCTTAGATTTTACAGCTGGTAGATTGGTGAGGAATGTTAAGTGCTTTTAGTCTCCACAGTATTTCAACATGTATATTTGCTTCAGTTTACGAGCTTGAAACTCACTTTTTGGAGAAAACACGGTGTCTTTGAAGAGTGGCCAGCTCACTTTAGGCATATTGTTGATTACATGTGAATGTGAGTGATGTGTGTGAATGATAAAGGAATAAATCAAGGTAATAAAGAAAAGAAAAACCACTGAGTAATTAACAAGTTATTATAACCCATGTGTTTTCATGCTTGGCAGCTGTGATTATGGTCACATATAGCCTGTCATGGTACTGTTAACTCCTAATGGCTGTATGTTCTCTTCCTTCCATAAATGCATTCTGTGTTGAGATGCCAAATAGTTTATGTCTAAGCACTTGAAAAATGTAGCATATTGACCACCATTTTCTTAGAAATGTGACCAGCCAATTACATATTATCACAGAATTGAAGTGATGCATTTCTTTTCCTACACCGAGGCACGCCATGTTAAAGTACTACCAACAAGCATAGACCGTGAAATTTAAAGTAGCACTGAGTGTAAACACATCCTGTCTGCAGTATATCAGCATGACATGGATCATTTTTCTACAGCATGTGTAAATGATTACGTGTTATCCAAATATACTTATGTTTGGATAGAACGTGTGACTGTGTGTTTGGTAACCAAATTGCTTACTGTGTATAGTTGCCATTGATAGTAATTAAAACATTAAAATACTGGCCTTGCTGGGCTGTATCTGCAAAATTCATAATCCATTAGAGTGACTGCAAAATGTTAATCAACAGCATAATGTAGCAATGTTTTGTTAGTTTACACATGATTTTCTTTTTTTTGCATGCAACTTTCTAATTTCTTTCTCTTTACAGTAGTTTTGTAATGGGAGACTTTACTTCAAGGTGTCCTTTTACACATGTATAAATTTAAAGTTCTTATTGCCTCTCTGATCTCAAATAAAATACCTCATCACTGATCCTCCTGGATTTTTCTTTTTTTAGTGAACCACCAGTTATTTCATAAATCCACTAATTTGGCTGCTTAGAAGTCAAACAATCCTCAGATTTAACAGGCTTTGGGAGGGTTGTCCCAGAGGGCTGATGTGGCAAAGTTTAATCAGTCAATGATTAAAAGCTTTGGAATATAAACCAGAAAGTGACGTTGCCGTCAAGGATGATAATTATCAATTTTAGATTTGCCTTCATTAGATGTGGAACAGTCTACAGAGATCTGAGGCATTATTTGCAAAGTCTCTAAGGGCTGCTGAGTGGTCAACATAGAAGTAAATTCTAAAAATAATAGTTTTTCTCCAGAAAGATAAAAAAAAAGCTTAAGACACAGAAACAAATACTGAACATACTGCTACGGTCTTAGATGTTCTAAAATCTTGATTCAAATAAGCTTCAAGGGGACATTATTCAACAAAACTGTGCTCCTTTGGTTTTAATTTATTTTCCGTTCAGCTAATTTAAGTAAAATGACCTTAATCATCCAGTGCATTTGCTTTTCTGTATCTATTTCAACAACAAAACTTTTGAAAAAACATTTAATGCTTAACTACTTTTCCACCACCAACCTGATTTAATAATGAACTGTAAGAATAAAATGGATATGGGAAAATGCCCTTTAACAAGAGCGGCATTTATTAATTGGAGACTGCTTTGCCTTCACAGGTACAGTTTTGGTGGAAAACATGCAGATAAATGGCCGTGCCCAAGACCCAGGCAGAACCATCTCACTGACATTGCTGGACAACTATGACTACTGGGTGATACTGGAACCATCACGACAGAGGCTCTACCTCAACAGCACCGGGCGCGTTCTGGACAGAGATGTAAGTACAAGACTAAGGACAGTAATCTGTAGCAAGAAATCAGAGAAAAATAAAATCACATTTGTGTCCCAGTGGTTTAAAGTAATTACATTTTCCATCATATATGAATACATGGCTTCTCTTGTGTGAGCTCATTTTGCGGATTACAGAACAATATTTCATACAAGCTAATTCTGCCACTGGTCTGTAGTCATGATCAGGTGTTGTATACAAACACGGCATCCATTTATATGAGAATCATAGGTAAGTTAATCTACCTAGCTGTCCTCACTCTAATTTGTATTTCTTGTCTTTTTGTTTTCATCTATACCATCTGTATTTGCAAAATATGTTGCACCTGTTTATTTGTATTTGAGAAAACAAATGGCTTTATCGGCAATTTTAAAATCAACAAGACCATAATTGAAAAAATGAACATCACTCTGTACTGCAAAAGACTTAAAACTAGCAATTGAGATCGAACTCATTATGAAAATGTTTACTGAGGTAATAAATCAAGTGAGAAGTGGAGCACTTTCTCATAGACTTCTACAGAAACCGACCTCCTTTTGCAAATGCACGTGTTGCCCCCTGCTGGAATTCAGATAGAATGCAGGTTTAAGTCACTTCCGCATTTGCAGCGCTTCACCGAACTGGATGCGAAATTACAAAGCCCACTATGGCCACGCCAAGACCCACTCCAAGAAGCAGCTCGATTGGTTGGGGTTAGGCATTTGACCTTGAGTGGTTAAGGATATCTGATTGATAAGGGGATAGGACCTGAACAAATGGGGTTACATTACCTTGCGTAAGCATGAACGCCTGGCCAATAAATGCTATTGAAGGGCGGGTCTTGGCGTGGCCATAGTGGGATTCGTAATATCGCGAACTGGATGCTTTGTCCATTAATATCAAGGGGGTAAATAGAGCGTCCACAAACCGTAGCTCCTATGGAGCCATTTTGTTGCTAACAAGCCATCACCCGCCATTAGCATTCCATTGACTGCCATTCATTTTGGCGCCACTTTGACAGCGAATAACTTCACATCTAAAGCATTTAAAGACTCTATTTGTCCATTGTTTATTTCTAAAGAAACACGACAATGTATAAAAGACTCCATTACCTTGTATCTCACGTTATGGCTCCGTAGCAGACGTTTTGTAAAAATAAGGTAATGATTGTGTCATAACCACACGACTTACTGTCGCATAGTAGAGGAATTACCGTACAGTACAGGAGAAGCTCGCAGGCAGTTTCGACTTACATTAGCTGTTTAAGTTTAATTTAAAATAAACTAATGTTAACTAGCATTTTAGTTAGCAATAATTATCCTGTGCCTATGTTATCTCCTTACATATACCTTCGCTCTCCGTCTCTGCAAGATTTGGAATGATTGAGATTTCTTTTGGCATAGCTACCAGAAGACTTTTGCTCAGACAGGTTGCTCACATCACATCTACGTCTTCAAGCTCAGTTGGAGGCTGAGCAGTAAAGCTCAGCCATCACGTATTAATTTTTATATATAATCACAATAGCCTAATATTACTGGTGAAATAGTATTGAACCTAGAGTGCAGCACCATCATTAACATAATTATAATTCATATCTTTTATTTCAAAGGTTTAACATCATTCACCTGCAATCCGGTGGAACTCCTTTTTAAAGGCTCTTACTGGTTTGTGTCCAGGGAGCACTACAAAAACGTTTAAAAGACGTTTCAGAGCGAGTCACACTCTTCTGATGGCTCTACATACAGTTGCTTTACTAATATGCTCCGCATCGCCATTGTTATAAAGAAAACTGCCGTTTGCAAAAAAAACATAATGCGACACAGAATCTGCTGGGATGTAAGAGCATGTCCATGATGGGTGACCTTAGTTTGGTTGCCTTAGTTATATGAGGACAGATAAGGTTATGTAGCTTACATATCTGATCAACTGTGAAGAAAAACAATACCACTCAAATAGGTAGTTATATGGAAATGAAAATGGATCTAGTCGGGGCCTCTATATCATCATCATCATGGTTAGCTAACTCCCTGCGAAGTAACCGCCTCCTCATCGACAGGATTGCAGACAAAAGGAAATGGCATGTTTTGAGAAATAACAGTTAATAAACCAACCCTGTTTTTTATGCAGATAACAAACTCTGCTAAAATGCACCTGATACAGACTGAATGAATGAATGAGGAAATGAAAGAGTGCTGTGTCAGAGGGAGGAGACTGAGAGAAACTCGAGGTTAATTAAAGAAAACCTGATCCCGACCAGGTTAGGTTCACAGACTCAGTTACCATAGTAACTGACTCTGAGGTTAAGTTACCTCTCTTTCTGAAACAGGCTAGAGTTACCCCTCTCTCTCAGGTTATATAACCTCCCTTTCTAAAACGGAAAACCCAGAGTTTCCCTCCTCTCAGGGTTAACAAACTCAGAGTTTTTACTAAACTTGGTTTCTGAAACGGGCTTCTGGGATACTCCTTTTGTTTGGCACTGTCACTTTGCTCCTTTTTGTAGTTGGTCATCTTTCATGCTTACAAACGGCGAACAGATAAGGAAGATGACAAATCAAACCTGTCATGTGAGATAGCCTAAATTAGCGTTTTGCAAATGTGACTGATAATAGCATTCATGTCCAAATGATCTATACAATAAGGCAATTAACCTTGATTCTTACTAGAGTTTGATCAAGCAGTACATTAGTTTCATCCCTTCCATTACCCCATTGTTTCTTCATTTTAATAATAAATTCATGTTTTTCACTGTTGTTTAGCTTTGAAGAGAAAATATACTAGATGTAATTTAGCAACCAAGTTGGTGGTCATTGGTTTCAGTCTGGCATGATAATTCACCCCTAGTGCTGAATATGGTAAGTGAATGAATAAATGCAGACACTGTCTGTATGCAATATGTTCAGTTCAGTTCTCCAGGGTATCCAGAAAACCTGCAGTGAATACTGATCAGTTTAAATGGTAGGCCTACAGACACACATGTGAGGTGTGGGGTTTGCTGGGTGTTAAGTGTTGTGACTGCTGGGGGAAATAAGCTGTTTTTGAAGTGTGTGCTTAGGTTATATAGAGTATGGGGATGGAGCTACACATGAAGCTACTAATGGGAATATCTCAGAAATATGTCCAATTAACAGGATAAACAGTTGTGGAGCACATGGGAGTCAAACCTTTGCAAATGAGAGGGGGAGAGGGGAAGGGAGAAGCTAACCAGGCTGCATTACATTATTACTATTTCTAAATCCAGATGATGTCTGACAAGTAGTGGTGGCAACAAGACAAGCTGCCGTCCACTATACATTTTAAACAGAACATGGCAGAAGGCTTGCAGCTCTTAATCAGGCTGCACAGTCAAGCTTAAAAAATCAAAAAAAATAACAGCAAGCATTTCTTCCACCAATTCTATACAGACAGCACAATTAACAAGATATCAATTTTAGTTGATTGTTGCTTTTTGTCATTCATACTTAAGTAGATACAGTCTTGATAAATTCAATGTTTAAATAGTGTTCATGTTCACCAAAAAAAACCTTGCTCCCCTTTTTCTTATTGCTTTGAGCATAATTTGCATGTTTTGTTTGTTTGATGTACTGGTTAGGTATCTTGTTTACTGGAAAAATTTGTAACCAATGAATGTCAGTGCAGCTCTCATTTTATCATCTCTGCTGAATTACACATTTTGTTCTTTAGAAAAGGAAATTGCAACATGTATAACAACTTGCATTGTAATACTTTTTAGTAAATCTTTGTTTTCTCTCTCTCAGCCCCCCAACTCTATCACCACCATTGTGGTTGTGGTCCAGTGCACCAATGAGCTGGTTGGTACTGTCATTTTTCATGAGGTAAGGATAGTTGTGAGGGACAGGAATGACAACAGCCCTCGCTTTCAGCAGCCACGCTACTATGTTGCAGTTAACGAGGTAAGGGTGCGACTCCTGTTGTTGGTTTTGTAGGATTTCTTGCTAAAGACGCTGTGTGCAGAATTTTAATGTTGATTGAACACGTTTTTGTTTATTTTGTAAAATGAGTGAAAATTGGTGCAGCCCATATATTGGTTTCGGCCTATTTATCTCAGTGTCAGATCCGCAAAGGAAGGCACAATGGAATGCTTTGCTGTCTGCCACAGAATTTTTTTTAATTGTACCCGTATGATCACCTGGTATTTTCTATTTGCATACATAGTTGTTGACTATCAAAATGGTCCAAACGAATCAAATTAAGTCGTTGACTCAATATTATTGAGGAACGTGACTATGTGACTGCCTTCAGCTAATAATTAATAGTTAGGTTCTAACCAAACATTATTGTTATGTTTCAGTTTTGATATTTGAAATAATGGCAACTTAAACACCTTTGTCTTTTACACCAGTTCTGTACAATGTGGCTGTGAAAACCAAGTGTTAGATATAACTTCCCTGTTAGATATAACACAAAGTTTGTTTTTTCTCAAGTTTGTACATTTGACGCATATTCATGCAAACTTAAAGGAACACGCCGACTTATTGGGACTTGTGATTTGTATAGTCACAGGGTGTACAAATAACAAGGTCACTATGCTTTTACTATCTAATAATTGTTGACTCTATTACTTCAACTCTGAGCGAACTCCAGGTGAACTCTCTGCTCCTCACCACAGGGCTTCAGGTGCAAATCACTCCGCCCAAGTAGCAGAAGTAGCAGTGCTTCGCCTTTCTGAGAATATAGTTCCCAGTTTGTATACAGTTAGAAGACGGCTGTGCCTGTGGCCGGGTTGGTCAGTGGTAGAGCAGGCGCACATATACTGAGAGGTTTATGCCTTGATGCAGAGGTCCAGGGTTCGAATCTGACCTGTGACAAATTTCCTGCGTGTCCTCCCCCTCTTTCTCCCCTTTTTCAGCTAGCTGTCCTGTCAAAAATTAAAGGCGGAAAAGCCCAAAAAATAATAATAAAAAAAAAAAGAACACGGCTGTGTCTCATATGACCTTGTTATTTGTACATCCTGTGACTATACAAATCACAACATGTAAATAGGAACATGTTGGCGTTATTTTGTCTTATTCGGAGCAGTAGGCTAGTTGGAACCGGTTACCTCCGGTGCTAGGCTTAGCTAGCGCTGGGGGCGTCAGACAGAGTTACAACACGCACGGAGATGAGAAGGGTTATGTATCGACTTGTCTAACTCTGGGGGTTACAGTGAATAAGCTAAAGTCCCAATAAGTCGGCATGTTCCTTTAAAGGTCAGGAAAGCATCCAGGAATTTAGTTGCAGCCTGCTCTGCACTCATTTATACTGTATATGTCTAATGAGCACCAAACAAGACAAGCTTTTGCCTCTAAAACAAACCTGCGTCACCTGCAATGATTCAAAACAATTCATCAAATCTTCTGACTTTACAGTTTTGGGATTAGGAAATAATTCCCTGCTGAGTTCTCGACAACCACGGCTTTCGTCTCCATGTACAATTTTTATACATTGCATGTTCAAAATCCCTGTCGTAGTTTGTTATTATAGCCATATACAGTTGCCCCAGTAGTATAGTGAGTCATTCTATATTGCTGTCAACTTCTCCCCTGAACAAGCTTTCCTGCCCACTGCCTGGTCCTGTGGGCTTTGCTGAGGGCTCAAGGGAACAGCAGGGGTTCTCATACTTACTTTTTGTTATTCTGTCAGCAGTGTGCGTAAGCCTTGAGACTGCTGCTGACTGCAACATTTCTTTTTTCTTTTTGTATACTAATGGGGTAGAGTGGAAACAGTAATAGCTATATGCATAGGCTCTCTGCAGTAAGTACTGTGGATATGCTCTCATGGGGCTGTTCGAGCTGTTGACTTTTCTTTCTCCTCACGCTTATATTTTTTTTGTAGCTCACACCAGTTGGAACGACCATTTTCACTGGCTTCTCAGGAAATAATGGAGCTACGGACATTGACGATGGGCCCAATGGACATATAGAATACAGCATCCTTTACAACCCCAATGACCCGGTATATGGACAAGTCACACCATGATAAACACCCTCAACACCATTGTAAATTTCTTCAACAGTCATGACTTATTGCTCACATCCACTGTTCTTTGTGTCTTATCATATTGACTCTGTTTTGCTTTCAGGCATCTAACAGAACAGTGAGTGTCGCAAACACCCTTTCAGGAAACATTATTCTGGCAGAGAGGCTCAACTATGAGGAGAGAACTCGCTACCTGGTTTTGGTTCAAGCCAATGTAAGTGACTTCTGATTGCAGGTGTTAAGACTAGTAGGGCTGTCAACGAAAATTCTAAATAATAAATATTTTTGAATTGTAAAAAAACGAACACTTGTTTGAATATGAAAATGTATATTTGATTGTGGAAAAAAAATAATAAAAAGCAGCACTACCACGGCTGTCTGCCTTGCATGTTCTTGCGTGGGCCTGGGTCGCTGCTGCCTAAACGACTGTAAACATTAATCTCCCATATACTGTACAAAATCTGTGTAATGTCCGATTCAGCCCAGCCGGTCAATATCCGGAGAATTAACAGTGAGTGAGTGGGCATGTTGATGATGTTTCTATTGTGTGGCTGGCGCAAAACCAGAAGAAAATAACCAAGGGTGAAGAAGAAGGTTCAATTAGACTAAAACGCCAACGAAAATGTTTAACTAGAGAGACAAGGAGATTCAGGAATTTCTGTCAGTAAGGGCTGATGCCGAAATGTTTTGACAAATTCAAGGAAGTCAAGGATGAAACTCAGTTGTTTATGACCAAATTATGAACCGGCTACTTGAGCGCAGTGTAATCCATGTAGGGTCATATCATGCCTCCTGCCCCACTCTAGAGAGAGAGAGAGGGAGAGAGGACAACTGTCTTTAAATTAAGTTTTACGGTCTAGGATATTGTTTTGTTTGTTTATTTCGTAATGTACAGGTATGTAGATCTTTTAAAATACTTGTTTATTTTGAAATAAATACCTATACAGGTAGTTATGTCACTTGTATTGGTTTGCTGTCTTGACATAATGCACAAAGATATATATTCCAATATATTCAAATATGTGTTTTTTTAGAAGGAATATTCAAACGTCGTTTTTGGACAATTTTGACAGCCGAGTAAGTTCTCATTATCAACTGATTTTGAAAAAAAGGCGCTGATTTTATACATTTTGTTTTAGTTTTTTTACCTCAGCATTGACCTTGAGGGTAAACTCTCAGTGCCACTAAACAGATTTCTCAACATATGCTTTGTATTGAATAACAGCAGCTGCATTTACAAGTTGTTTTGGAATTGGAGCACTAAAGGACATGTTTTTTCTTGGCCTGAGAGAGTAACCGTGTTTCCCCATCTTCCAGATCTTTCAGTTATTTTAGGGGGCAGATCTTTTGAACATGAAGTTTGCTGCTTCACTGAGTGCAAGTGCTTACGCTGTGTTATTTATATTTCTGAGTGCAGTTTTAAGGCAAGGTCTGGTGTATATTGTTTTTTATTTAAAAAATATGGTCATCATTTAGCAAACTAGACTTTTTCATTTTCAGTTTTACCAATAAGAGGGATTCTTGTTCCGTTTTCAATTATGAACTAAACGTAATTAGACATTTCTCAGTTGGCAGTCAGTGTAATGACATTACAGAAACAAGCTGTTTAAATCATATTTAACTAATACTAATTCAGAGATTGCTCACAGAGGATTGAACCCTCCAGAGTTTCTTACTTTTTTATTTTTTTCATTCAAAGTGATTAAAGCTGTCTTGTTTACAGCCTTATTGTTTAAAAGCTGAGAGTCTTAATATACAGAATTTCTCTTTATGGAAAAACCAAGCAACAATTCACATAATTATAATCACTCTCCAATCACTGATAACTTACCCTTACAAGCAGTGGTCATATATTACACTCTGTACTATAAAATGGAAGTACTGCAGGGCATATATTCAGCTCATCTCCTATTTGCTCCATTTCCTGCATGAGGGAGCAAAAGTCTCAACCCTTTACCTTGGCATGAAGTCCTCCAAGGAGATTTAATTGTCTCTTGCAAAGGCGCGTCAGAGTAGAGATAGAAAGAAGACATGGTATTTACTAGAACTGTGCGCTGTGTGTCAAGAGTTCAATTACACTAACAGCGCAAATCTTTGAAGTGCTGTGCTGCTCACTTCTCAGGTTACCACTCTAGGAAGCAACAGTACCACAAGGGGGAAGCTTTAAGGATAGCTGCTGAAAAGACATGTTTTATGGCTAAGCGTTATTTCCTTAAGATGAAAAGTTTAGTAGAATTTATAGGGAACATGCTGTATGTAACATCTCTTCCATTCAAATATGACAAGTGGGAGCTTTTTACCTGACTACTAGTTGACAAGCCCTCTGCCAAGGATATGAATTTATTCCATGGCAAAACCTAAAGCAAATCAGGCAGCTAACTCAATGATGAACTTTTATAAAGCATTTACAGGTTCATACATTCATTTTGTGTTTCTACTAAAACATGTTTACATGCTTTAATGTTCAAAAAACACTTTAGCCCAAAAAGCCCAGTCTGCTCTGATTTGCCTGCGTCTTCTCCGCTGCTCTCCAGTTTTTTTTCACTAGTGGCAGCTAGAGCTACTGCAACAGAGTTTTTAGCAGGACTTTGTACCGTGAAAAATCACAAATAAAGGCTTCTAAACCAAACACTACACAACCAGACATCGACATTGGGGGAGACATGACCAACACTGGCCACCAAGATTACAGCTGTCTGGCTTAGTGTAACAGTTAGCAGTAGGCTAACGTTAGATTGTAATGGAATGAAGCAGCACTTTCTACCGTCAAAAATCGCAGACAAATAACAAAAACATCGTAGATATCAAAAAGCTCCTACAAAATATTATAAAAATATGAATTTTTCTATTTTTTCATGATATGAAAGGTTTTCCTTATTGCATTAAGATAACACATTTTTATTTAGCAGTGATCATGATCATCGTGAATCTTTTTTTTTTAGTGCAGAAATATTTCAATAATGTTTTACTTAAAGCACAAAACTAAATGTATATCAGTACCCTTTCTTGCAGACAAACAACTGAAGAATAAAAACAGCAGAATTAATGCATGACTGTGAGCTTCCATAACAGCCACCACTATGTTGAAGAACAGCTGCAGAGATCTGTTATGGATTTTAGCTTGAGCAGTTAGTAGCCCCAGTGCACATAGCAACAAATCGTCTGGGAGTTTGAAGGTTGAAATTGAAAAGCATTTGTTCATTTTCCAGGACCGCGCTCCCTACCCCCCCAACAGACTAACAGCTACCACAACTCTGACTGTGGATGTTCTTGACGGAGATGACCTGGGCCCCATGTTCCTGCCTTGCATTTTGGTGAACAACACCCGTGACTGCAACCCCCTCACCTACCGTGTTGCTATCCCTGAATTCACCCAACCGGTAAGAACCAGGCAGACAGGCGAACATGCTGCTGTTCCACAAGGTCATTTTAACAGCATTCCTTATTTTAATAGTAGGTGCATATTTGTGTTTTCATTCACGCAGGTTGTGTTTTCATCTCCTGTCATCCTGTGTGTTCATGTGCAATGTGCTGTGTAATTCAGATTTGTGATACATTTGTGATGGATACATTTTGTACATTCTTGCTAAATGTTAAACTATTCCACACCTTTTAAATAGCCTAATTGTCCGCTTACACCTTGTTTTTGCCTTCACACCTGGAGGCCGAGTAAACTTTGCTGCTGTGTCTCAGCATGATTATTCCAGGAGCATTTTCTGGTCTGCTGGACCAGCAATTAGAGCTGAAGGCAGAGTTGACCTGGGATGACAGTCAAACACCATGGGAATCTATAGGAGCAAGAAAAATAGAGAGGGGGAGAGATAGTGTGGCAGCTGAGATAAAGAGTCTGAGGCGGTGCACAAAAATATATTATATGTATCACTATTTAGTTAGTTAGTTTGTCTGTCTATAGAAATATATATCTACTGTTTATGTCTATGCAAAAGATCTGAAGTAAAACTAACTGAGTGGGACTGTGCTGAATTATTTTATTGAACTAGACTAGACTCAAAACAATCTCACCTCAAGGTCTATTTAGTACTGTTCTGGAGGTTTCGATCATATTACATGATCTTCACCAACAGAAGTTCGATCAGTGGCCATCAGTTGGAACTGTAGATTCCCTGATTCAGGGCACCATAGGACGTCTTGAACTTGACAGTTTATTCTTCATCTTGGATACAGCAGTTGATAAAACAATCTCAACTAAAGGTCTACTTACTCACTTGTTCTGAGGGTTTCAACTGCATAACACAAACCTCATCAGCAGTCTAGACTAGACTAGGGTGAACTGTTTTGGACTGTATTGAATTTAATTAAATAGGATTGGATTGGAGTAGTCTGGATTGGATTTCATTGGATTTACTGGGCTGGACTGGTTTGGGGTTGGCATTGCGGTGTCCTCAGACCAGGACGATTTTCATCTTGGCTCGGCTCCTTTCTGTGTGGAGTTTACATGTTTTCCGCGTCATCACGTGGGTCCTCCTCCAGTTCCCGCCCGCATTCTAAATACACTGTACAGGAGGTATGAATTATAATCTCTAAATTGACCAACAGTGTGCATGTTCTTGTCTGTGTTTTAGCTCTCGATCAACATAAACGTCTTCTATTTTGTAGACCTGCCAGTATAATTATTTTCTCTCACTTTCATGCAGTAGATGTTGTTAATGTGAAAGAATTGCTGCAATGTCAGAGCATTTCCGTTTTTCTAATATATGTAATTGCTTTACAAATAAGTGCCATGTTCCTTTGTTGTTTTTGTTAATTGTAGCTTGGCAAATACATTTATAGTTTCATTAGCAGCACCAACTGAAGGTTAAGAAAATTATAATAAAAATATCTGAGAATTCTACTCTGAAGCAGTATTGGGGAAAACTGCATCAAGTATGGGTTAAATGTATACTGGGTTTGACATGTATGAAACATGAATTGTATTGAACTCAGACAAAGAGATTAAACGGCACATAAGTCTGCAATAATGACACAACAGGAGCTATTTACTGTAGATTGGTTGAGAAAATCAAATCAGTTGTAGATTGAGGCCAACAGGGAGAGAGGGAGTAATAAATAAAAGGCTATACAGTCTACCGGTACATGTATGTGCAAGTACTGTCTGTTCATTGCGTACCTGTGGTTGAGGGGGAGCTGCCATAGTGAGTCACAGTTGTTTGTCCAGACTCTCTATTCATAGTTTACCCATGTAATGTATAATTTATGATAAAAGGTTTGCAGACTGCTAAGTATGCAGGATCTGGGAGCACCGGCTGCACAAACCAAAGGTTTTTCATTAGTGTAAGAAAATGTTGGCCTTTCTCCCTATCTTTCTGCTTTTCCCCCTCGAAATCCTGCCGAAGCTTATGTATACGGTCACATTACTCTAAAATGTCTCCTCTTTACATTTAAAGTTTTTTCGAAATATTGCCTGTGTATTAAGTCTGTTAAATGAAATGTATTATCATTATTTATCTTTCATTTCACTTTCCTTAAACAGTGTGCAATTTAATTTCAGAACTGTTTTTTTTAGGAATGGCATACATCAGCTTTGAAATGTTCAGTCAGTTTTTGGTTGGTCTCTGATTTTTCTGATTTTGTAACCATAATGCTAACATATCTGTCCACAGGGAGATTTGTCTTCCCATAATTGATGGGTGTATTGTAATTAATCACAATGGCTAGACAGGCATTCATAAGTTGGTCTGTATTTATTTTTTGCCCTCAGGGGATATACAGTAATGTGTGCTCTGGAGTCCCCTGGATAATGACTGCTGGAGGAGGGTATTATAGCTAATCATCATTGTGCAGAGCTAGGGGGATTTGATTTAGCGCACCTCCAGACATTGTAAAAGCGAGAGGGCTGGTTAGGGAGGGGTGTAAGGATTACTCCAGAGCAGAGGGATATAAATATCCCCCTCAGGGAGGGATTTTTCCTGCCAGAGAGCTGTTAGCCATGTGCCTGTCTACGCTAAGGAAGTTTAGCATAGGCCTCTTAGCATACTCAAACATACTGTATCAGCCATATGGAGGCATTTTGCATGACGAGAGGTATTCTGAAATGTGATGTGCTAAACATATTCCCACTTAGCCATATGTTAAAAGTGTAGAGGTAGAGCTGGGTAATTAGTGCTGATGATGTCTAAGTATGCATGAGCAGGAAAAGTAGCCTACAGCACCACAAACAGATTATCCCTGATGTGCAACTCTATTAGGCATATTTAGAAGAATGCAGATGAGAAATGGATCTAATAGCACTGGCGCCTTAATTAAATATCATAATAATTGGCCAGTGTGCTATGGATTACGACTGCTAATACACTGACCCACATCAAACATTTGGTTCTTTAATTGGAGATGAGAAATATAATTTTTTCTTTTACAAGTCCACATATTCAGTCTTCCAGAATGCCCAATCGCAGCAGCTCCTCTCATCCCCTGCAAAAGCTGAGAACAGTTTAATGGGCCAGGAAGAAAGTCCTGGGCAGCTTCTCTATAGAGCAGTTTTTATCTAGAGGAGCACAGTGCAAGTGATATATAACATGTCACAAAGGATTATACAGCAGCCAAAATATTGATGTATTGCGCACACAATAGGTTTTCCAGGGCTGATGATATCCTTTCTAAGCTGAATTATCTGTTTCATAAGACACTAAAATGCCTGTATCTGCATAATAATGCACTCAAAGTTATTTTAGGCAATATTTGTGCAACTCTAGGCTACAACTACACAGTCAACAGAAAATAAATGAAGTTGCATCTGATTGTCTTGCTGTGTTGTTAAATGACTACCCCTCCCCTTGTTGCAGAGTAAACTGAACCCACTAAATGTGACCCCTGCAATCCGGGCCGTGGACATGGACAGAAACATACAGCCCCCATCAGACAGACCTAGCATTCTTTACTACATCCTGGTTGGTAGGTTCATCACGTATCTTGATTGAGTTTACACATTCAATGTTCTTTGGCTCAGTGGGCCTGCCATGACTTGACTTCTAAATGTTCATTCTGATGTTACCATTAAGTACACTGAATCCAAATCAGTGAATGTTCTTATTCTGAATTGCAGGTCATCCAGTCACCTATCCAGAGTATTTCACCCTGAACAGAACGACTGCAGAGCTGCGTGTTCTGAAGCCTATCAGCAGGGACTTGTATCAAAGGTTCACCCTCATCATCAAGGTAAACAGTAAAATCCTAAATAAGTGCTAGTTTTATTTTATCAAAGGTTACAGGATGTCACCTATAATGATGTCAAGATTTACTGTGGGAATTTTGATTGAAACTAAACCCCACACCAGAGGTGGGTAGTAACAAGTAAATTTACTCTGTTACACATACTTAAAGCTTTATTGCGTAACTTTTTGATATTAATAAACGTTCGTTACATTCAAGCCATTGCCAAATGAGCTCTCAGTATGGCTATGTTCAGAAGATTGTGTCGTCTGGTGACTTTCCTGCGCAGAAGCTCGAGTGCAGATAATTACCTCTTCTGAAGAGTCCATCATGTTTTTTTAATCCTCTGTGTCCTCCTTGGCTACTAGCAACTGCTTGGAGGAGGGGTGGGGGCGCGTGCGCGATCACGGAAGGCTTGTGGACGCGCCGACAGTTTTGTTGCCATTACTTAGAATTCTTCATGGCGGCAACAGAAACTACGCACTATAGCTTTAACTAACTATTTTGAATAAATTGTACTTGTCAGAGTAGTTTGATTGCAGCATACTTTTCACTCTTACTTAAGAAGATTTTTAGAGAAAAATCATTACTTTGGACGTTACATTTGGATGCATTTATCGAGCTGCTGATGTATTATGTTATGCATTCATGATCTGTTAAGAGGCAGGTGGTCAGCTGGTCCCAGGTCTCCT
The DNA here is from genome assembly GCF_010015445.1 of Perca fluviatilis. Lineage (NCBI taxonomy): Eukaryota > Metazoa > Chordata > Actinopteri > Perciformes > Percidae > Perca > Perca fluviatilis. Next base: position 15,474,294 of record NC_053130.1, on the reverse strand, counting down.
GGCGCTCTGTTATTCTACTGCAGCCATGCCTCCACATGAGTGTTCAAAGCAGCATGGCTGAAGCTACAACAGGAGAAACTTTCAAATAACGCTTGAAGCTAATCTAATGTACACACACAATATATCATGCTTAAAAACTACCACTGCTACTACTACTCCTGCTTTCTGTCGTAATGTATATATTTAAGCCAATGCTGTGCATTTAACTAATGGTAACTGGTGTAGCCTGATGAAGAGAGACAGAAAGGTAGAGACCAAATTATGCACGTGGATAGAAAAAGGACAAACTGCTTTTATTTTATGTGGACATGACTGATCTAATATTTCAACCACAGATGGACTTCCTCAGGTCATGGTGAAGAAGTGAACACACCTGTATTTAATAGGCAATTAATGATGAAACATCACACCATTATCTCCTACTTAGTCTCGCTTTGCCAGACCATCCACATGCTGCGGAGCGGAGGAGGGTCTGGCTAGTCCACATAGCATTCCGGGATGGGAGCATGCACTGATTTATTGGCATTTCTTTAAACCAATCACAATCGTCATGGGCAGCGCTAAACTCCCCACTGAGCCGCTATAAAAAAGAGAAAACTCAGATTGGACAGATAGTCTAGCTACCTGTCAACATTTACTATGCAGATATCAGAGGAGCAGTTAACCATAGTCCTCATAAATCCACCAGAGATTAAAATTCCAATACAAAGAAAGCAGAAGGAAACTGACATCGGTGTATATACATGCATCTGGTGGATTTTCCTGCGGCACTGGAGAAATCCCGGAAGTGGAACGTCGAGGATATAAATCTCCTACTTAACCTAAATTAGTCATCTGATGTGAGACATTTACGGAAATATAGGAGTTTCAGCAACTTCTCTAATCTTATTTTCTCCATGTGATTGGAGAGACATGGATGTAGGGGGCTCTCACCTGATCTGTGGCTGTCTGTGACTTAGGACACATACTTTTCATGCTTACACAGAAATCGCAGTGTTCGGTCATGAAAGCTGGTTTAAAGTCATGGAAAAGTCATTCTCATCCATTAGCCAAAATATGTATAAACCCAGCATTTACTGACCCTAGCGCTGTGGAGATAGGTCTGGTATTGTGATAGTAACTGAACCAAATGGAGCTTGATCAGGGTTCAGCCTAAGGTAAAACATTGATTATCCTGCTGCCTCTGCAAAGTTTTCTATAACATCCCAATTCTGTAGCCTGTATTTTTAATGTGATTGTGCCATATCCCGTTTAACTCATATATCGATAACTTAAGCATGCATCTTTACCCGCTCCACCTAGATAACCTCAGTCCTGAAGGCCATTAACTGTATCTTTAGCTGCTTTGGAGATGGGGGTGAAAACGATGTTATGATTTATGGACTTAGCAGAAGGATAGGCTGCTGCGGTCTCATGAATCCTAATTTAGAGCAGAGTCAGGGATTGCCTTGGTGCTGCTGGTGCAGAGCAGCAGTGCAGATGAACTTTCCATCCACCGATCACTAACCTCTAGACACCTCTGAGCACTGTGTAACCTGCTGTTTACTGGGATAGCTGGGGAGCAAGAAGATGAGAGGAAGAGCGGATTTTCACAAGAGGAAGAAGGTGAGGGGAGATTGATCATATGAGAGGCATTTTGCATGTCTTCGCGAGGAGTGTGCAAATCTTGGGGAAGGGAGACAGTTCAAAGGGGGAGCAGGGAAACACCATGATAGATAGAGAGATGTGTGATGTGATGGTACTGTAGGAGCCTTATCTACTTGAGTCATAGAGATGGGGGAGGAGCCGTTGCTCAAAGACTCCAAGGGGCAGGAAAGTGAGAATTAGACTTGGGTATCTTAAGAGTTCTCTGATGCAGCACAGTATGTGGTGTACATAGTTAATGCTTTAGGAGATAAAAAAAAGCCAATGGTGGAATAAGCTGCAGCATCTCAATCATATTTTAGAAAACACATCTGTTGTTCATCAACAGTTATGATTGATCCTGATAGAGTCATATCCACCAGGATGACTGGAGTGAAATGAAGACAAGTGACAAAGGCAGATGGAGATGGAGAGCAATAGTCTGGTTAAATAGAAAATTTAAAAAGAAAAGCAAAGAGATACAGTATGACACTCTAAGGATGATGGTGTCAGGACAGGGGAATCAAGACTGATTAACAGTGACTTTTGGTAACAGTGAATCTCCTGCAGACCTGTGTGTTGTAGCAGTGGTGAATAGGTCATTTAACACTGCCTCCAAGAAATAAGGACACCACTAAAGAGCCAAATCACCAGGGAAAACTGTAATCCTACACAGCTTTTTCTCTCTCAGACAAAAATGTGTGTGTTGAGAAAAAGAGAGAACATCCAGGCACACACACTGTGTCTGTCAATGACACCACTTTTCCCTCAGGTGTTTGTGTGAGCAGATTGGATCTTTGGGTCAGCGCAGTGTGGGTGTTGTTTATTATCACTCAGATAAGGGAAAAAGGTAGAAGATCTTTGGGAAAGTTATCTGGCATAACATTGCAATGCCAATAAAAACTGTAGTGAAATTCAACTTCATGTGCCTAAAAGTGTTTAGCAGGCATCTGCAATCATAGGATATACATAAAGACAATAAACAAGAAACTACAGATTTGGTTTTGGCCACAGCACTTAACCATTTAGCAGTAGAACTATATTCTTCTGTTACAGTAGGCACTCTGCAACACAAGCCCAGTGAAATCGAGCTAATGTGCAGAATGAGTTCCAGTTCATGGCTTAAACTGATGTCACTTTACTCCCCCTCTCCATCTGTATATTCAAAGCCTTAATGTTTCTGAAGTATCGCAGTGTGGGAGCCAATAGTGACATATGTGCTAAGGATGGAGAAAGATTGCAGTGACAGCCTGACCAGACCACATTAATTTGGTTTGGTCTCACTGGGCTGATGTAAGATTTTGATTTGATTTGATTTATTTAATTGTATCAAGAATGCCTTACACATGAAAAAAAAGACATCAAATATAATCGAGGACAAAAACACAATAAAGTCCAGGACTTATTTCCATTGTGGTCCTCAACACATAACATCAGGACAAGATAAGACACTTACAGAGTGTATGATAATCAATGACATAACATAAAAACATTTTTCTTAAATAAATAAAAATAAAAATGGTAACTTGCCCTTTGATCTATTCCGCAACCCTCTCTAGTAATCATACCTTGATGCTCTTTTTGAAAGAGTTCAGGCTGGAAATGACTTTAATATGACGATCTAACTTGTTCCACTGAACTGCCCCTATATAGGCAAAGGTTCCTTTCCCTAACACTGTCTTAAATTTATAAGGACATAGGTCAGATATGCTACCTTGAGTATAAATATTGTGTGCCCTTTACCTTAGTTATAAGACACAACAAAGTTTCTGGCTAAAAACTTTGTGAGCCCCATGACTTTACTCAAAAAGACACAACATGGGCTATCTCTTTAGTTTGAAAAGCTGGGACAACACACATTTTAATTTGTGGTAAATTGCTGTGCTACCTAAGCAGTCATCGTGTCACCCACCAACTGACCTGGAAATTGAAGGGGAAGGAATGTTTACGCTCTGGTGATTGTGCAATACAGTTTGTGTTCCACTATATATAAAATTACTGGTTTTGAATGCAGGTGAGTCAACATTTCACTCATGCATTTTTGGAACAGCTCTGGAAATTGTAAGCCATGTTGTAACATTTATTATGTCCAATTACACTGCATGTTCTAGTATTTTGTAGTATTTTATAGATTAAGTAAGTGTATTGATTTCATCTTTTTTTTTCAAGAACTGACTATTACCTGATTCAGGAAATTTAACCTTACTACTATTGCCGACCTGTAAGGTGACATTTTAAATGAGTTTTCCATGGCTCGATGCTTTATGTCAGTTTTTGGCGAAAGATATTAAAATGCTGAAGAGATGAAGAGGTGTCTACTGGGATGGTTTCATATCAAACTGTTTATTTAAGCTTTCAGGCAAAACGGAGACACTCTACAGAAACTCACAGGATTCAGCTCAATGCACAATGCACAATCATTAATGGAGACAGACCACACCGGAAAAAGGTGCTAGTAGCTTGCCTTCTAGTTCATTGGTCAATTATGGCACTGACTTAGCAAGTAATATTTCCATTGAGTCTCCTTCTCTCATTGGTCACCCATTTGATGGAGCAGCAACAGCCACTAATTACTGCCTCCCCCCTACAAATGATGGTATTTGCGTTAAGTGCTCTGGTAATTACTAAGGCCTAATCCTAAATGGACCCCTGATTAAATGTAGTCAATGTAACTTTTTGTAATTGAAATGACACTTAGAAAAAAGTACGCTTTTCTGTCCCTGTGCCTGCATAAGAGTTGGGAGAGCATAATTCTTAAGTGTGTTACTTTCATCATTCAACTCATTATTTTTTACTTCTTAATAAATTTCCAGCAGACTGGTTATCAGTTTTTTCATAGTAAATGTAGACTTCCTTGAAGCCGTGTTGATATTTGACTCACAGACTATGACTTCCTCTCTCTCTTTTTGTGTCAGGCAGAACAGGACAACGGTCACCCCCTCCCAGCCTATGCTGACCTCATTATCGACATCCTGGATGAGAACAACCAGGCACCATATTTCCAGTTTGCTACCTATCAGGGATATGTGAGTGAGTCCTCGCCAGTGGGTACGACTATCTCAGCCAGTGCCAACCTCACTGCTGCCCTGGGAATCATCGTTCTGGATAATGACATTGAGGAGGTAGAAAGAAAGGGACTTTTTCAGGCTATGCTCACTGTTGCCTACACTTTACACATCTACCCATGCATGTGTGCATACAAACACAAAGCGCTTGTAGTTCATTGATTAAATATTGATTAAAGGTCAACATTTATTCATGTGGTGGTGTTGTGTACTCACAAAAAGTAACATGTTCATGAGTCATTTTCCTGCTGTATTTCTTTCCCTGTTGTAGCTGGCTCCTGGTGATACACCTGTAGGTAAACAGGGTTGCTTTTAGATGCAATGCCACACACACACACACACACACACACACACACACACACACACACACACACACAAAACACACATACACACAGAGTGCAATATAGGGATGTCCCGATCATTTGTTCATAATCACCGATGCAAGTTCTTTTAATATTGAGGTTTTTTTTCTTTTGATACAGAGATTAATCCAATATTTATGTTTTCCTGCATAATACAGCTGAACTGTGGACACTTAATAGCTTAAAGTAGGCCTCCATTTATATCCTTAAAGCCAATTAAGGGATATGACTGCCTAACAGCTCTGCATTAAATGTGCATCACATTCAAGTTTAAATATGTTCTTTCAATATTTAATGGAGGCTGTAGCTTCCTGTATTGTTTTATATATATTTGCAGTCAGTTTGGGCCGTTGAGGCAGTAAAGTTTGGACACAATTTAGAGAACTTCTCTTCATCTCCACTTAAAATGCTGAAGGTTAAACACATTTGTTTTGTTTGTTTGGTGTACCTTAAAAGTACTTGCTTTGCTCGCTGTGGCACATTGACAGTGGGGATATAATTACTTGAAACTGACGTTTGCTGTTTAGTTGCCCGCTATGCTACACAACAAAGTGGTTCCAGTGTTTTTTACACTTTTACAGGTGCCATGACTGGAGTGCAATAAGTTACAATAAACAAAGGATCAGAAGTGGATAGGCTTTACATTGCTAAAACTGATCCATTAAAGAAGCCTTCATCAGCTTGATACCTAGTCTGAAAATCGATTCGGGACATCCCTACCGTTAATTCATGCATCACTTTGCAAAAACTAAAGAACAAACAGAGCACTCATCACTACTGGAGACTAACCTAAACAACAATTTGTGAGCTTTCCAGTGTGTTTGCAACAACAGAAATGATAATAAACGGTGAATTAAATGCTATGCAGGTCTCCAGTAATGACGGGTGTGTGTAGATTAACCTAGCTGATGCACTGACTTTTGTCTAATCGGAGTCTGTTTGGAGTGTTGTTTGCTGTGCTGTGTTCTTCTTTTTTATATGCAGATGGACTTTCTACAATTGCTTCAGTCAAAAGTTGTGCAATTATTCTCTTTGAAAATAATGTTTTTTTTATTTTATGAATTGGTTGTTGTGTGTGTAGTTGGGGGTGTTTTTGACATATTTGTTTGACACATTTAACATTGTGTGATTGTGTGGGTGCATGTTTGCGTGTGTGTTCGCCAACGACACTGTAGAATGCTTTAAATTCCGTCATACCCTAACTGCACTTATAGATTTATATTTAAATTGGTGAAAACACACTGTCACACACACAGCCAAAGCAATTGACTACCACCTTTAGCTCATCTTTCAAAAATATCCCTTTACTCAGTCTTTGGAGAAGATTAACAAATCAAAGTGGAGTGGAAACAGAGATAACAAAATCAATAAGCCACCAGAGTCCTGATGTTTACCAAACTCTCTTAAGAGGACTCATTGATGGACGTGAATCGAATCACAGCAATGGACCACAATAGACTCCAGGTTTATTTGTTAACACAGTCTAACAACAGCAGTGTTGACATATATTTGGTGATTGGCTCTTTAAAAAATTTTTGTCAAGTTTATTTAACATCCCAACACCCAAAACAAAAGCTGTAAAACCCATACCTTTTAACAACTGCTTAATGGGGTCGATATTTTTTTTTTCCCTAAAAATGAACTGAGGCTATAATGGGTGGACATCGTTTTAGCAGAAGTAATTTCCCTCTCTTGCTTTCTTTATTGATACTAACATGTTAAAAAATACATCGCTTTCCGGTTCTGTCCACAGCTCCTTCTCTGTTTTCTGAAGGTTCTTTGGCTGATCAAAATGTACTGTCTGGCTTTCTCAGCCACACAGCTGCGGCTTGAAAAAAAATAAAATGATGAAACACTCATGTCACCATGGTAACATGCTTCTTTTTGTATATCTTTCTGTTGGAAGACGAAAGACCCCATGGTAAGAATTACCCTGGAAGACTACACCACGATCTTCGGCCTGACCCCAACTGGGATAATCCGCTACCTGAGGCTCATCGAACCTGTGGACCGGGAGAAGCAGATGGCCTATACTTTCACGGTAGGCCTCGGACTCAGTACTAGTTATCTGAAAGACAGCACTAGAGCTCTGTGACCTACATCTCCTATTTTGTGTATATTAATAGAAGTCACAGGTTAGCTCTATACCAAAAGGCACTTTCAGATACAGAGCTGACCTGACACTTTTCGAGCAATATGACCTTCATCAGTGGTCAAATAGCAGTGCCTGAATTTACAAACGTCCATCCAAAGGTGAACCAAAGGCACATCCGACTACTTAAAAAACAAAATTTATCTCATAATCTCCACTTTATACGATGTAGAGCTATATACTGTAAATTAAGAAAACTCATGTCTATAGACAAAGCACAAATGAAGAACACATCTTCACCAGTTTGACAATGCAAAAAAAAAAACTCAATATGGAAAACACGAACAAATATAGAAACGTTGCTAATTGTACAGAACCCAATGGAAATGTCAAAACACTTGTCAAACAACCATTTGACAATGATTTTTGAGAATGAGCTGACATAATTCTTTTAGTCGCAACATTCTAACCATATGATTCCAATATTACTCAAGGTACTAGCTGAATGTCTAGCTTTGGCCTGTTATTAATTATTAACCAGTTTTTAGTGTCCCCTGAAACCTTATTGTGTCGTAATTTTTATAGTTTTGTTGTTTTAAAGTGTTTCTCTATATTTGATTGTGTCTTCTGTGCAGCACATTCCTATATGTCCCTTATCTACTGTCAAATTTATGAATGTGTTTCTTAATTTGCTTGTGTTTTATGCTTGTGGTTCTTAAGCGGCAGTGCCTTGAGCTCTCTCATAGACTGTAGCTATACAATCTACAGTATAAATAGTTACAAATCATTCAAACAATCACAAAAACAAATCTCTTGTCTAACTCTGCAAGCGAATAATCGTTTTCCCAAAATGTCAAACTTCTCTCTCTCTTCATCTTTTTTAAATGTTTTATTAATCTTCTTCTTGGTTTTTCGTGGGCTTATTTAAGTTTCTCAGATGCTGGTTTTGTTTCTTGTATATAAGTGTGAAAAAAGATTTTAAGCTCAGGATCCACTCTGACTATGCATTACAGTGAGACCTGAGAGTGTGCCTTCGCTTTGAAGAGGTGACTGTTCAATACAGCTCTTTGGAATGGTTTCTACATTAAATATCAGTTGTAAAAGAGAAATTCCATTCCAGGGTCATCAGCAGCACTTACTTCTCCATTTATCTGAAACATCAGCATTTCCATCCAGATTAAAATATGATGCTCATTGCCTGGTGAATAGTGTAGTGGTTGTTGTTAAACAAGTTTCCCAGAGACCTGCTGTACATTAAATGCTAGATAGCTTCTGAAGTATATGTATTTTTAATGACCTAACCCTTTTACACACTTGTGGAAAAACTTTAACATTTAGTAAAGGATCAACCATTGGCGCTGTCATGTTCTGGGTGCCTTTTTAAAATTGATTTTAACACACACTTACTTCAAAGTCCTTGCATTTCAAAAAAGTCCTATGAACAGGTTAGTCAGACCATGAACATAGTTTTTTTTAAACATGCGCTGCTCTGTATTTTAGCGGTAATGGTAGTATTTCAGGAAATGTTTGATGATTATCATTATAATAACGTTTACCAAGATATTTTGTGAATTATCGTGAAAATCCGATCACGGCACACACCTAGTGTATACTGGGATCATAGTTTGATCCAGCTCTCACACTACATTAATCAATTATATTGTAAAACAGTAAATGCTACACAAGCTTTTTGACATGAACTGACAGACTGTCTACCAGGATGTGTGATTTTTGAGTCGTCTGCTTGTTTCATTCACACTTTACTGTGTAACTGTCACCCGAAGCATCTTTTTAGGCTTTAATTCTATTTTCTTCCATTTTACACACATAATATCAGTTCATGTTTATATTTGGTTCTGATCACTGCCAAAATGCAGGTTACCTACACAGCAGAACTGTGCCTGATCGCATCCTGTGTAGATACTGACGGAGGACTGAAGCCGTTGCTTGCTTTCGTTACACAGGCTCAAAAATCTGCACTTCCATTTCACAACCTGCCATTGTGTCCAAATCTTACATAAAACTAATTAAATACATAAGTACATGAGCCAATACAATGAGTATGATTCATGAGTCAGATGTTTTTCTTCATCTCTAACTCATCTGCAAGAATAGATATGGCATTTTGGTAAATAATCTTAATAGGCCTTATTATCAGACATTACAAGTGAATGCAGTGCTTTCTGAGTTCTTGCTAAAAGCTTGTTAACATAATGTTTATTAGATAACACATTGAGGCTTTCATAGTTGTGGTTTTGCTTTTCTGAAGATGTTATTTCAGAGAGTGTCATTGTGTAAACATGAGCATCAGATCATATTTTATAATTACTCTGCGTATCCTGGACTGGAAGGCGAAGAGAGCACACAATTTAATAACAACCGTTATTATGTTCATGTTTCATGTCAGTTCTTACTGTGTGTGTGTGTGTGTGTGTGTGTGTGTGTGTGTGTGTGTGTGTGTGTGTGTGTGTGTGTGTGTGTGTGTGTGTGTGTGTGTGTGTGTGTGTGTGTGTGTATGTATATGTATGAGAGGGATGGTAGGCATGACATTGTTTACATCTGATATGTGTGTTTGTGCAGGGACGAGTATGGAGTGTTCAGAAATACAGTTGTGATGACTCAGTCAATCCAAATCTGTTTTCTCCCTTGGCTCCCAAAAATCATCTGGCATCTCTCTCTCTCTGGGGGCTGGCTGGAGAACAGAGACAGTGTTTGATAGGAGATACATAGCTGCTGTTATGTACTGTATGCTATCATGTGTTATTGTACAAAACCTTCACTGTGAATGTTTAGCTGCTCCTAAAGGCACCCTCCTGATGTACAGCTTAACCAGCAAGGTGCATCATTTCCATTTCAGCAAAGTGCAAATCTTTTTGGGGAAAAGCAATCCCCCCCCCCAGAAACATGTATTTCTTGCTGCTGCCACAATTGTTGTTCAGATCTCCTCTTTCTTATACTTCATTTGTTGTTTTACTTAGTCCATATTCTTTCTCGCTGCTAAGTACTGGAAATCAGAGCTGCCAAGGACACATAAACATGCAGTTTGCTCATTTTGCAAACTGTCCTTTAGGCAACTTTTATGCTCTCTCTTCTCATCTCTTTTAAAGGCATTTAAGGGAATGAAAAATTAACATGGAAAAGTGTAAGTGACTAAATGGCGGTGGTAGAAACATGTTGAAGTTTTACGAGTGGTCTTATAAAAGCAAAACAGTCCTGAAAGCATAAGCTTAAATTAAAAACAAATAATTTCTCTGTGATTTATTTCTTCATTTCCTTTTCTTGTGTTTACAGATGTTGGCATCAGATGGTGTCCAGCAGAGTAGACCAGTAACTATCAACATCCTGGTCATTGATGCCAATGACAATACGCCCACGTTTGCTAAGGTCTCCTACAGCGTTGAAGTCTTCACAAACATGCAGCCGGGGGAGACGGTATTACAGGTAATCAATCCAGCAATCGTTCTTTTTCCTTTCTCCTTCTCTTTTGGTCTCTTGCTCTGGCACTCTGCTTTACGCCTCCGTCTTTGTCCCTGTCGCACAGAATCTCTCTCACACACACGTTCTTTCATGCTCAAAGAAAATAACCACAACAATCCAGTGCATTGTGTTGAAAGGCGAATCCCTGGAACAGTTCCCTTCGTCTCATCTGCAGTCATGACAGACAAGTCAGAGGGAATGTTTATTTCCATCCTCAGTGCACAGGCCTGGGAAACCTTTTAGCCAGCAGATCAGCTGATATCATGACTAAAGTTAATTCATTGTGGTTGGCATCACTGATGACCATTTAGAAATATTTCCCCTTGCATGAAATGGATTTTAAAAACAGTATTTTATATGGTTTGATACATTTTGAGAATGTACTTGATTTCATTAGAGCACTGGCTTTAAAGGTCATGATTTTATTTTATTTTTATACACGCACATATACACATACTGTACTAATACCAACTAAAGCCAGCTTACAGGCACATGTATAGGACATGTGTAAGGACATGCATAGGCACACAAATGCACACACAGTCTTCAAAATGTAAATCAATAACTCTATTCTGCTATATGTATTAATGTGGGCTGTTCAATCATTTCATTGTCTTTTATTTGGTAGTCAGAGCATGATCTTTCCTTCTTATAGTTGATCTGTCCTCTCAGCACAGCCTCTCCAAAAAATGTCAGACACTGAAAAGGTCAAGTTTAATCTGTCTTAAAAACCAGCCATTTTGCCCTCCCTGAAATGAGGCCAAGGGTCACAGAGTGTCTGGTATGACCGCTTAACCAATTTTTATAAGCTGTTTATGAGAGCCGCAGGTCCCCAGAGGATTCTGCTGCTTATTTGATGCTACAGCTTTTACGCCAACATCAGGAGCATGAAAAAGGAGGTCTGGGCAACATGGATTAAAGTTCCAAGGGCTGAAAGATATGAAGCCAACAACACCATGAGGGTCCATAATTACAAGCAGCAGGATGCCCTAAATAATGGGCTTGAAGAAAATTATGGCTGCTTAATTTATTCAATAACATACTATGTCTTTCCACATCTTTGTAATCCATCTCATATCAAAGGTAGCATGGAATTGATGACATCCAATCCAAGCTTATTAAGGTCCCCAAACTGCAGTCACTAGGAATGAGGATATTTCAGCCAACAGAAAAAGTTGCTCAGATTGCAACATCAGTAGCGTGTATACTTCCAGCTAAATGCCAACCATTTGTTCTTATCTTTACATGAAACAAAGGTCATGTCTCTATTAGTTGATAACAGGGAACCAAAATGGATTCTACTGTGGGTTGGCAACTTGACTGAAGTTAGTCACAACCTCCTACTGTGAAATATTTACAGCTTGACTGCTTCAGTAAGCATGTTGCAGGCAGCTGTGCAGAAGTCCATCTGTAAAACTACAAAGAACAGATACAAATATCAACATATTATAATGCATATCCATCTCTTTCTCTCCCTTTATTATCCCAGTTAACAGCAACAGATGCTGATGAGGGACTGAACGGTCTGGTGACCTATGAGATACTGGCTGGTGACCAGGGACATTTCATCATTAGTAATCGCACTGGACGCATCACTGTGGCGCCTGGTGTCACTTTGACTGTGGGACGATCTTACGCACTCACTGTCAAGGCCTCTGACAATGCACCAGAGACCCAGAGAAGGTATTGTACAGTAGCTTTCTTCTTATGTGTGATTTCATTGAACATTAAAAAAATGTCTGAATTGGTTGAAGGAAGAGTTTATTATTTAAATGTGATTAATGTGATGTTCAGTTCATTACTTTTTTATAAAAAGCATTGAAGAGGAGCTACCAGTATTGATTTAATATGTGCTCATTCACAAGTTAGCTTCTGAATAACATGGAAAGTTTTCTCGGTGCTGAATTATAAAGAAACAGCATTTCTGACAAGCTGTTGTGAGTCAAAAGACAGATGGTATTCATACATCGAACACTGTCGAGATTCTGGTTACAAGATGTTTCATGCATTGTCTCTTCTTTATCTTATGATTAAAAAGCAAAGAATTTGTTCTGTGCAAAACCAAAGTCGCTCAGCTCACATATAATACATTGTAGGTAGCGGTTGGAATAAGTGGCCTCTTCGATTTCACCAAGTAAAACAAATTCAACAAAAATGTCTCACGCAATGAATTAATTTATAATCGACGCAGTCAGTTCCATTTTAATGTGCTGCTGTGAACAACTGAGAACAAGCTGGTCAATTTTAAGCAAACAGATTATCTCATGTTACAAGGCTTGTATTGTGTTTGACACTTAAGAATAAAAAAAAAACATTTATGATGCCACTGTGAACAAGACAAAGAAATGCGATCAAAACCTGTTGAGTTCTTCCTCTTTTCTGCAATGAAAAGGATATATTATGAATATGTTTTACTGAGCTGTGTCAGCAAGGTACCTCAGTACGGCTCAACAGGGCTGATGTGTGCTTTTCTTTCTGCCAGGAGCTCCATCACCACAGTGTACATTGAAGTGTTGCCTCCCAACAACCAGAGCCCCCCACGCTTCCCTCTCCTCACCTACAACGTGGAGGTCAGCGAAGCCATGAGGATAGGAGCTATTCTGCTCAATCTGCAAGTAAGTCACTAACCCACAAATTGGTTTTGCACATGCAAATAAGAAAATGTGGAATTTAATTTAATTCAGTTTGAGGACATTTTTAATACATTTGTACAAAAGTAAGTTGTAGTTTTAGGAAACTGCACATGTTCTTCCTTTTTCTCTTACATTCCCCTCTCCAGCATACAGTATGCTCACCTTCACTCCAGTCCAGCATCCTTGTTGCTCAGCTGTCACATGTCATAGCCTTCAACTTCACTATTTGATCTTCAAGACCCTGCTTTTCTTTTCCTTCCCCCAGGCCACAGACAGAGAAAACGACCCAATCACATACCGCATTGTGAGTGGGGATTCCGAGAAGGTTTTCAACCTCTCTGAAACGTAAGTCCAGATATTTTTCAAGTACAGACCACCGGCCCTCTAAAGTATTCCCACCAAGGATGATTATGTAGATATATGAATGGATGGAAAGGCTAGAAATGTATTGATCAGCAGCATATTTCTCATAAGGGCTCCTGCACACTGCCTGCGTGGCGTTAGCGTGGCGTTTCTGTTGCGTTTCAGTTGTGTGGCGGCTGCGTGGCGTTTTCTATGTCTTTGCACACCAGAAACGTGTCTGACGCGGCGCTGCTGCTGCTAGCCTTGTCTGTACATGTATGTTTCCCATTGATAAAATTAAATAATTTTTTTTGCACATATTTCGATGGAGAGAGAGTTGTGGAAATGTACTGCACTCAAGCAGTAGCATACATTACAGCAAAGACAACGTTGGAAGTATTGACGGCAAAATAGACTACAGAATATTTTGCTCTGTATTGACAGGTGCAATATTTGAAAATCAATAATTATTTTTTATTTTTTTTTAAATACACTATATCTGCATTTATGTCATAACCTAGAGACTTTCAAACATCAATATGTCATTCATTAAATGTATTTGTGTCAAAATGACATATAAACATATTTGCATATTGTATTTTTGCCTGGAAATGCTTCCAACACGCTTGCTTGTCGCGTGAAAAATAGGCGTCGGTTCTATTTCTAGCATGCACGCGTTTTCTGAGACGTGCATGTCACGCAGGCAGTTTGTGCCACCTCTAACCTGTTAACATCGGAGCCAAAATAAAAAAGGACACGGCACGCAGCTGACATGCTCACGCCACGCAGGCAGTGTGCAGGATCCCTAAGTTTAATAACATGTTTTAAAATGAAATAGGAAACAGGAGTTTGCATGTTCGTCTGCATGGGTTTCATCCAGGGTCTCTGGTTTCCTCTCAAAGCTCAAGGACAACTCAGCTGTAAAAGTCTTCGATAAGCGTTTGTGTTTCATGTTGTTCTCTCAAGTGCAAAGGAAAATGGACAAATGGAAATGATATGTTGAGACACAGTGTTCTTTCATTTACTGTGATGGCTGTGAAAGAAGCCCTTCAAACAAATCTCTCTATATCAAACTAGTCTCTGTCATCTCTCTGATGATATAGACAGCCAGAGCGAGTGATGGTGGTGGGGAAGAAGGAATGAGAGGATAAAGAATAGTGAACAGATGATGACTTGCCAATGATTGGTTTGGGCTAATTTATTAGCAAATATATGACTTTGTTATATGAACACTGGTATTGGCTGCTGGCAACACCAAGAATCACAATGGACCAAGTGGAAAAGCGGACCAAGTGGAAAAGCACACCTGTTTACACTCACTGGCTGCCTTGGGTGGTTATTTGTGTCCATGGTGCCAATATTCTATTCAAGTTGAGCCAATTTAATTTGTATAGCCCAAGATCACAACTCAAACATTTGCCTCAAAGGGAATTACATTCTGTATAGCTTCAATAGATTAAAAAAGGGGAAGAAACCTTAAAAAGAGCAACATAGGGAGATTCCCTCTTCCAGGACAGATAGACACGCAATGGATGATGTAATGTATGTAGTGGGTAGACAGAAAAAAACAATAGTAAAATAACATGATTGAATGAATAAACAAAAAAAACAACATTAGGTAAACAGAGTACAAATATATGAAGAATAGAAATCCAGGAATATAATAATAATAATAATAATAATAATAATAATAATAATAATAATAATAATAATAATAATAATAATAATAATATATACAACTATTTACTACTTAAATAAACTTATTTTAGGTCAGAGGTTTATTGTTTGCTAGACACTATCTCCCAGTGGTTGATGAGGTGAAAAGGATAAGTTCCTTTCGTACATCATTAGAATACAGAAGTACTGAGCAGCTTGACAAGTTTGAAAGTACCTAGGTCAAATTCCCAGAAGTTGGATCATGTAGCTTTCATATTATTTTACTCTTCCATTGTTGAAGCATTAGCTTTTTGTCATGTCTAAGAATATGATTAGTTTTTATAATACTAGATGTTCTGACGCTGACCAAAGTATGCCTGACTTTGAACAGAATATTGATCCTGAAAATAACTTTTACAATAACATAAATAACAACTGTGGCTATTACACAGAGCAACAGTTCAACAATAATATTAAACATGAGTATGGAATATATATCATTCATTTTAACAGCAGAAGTCTGTATTCTAATTTCCAGAGTATAAAGGAATATTTAGGGCAGTTCAAGAAACTCTTTAATAGTATAGCCGTATCAGAAACGTGGTTTAATGCCAACAGGGGCATGGATTTTCAGCTACAGGGATATGAACTTAAATATGTGAATACAGAGAGCATAAGTGGAGGGGGGGGAGTGGCGCTTTTTGTTGACAAAGGTCTCATTTACAAGGTTGTTGAAAATATGGCAGTAGTCATTTATGATATAATGGAGTGTATCTCAATTGAATATGTATGGGAAAAATTAAGAATGCCATAGTAAGTTGTGTGTATAGGAAACCAGGATCCAGCATTACAATATTTACAGAAAAAAAATATTTAATAAAGTCAACTATAGCTGTTTGTTTTTTTCAACATGAACTTATTAAATCCCAACAAACACAAATTGACGGAAGAGTTTGTTGAAACATTGTATAGTTTGAGTCTTTTTCCAACAATCACAAAACATGTAATGGTGCCACTCTGATAGATAATATTTTTACAAACAATATGGAACTAGATATTAATTTTATATGCCCCTCCATTTTGTGCTCTTTGTTAGGGAAGGGGCAGGTGATGTGTTACTAATGGAAAAGAAACCTTTATAGGAATTTTATAAAATATAGAGCGAAAGAATCTGAGTTAAAATATAAGAAATATAAAATGATCTAACATAATGAGGGTATGTAATAAGGGTTATTATAATAAATTACTAGAGAATAACTAATATAATGTGAAAGAAATATGGAATACAATAAACACCATTATTACAAAAGGACTTAATAAATTGAATTATCGGAAAACTTCAAGGGTAATGACATGACGTTGACAAATATGAATGAGGTGGTTGACCGATTCAGCCCTAAACTGGCCAAAGATATAAAGTACACAGGGATGAAATGCTCTGTGATGGACCATGTGAGAAAAAAAAAACATACAATTTTTTTTGGGAAGTGTAGAAAACAAAGAAATTATAGAGATTGTAAGTAAAAGTATGAATACAACTTCAAAAGATTGTTATGACATTGATATGTCTCTAGTAAAAAAAGACAGGATTGTAGACCCACTAAGACACACACATATATATAATTTATCATTTAAAACAGTGTAGTAGTGTAGAGTATTTCCTGAGAAGGTGAAAGTAGATAAAGTCATCCCATTATATAAATCTAGTGACTCACATATTTTCAATAACTATAGACCGATATCCTTGCTTTCTCAGTTCTCAAAAATACTTGAAAAAATATGTGTCACAAGGCTAGATAATTTCATTGACAATAATTGAAAGAGTCTATGAAAGTAAATTTCTGGAATAGTGGGAAATAATCACACAAGATAAAACTTTATTCGAAAGCTTATTCTATTCAGGTCTTTTTTCTCTTTCTTTACAGCTCTGTCTGATAGGCATAAAACACCAAATATTTCTGTAGAGGAAATGGACCCCAAATATCTTACCTTATCTCTCATAATCAACATCAGAATTTGAAAAACACACCTCACTCAACCACTAGTCAGGAGCAAGGAAAAGGCAAAACATATGGAAGTGGTCAGTGCTTTTTACCCTTAAGTAAGCAAACAAATTTGGAACAAAGAGACGTGGGGAGGAAAATGCAGGACCAAGCCAGACACGTTTCTCACTAATTGATTAAAGCCTCTTTTGTCTACATCCTCAGTCTCCCAGGTATGCAAGGACAAGCTGACTTGCAGCAGTGTAGGTCCCTGCCTTTTGTTTACTCTTAATCGGCTACAGTGTTTAAATTGTTTGTTTTATGGAGGGATGTTTGCTTTATGGTTTCATAGTGGTAACGGTAAGCAGAAATATAGTGACAGACTGCTATTGTTGCTGTTGCCACTTTAATCTCTACATATGACAGAAATTGAAAAAGATACACCTCCTTTAGTAGATTCTCCGTATGGCAGAAATAGTACAATCCCATCACAAGCTCTCAGCAACCTAGCAATATAATAACTTCAAGCAGGTGCTGATTTAGCACATAATGAATCAAAGAATGATTAGCTCGTACGCTTGATGAGTGTGCAGTATACAGAGCCCTACTTCACGCTCTCATTTTTCGACCCTTAAGAACTGCAATATGATTCAGTGGACAGATTTTCGCATTGCTGCATGTTCAGATTCAGGCTACATATGGGGCTGGCTCAATCCAGCTATTATGAATAATGAGCTCTCCAGTCTATAACTCCCTATAAATGGGGCAGGTTCTCCCGAGGGAAGAAGTGGGAATGCTTTAGATTCACTCACCATTATGGTAGTGAGCAGGGCGCACCCTTGAATCAGAGTATGTCAGCCACCAAACACAATACAGAGAGTAGTCAGTAATGACATCCTAACTGAGGCAGGATCAAAGTTCACACATCATAAACAAGTCTCAAGTATTTTTAGTCAAGCTCCAGGTCTGGTGGGACTGATGATTACTTACAGTTACTTTGAATGTGATGGTCAGTGTTGTTTTGGAAAACAATGTTTGATGAAATAAAATAGATTCAAGATAAAATCAGTTACTGTAAATGTACCTCCTGATGACCCATTAAATATACATATCAGCCGGACCAATATATCCGCCACAACCAATATATTGAAACTTTTCACAGATATGTGTGTATGGGCATATATTCCGGCTGATAAGTATGAAATGTCAATAAAAAAATGCCAAAGATGTGTTTGAAGTCCATCAGAGGTAATTGACAAGGTGATTTCAACTGTAAAATGTCCAATTAAATACATACTGTATTAGTGAAAATTCGTAATAATACTATTTTAAGGGAATAACAGCCTATATATCACTTTTAAATGCAGATGTATAAATTGTTAAATATCAATATCAGTTTTTTTGTTTGTGGTTTTGTTTTGTGTTTTTTTTTTTTTTTTTTTTGGTTTTTTTTTTTTTTTTTTTGTTAAATTTGTTTTGGGTTTTTTGGTGTTTTTTTTTTTTTTTGTTTTTTTTTTTTTTTTTTGTTTTGTTGGCGTGTTTGTGTTTTTTGTTTGTTTTTTTTTTTGTTAAAAAAAAAAAAAAAGAGAAAAAAAAAAAAATAGAGGTAAGATATAGTTTTTTTTTTTTTTTTTTTTTTTTTTTTTTTTTTTTTGTTTTTTTTTTTTGTAAAAAAAAAAATGATAAAAAAAAAAAAAAAAAAAAAAAAAAAAAAAAAAAAAAAAAAAATAAAAATATTTTAAATATATTTTATTTTTTGTTTTTTTTTAATATTTATTGGGTTTAGAATTGGAATTAAAAAAAAAAAAAAATAATAAAAAAAAATATAATAAAAAAAAATAAAAATATAAAAAAAAAAAAAAAAAAAAAAAAAAAAAAAAAAAAAAAAAATATAAAAAAAAAAAAAAAAAAAAAAAAAAAAATAAAAAAAATATAAAATATATAAAAAAAAAAAATAATAATAAAAAAAAATTAATAAAAAAAAAAAAAAAATAAATTTTAAAAAAATTTTTTTTACATTAAATAATATTTATTATAATTTTTTTTTCTTTTTTTTGTGTTATTGGGGGAGGAGGGGAAGAATAAAAAAAAAAAAAAAAAAAAAAAAAATAAAAAAAAAAAATAATTTTTAAAAAAAAAAAAAAATATATTTTTTTCTTTATTTATATTTATTGTGTGTGGTTTTTTTTGGTTGTTTTTTTTTTTTTTTTTTGTATGTAAAGGAGTAAAAAAAAAAAAAAAAAAAAAAAAAAAAAAAAAAGAAAAAGTGGTAAAGGGGAAAAAAAAAAAAAAAAAAAAATGTTTTTGTGTTTTTAAAAAAAAAAAAAAACAACAACATGTTTTTAAAAAAAAAAAAAAAGCCCAATCAGCTTCAATACAATTTGAAACAACTTCATTTAGACAGTTTTTAATCTTCTATAAAGTTTAACGTTGCAGTGTGGTTCAATTGTAAATAGAGCTACAGCAGACGGATAAATCAGCCAGGCCGGTATTAGCTTTTTACAGACATATAGGTATCAGCGTATATGTTGGCCAATAAGTAATTCAAAATTGCAGTACAGAAATGCCAAACTAGGTCTGCCAATCCGATTTTTACAGCCTCAAAATTCCAGTATTGGGGCTATAATCCACAGATCTTGCTGCTATTCTTTTTTGTTGATGACAGCATTCCCTTTAAAGCCAAAGCTCTTTTTGTAGCTCTCAAAGTCACAGAAGCCTAACCTAGAGGCCACGGCAACTTTGATACTTCAGCTTTTTTCAGTACTCAAGTATCTAGTTGGCAGGCAATTGTTCAGCTGGCAGCTGATTGTCTTCCTTCACAGTGAAATGAAACTGAAGGAGGTACACGTTTTACTGCCCTGTGAAACCAAACACTGCAGTTCTAATTAAATAGTCTCAAAACAAGTGATTTTAATAATAAAATTCAAGTACAAATATATGTCACAAATTTGTCTTTAATTTCCTGTGTGGAATCACTAAAATGTATCATCATCTTAAGTGATTGTTAATGTATCAAGGTTATTGTATCTGAAGTAAATCATTCATGTCACCTGGCACTATCGTCAAGTCCAGTTTACCATGTAAAGACACGATCTGAGCTGAATGAAAGGCTGACTTAGTGTGACTGGAATAGATAGCCTCTAACCTGCACCATTGTCGCTCTAGACAATGCTGTTAACAGCACCCTGTCAGTCTGACAACATCTTTTCATTTGTGGTGGCTGGGGAGAAGAGGGAGGACACTATCACATCAGATCAGTGAACCTCTCAGACCTAGCCGCTCAAGTGTAGTTCACCACTCCAGCTGTAGCAAGGCATTCAGATGCATTCGTCTTTCCTTCCATTTGCGGTTCTGGCAGAGCCTCTCCTGAGTGTGGCAGTGAAATTATCTGTGTATGTGTGTTTTGTGTGTGTATGCACTTGCACTCATGTGTCTTGTGTGCCTGTGTGTGCAAACAAAGATAATTCAGCGTTCTGTTTGGGAATGCATACACGCTGTGTGCCAGAGTGCCAAATGATACCTTGTGAATGAGCAGAAGGGCCGCTGTGTCTGCTGCAGTCATTGGAAAGGAAACATGAATCTTTCTGTCTGTAGTCCATGTGCTTTGGGAGCAAGAGGCGGGCTACAGAAAGAGAAAGACAGAGTGGGAGCATTTAAAAGCCCACCTGTTCTTTGCCCAAAACTCATCCTCTTCCATCAGCGACCGTGTTTTATAAATCGGTCTAATCTGGAGGTAAATAAACTCTAAAGTGCAGCCCTTTCCATCACCCTTTGTTGGATCAGTGATAAAATATCTAAAATGTTTGTACAATTCCTTTTAAATGAATGTTCTTTGACTACAAAAAAGCCCTATATTGTGTTACCTTTTGTGAGGTTCTATTATTGTCTCTAGTTGTTTGTGTGTAATAGTAATACAAGTATCTTCTCTCACTCCTCTCTACAGGATTGGCCTTCTGCTTCTAGGAAAGCCTCTGGACAGAGAGAACACAGATCAGTACCGTCTGATTGTCACAGCCTCCGACGGCAACCCTGGAGGGGTGAGCTCACAACCCTCTTTATTAAACTATTGGCCTAAGCTCAAATAAGAGCTTCTCATACAAGCTTATTAGCTCGGATATTTGTCTCACTGAACCTTAGTGCTTCATTAGCCTGGAAAATTAAATAGTGTGTTTGAACTCGCAGACTTTAATGCCCCGTGATTTTGTCACAGATTCATAAAATCTGTGGTAGCACTACTTTTTTGTGCCAACCAATGTGACACCAGAATAATAAGGGTTGCCTGTTCATTCATTTCCATGTGGAAATTATATTTTTTATGATTTTGGTAATCTGTTGAGTTCCTTAGTAGAATTTCTTGACTGATTGATAAAAGCCATTGAAAAAAGGACTGCTGTGAATATAATTGTGTAGGGGGTGAGAGTTCTTTTTTGACACACACAATCAGGTCTGACATTCAGGTCTGTCAGTCTATTAATATTTTCCTTTTTTTAAACTTGTGATTGTCATTGTGTTCAGCTTTGAAATTACTAGGGCAATATAATAAATAAAACTATATATACTGTATATATAATACATTGTGAATAATTGCTCATATATTTAGTTGGTGTGCATTTTACCTACAGCTAGTTTGAGCTATCAAAGGAGTTTTTCTCCATAGATTTTGAATATTCACACATTGTTTTAAAAGGCCAAAGTATTGTACCATATCCAACATAATTTTAAAAACATGATGAGTTTATTTTAAGATAAGATAACAATTCTTTAGGCAAAATGCTAGAACATTTAATGCCCACATTTTTCAAACTGCACATCTCCAGTTTGTAAAGCAGGCTTAATGTTATAAATGTGTAGTATCATAGCCCAAGACATATGATAACCCTATTGACATTAATGTGACATCATTAGTTGTTTTTCAGACTTGAGAAACCTCTTTAAGAGCGACAGAAGAGATTATACATATACTCTTTTCATCTGAGTAGTACTAACGATAGTTACGTTATTGTGACTCCAGATTCTATGAGTAGAGGCGTAGCCCTATAAGGCTACGCTATGGGTTTATCCCTTTGCGCATGCGCAGTCGTGAAGATTTTCTTTCCCGCCCTTGCGTGCTGCACGGGCTTCAACTACGTCCGCAAATACTGTATAAAAACAGGGCGGACCCATTGCTCTGCTCCCAACATCAGCTTTTTCTTCAGCTAATGCAATAGGAGCAGGTGGCCCGAATCTTAAAGGGCTACGCCTATACTCATAGAATCTGGAGTTACAATAACGTAACTATCGTTCTATTGCCCTCTAAGGCTACGCTATGGGTTAGGGCGAAGCTGATGTAGTCAATGCCACCTGCAACAGATCCCACAAGTGGAACATAGACTAACTTATTTTCCCTTACTGTCACTTTCTCTCTCATGTGCCACCATTGCAACGACCTGCTTAGCTGGCTGAAGGCCCAAGCCGAGAATGCAGGTGTGCATGATCGATGAGGGAAATACATGATTGATAATTATGGGACGCCCGAGTTCCTCCCAGCCACCCAGAGTAGGGAGGGGGGGCAGAAGAAAACATAAAGCGGCACATATCGTGATTGTATAATAGTGACAACACATATACATATGTACATAATATATACAATTATACATACGACAGGGCCTCATTCGTTGTTGTGAGAGGATAGGACGGAGTGAGTCAGGGAGGGCTCAGACACATCGCGCAAATAGAATCGGATTAAAGGGCATGGGGATGCCCAAGAAGCCGCTGCACAGATTTCGGCGACTGACATGCCTCTGAACAGGGCTGTCAATGCAGACAGAGCCCGTGTAGAATGTGCCCGAATGCCCTGGGGGGGCACCGCCCCCTCCGTGTTATAGGCCTGGGTGATAGCCTCGCACAGCCAGTGAGACAGGCGTTGTTTCGACAGGGCCGCTCCTTGGGAGTGTTCCCTGTAGTGAACAAACAGCTGCTGTGTCCGCCTTATGTCCGCCGTGCGTAAAACATACTGTGATAACGCATGCACCGGGCACAATCTGTGGGAAGCCTCCTCCGCGTCGTTGTTATGAGGCGGGGGGAAAAAACCCTCGACCGAAAGGAATTTGTTTTTGGGTGTGAAGGAAGGGTTGGGCTGTAGGGTGGCTGCGCTCCCGTCCCCTCTGATTAAGAGACAGGACAGCGAGACTGACAGCGCACATAAGTCGCTAACCCGCTTGGCTGATGTCAGGGCAAGGAGTAGCGCCATTTTTAGAGACGGCAACCTGAGAGGGGCTTGTGCCAGGGGCTCGAAAGGGGGCTTCCCCAGAGCTCGGAGTACCAGGGCCAGATCCCATTGGGGCGTGAGAGAGCGCACGGCGGGTTTCTGCCGTCTGACCCCTTTCAAAAAACGTTTTACTAGGGGGTGCGCAAAAAACGTTCTCTCTGAAATGGCCGCCGCGTAGGCTTTGACCGTGGATGGAGCCAAGTTGTTATCTACCAGTGTTTGGAGATAAGTCAGTACGAGGGGCAGGGGGCACAATATGGGGTCTGATTCCCTCTCCGTGCACCAGCGCTGGAAAGCAGACCAACGCGGCACGTAACACGCTGTTGTAGAGGGAGCTCTTGCGCTCTGAATGGGGCGCACCACGGCAGGGGGCAAGCCTAACCTCTGCAAGCGTTCCCGCTCAGCAGCCAGCCCCACAGTCGCTGGGTTATCACCGGGGGGTGGGCTATCGCGCCGTCCAGCTGTGACAGCTGTGGCCTTCCTCCTGGATGCGTTCCAGGAGATGAGGGATCAGAGGCACCGGGGGGAAAGCGTATAGGAGGGTTCTGGGCCAGGGATGGTGGGAGAAAACTTCCGCGCCCAGGGGTGGGTTGTCTTGTGAGCTCAAGGAAAACCACAGAGCGCACTGTGTGTTTTCTCGTGAGGCGAACAGGTCCACCTCCGCTTCCCCGAACCTACTCCACAGCTTCCGAACGATAGTGGAATTCAATTTCCACTCGTTGTGAGAGGGTCTCCCCCTCGACATTAGGTCTGCCGCCCGGTTTAGTATCCCGGGGATGTGGACGGCCCTGAGGGACAGCAGATGACTGTGAGACCACAGCAGGAGGCTCCTGGCTATTTCCAATAGCCAGGCCAAGCGTACGCCACCCTGGCGATTTATGACTGGCGCCCTCAGTTTCCCTGGCTGAGAGAGCCTCCTCCACGAATGGCCGAAGCTCCATGAAGCGTGGCCAGAGTGGAGCCCGTTTGGACGGCGGCTCCTGAGAGTAAATGTCACCGCTCAGGAGGCTGCGAGAGGGGGCTGGAGGCTCCGCTGGAAGAGCTATGCCCCTCTGGTCCGCCGCCCTTTTTATGATCTCCGGTCCATAAAAAGAGGCTTGGTGGTGGAGGGTGGAGCCACCCGTGGCAGAGGGGAAGACCGCTGAGGCGGTGCCCCTGGCCGTTCTGGAGACTGGGAGAGCCGTAGCGGAAAGGCATCGATCCCTGTCTCCAGATCCAGTCCTTCCAGTGAGGAGGAAGGAAACCCGGTGAGTCGTCGTTCGGGGGAGACGAGTCATCGGACTCGTGCCCGTCGAAGACGCCCTCTTCCAGCGGTTCCAGGGTCCGCCCGCCGTTGAAGCTCTTTAGAAGGCAGGCGGGCGCAGAATGGGCAGGAGGCGTCGGAGGTGAGAGCTTTGCCGGCGTGAGAGGCACCGAGGCAGGTCTTGGAGCGGGGGTGGAGGTCCGGCGAGAGGATGTAGCAGGCCTTGCAGGAGGGGCAGAGGCGGACGCCGCTGGAGCTGGTAGTCTTCATAACCTTCTTCATAACTGCTCTTGCTTGAAGAAAAAGTGGGAGGAGCAGAGCAACGGGTCCGCCCTGTTTTTATACAGTATTTGCGGACGTAGTTGAAGCCCGTGCAGCACGCAAGGGCGGGAAAGAAAATCTTCACGACTGCGCATGCGCGAAGGGATAAACCCATAGCGTAGCCTTAGAGTGCGAAGCCTATAGTAGTTGGGACTTTTGAGTGTATACATACACTCAAAAGTGTCTCAAAAGCTGTCTCTGTAACTTAGCCTTGAGAAACAGCAGACACTATAACTGAAAGGGAATGCTTGCTGCTCCGTCTCCCACCGAGAGCTGATAATCATATAAACTGTCTTAATTTAATTAGACTTCACCTCGGTTGTCTCAGTTTTCACAGCTGCCTCTCCTCCAAGCAGAGGTGAGATGTGGTTTCCTTTTTAAGATGCTGTGTGTGATAGGTAATGGACATTAGCTGATGAGCTGTCACAGGAGTAATGTTGATTGCCCCCCTCTCACCTGCGCACGCATAAACACACATTTTATGCGTTGGCACACTATGCGTGTTAGTCAAGTGGAGCTGTATAAGAAGCATATAGGCTGCCGGTGTGCCCCAGAATTTGTGAGTGTCCCAGAACTGTAGGAGTGCAGGGGAGACAGTTAGAGTGGGAGGGACAGATGAGATGGACAGTGACAGGGTCAGAGAAAAAAGAGCAAATAAATAAAGTGTTTACGGTGGGGCTTCACCTCACAGAATGAGGTAACAACAAGCTGGTGCTCTTTGTCCTAATATTAATGGACAGATTGTACAAGCCGACACCCTTTACCTGTATTGTGTGTGTGTGTGTGTGTGTGTGTGTGTGTGTGTGTGTGTGTGTGTGTGTGTGTGTGTGTGTGTGTGTGTGTGTGTGTGTGTGTGTGTGTGTGTGTGTGTGTGTGAGTGAAACGTCTCATCCACAGAGTAAATTACTGGTTGACTCGTGTGGGCTAAATGTCACAGCTAGAAAGAATTGCTGTCACAACAGGAAGGAAGTTGCATGACTGAGAGGGGTAAAGAGTTGCGGGAGGGTGGAGGTGAGGGACTCATTCAGCGATACAAAGTGCTGCGCAAAAGGCTGGAGACAGGGAAACAGTCAAAGTAAGCACAGGAGGAGGGCACAGTAAGGGGAAAGTGAAAGAGAAAATAAGGGGGACACCAGGGATTCGGATGTGTAATTAGTACTGAACTTTGGTAACCATAGGAACCTGAAAGAAGGAGAGAGGCAAGCTATTTAAGTATAGTCAAAATCTGCACACACAGACTTTTTTCATAATACTTGTTGAGGTTTAACTCTTACAAGTGCATAACACAAAATTAATAATAATAACTTTATTTGTATAGCACCTTTAAAAAACTGAGTACTTATATTGCAAATATTCACTATTTGTCTACTTTTGGGGGAGTAATCAATGACTACTAAACTACGCTATTTGTTACTGTCCTACTGACCAATTCAAAATGTGTATTCTTAACAGTGCACTCTGTAATCATAAGTGCCAAGCAGACTCAGATCCCAAAAAGGCTGGATAAAGCTGTTTTTTCTTGCCCTCAGAGGAGGGACTACATAGCAGTCTGATTATATCAGTCCCTCCAACTTTGTGATAAGTGATAACTTCTGGTCAGGGTTATCACTTGAAAGAAAAGCAGCATCAGCCACCTTTGGATCTTTCAGACAGTGAGGACAGAAGAGAAGACATCACAGAGCCCAATTTATTTAATGTTAAATAAATAGTAGCAGCTCATTAATCACGCTCCTGGCCGTCTAGGTAGGATTTTTGGCTTTCATAAGAACACCCACGCCAGGATAGAGACGCTATTTCGCTTTGGGTCTTTTGAAAATAAGTAGATCCCATCACCACACTGATGGTAAGCTGTGTCCTCTTGTATTTTAGTAGTGATAGAGAGGCTAAAAAGGCATGAAGTGGGCGCCTGGGTAGCTCACCTGGTAGAGGGTGCGCCCATATACAGAGGCTTAGTCCTTGATGCGGTGATCGCAGGTTCGATTCTGACCTGCGGCCCTTTGCTGCATGTCGTTCTCTTTTTATCGCCCCTTTCACGTCTAAAGCTGCCCTATCTAATAAAGGCCTAAAATGCCACTTAAAAAATTAGGCATGAAGTGTGATGGTTTTTAGCATGGGTTGCCATGTGAAGTCGTTCGTGAAAGGAAAGATTATGTACATCTCAGAAGCTACAACAAAGAAAACAACAATGGTGGAGGAATTCCCGACAGACAGTGAGATGAAGGTGACATTAACTAGGTCATTTCCTTCGTGACATTGCTGCTGAGTGTCTCATCTGCCAGGGCAACTTCAAACAGCTGTCTTATGGGAAGTATTTTTTCTTGCAAGGGCCAACTCCTCCCACAACCCACCCATGCTTCCTCCCCCAGAGGAGACCATTTACACCTTTATTTGCATACAGCTTTGTCCCAGTGCACTGAGTGTTCATAGATTGTGCATATTCAGCCATTTTTTGTGGATTTATGGAAGTGCTCTAGGTGTGTGTACTGTGTCATTGTTTGAAGGTTAACGGCAGCACATTGCTACACAC
Organism: Perca fluviatilis; assembly: GCF_010015445.1. Classification (NCBI taxonomy): domain Eukaryota; kingdom Metazoa; phylum Chordata; class Actinopteri; order Perciformes; family Percidae; genus Perca; species Perca fluviatilis. The sequence continues at coordinate 15,446,724 of NC_053130.1, read as the reverse complement.
TGACCCTGCAAATGAGTGAACACCTCAAATGACGCTTGGGGGAATTTGCTTTGCCCAATGAGCTTCGAGATCAAACAAACCCTGAACATTATACAAAACACATAAACATAATTGAATTTACTGTAACAGTAAAATATAATCTACAACTATGACATGCTCTAATGCCATACAGTGCCAGTGTTGATATACTGTAAATGTATTCAGTAACTGAATTCTGCATCATTCGCGTCTTGAACCTTTGCTCTAAAAGTAAAAGCATATAATCTGACGAAGGAAGATGTGAAGGATCCAATTTCATGCTTTTATGCCCCAAATACCGGGCCCCTCAATCTTCCAACTTTTACAGCTTTGTCTTTATAACTACCATCAAGAATGCAGAAGGTCAATACAACCTGGCACTATGTTTTTCTGCAAAAAAAGCATTACTGTTGGCATTCAAATTCCACTTAATATCAGTAATAGTACATAAGTGCTTTTAGGCGTTTTCCTCCACGCATTTAATAGTTTTAATATTCACTTTTACAGGGGTTGTGACACTGTCTATGTTGATGTCATTGGTATGACATTAATTACTATTCTGTGTCAACAAGACTAAGAGCCCTTCAGCAGCTCTGTGAGTATGTACTGGATGGAGCAAGTATTGTTCGAAATTAAATTTCAAGAAGATGCGTGATGATAAACCAGGGGATTGCCAAAGTTGTTAAAATTCATCCTGGAACTATGAATGTCTGTACAAAATGTCCTGGCAATCCATCCAATAGATCAAGATATTATCTGATCTCATTCCCATTAGGTGAAATGCTAACAAAAGCTTTATCATCTTATCATTGGCAGAAAGTGTCAACAGGAAGAGTGACAATGGCCTTCTTTTGACTGCATAGTTTAACTACAGTATCGGTTGCAGTGTTATATTATATGTTAACTGTAACAATATATAATTGACTGAGTTATTGTTTTTGCCTGTGGACTTCAGGAACAAAAGCTGCCAGGATAGTGACAGCTGATGGGGATCTCAGTAAAATACAAATAAACCAGCACCAACTACCATAACTGATTGTAAATCTGCCTATACAGTTATAAATAATGATGAGAAATCAACTAACAGTATGAACACATAATGAACTGGTTATAAATATGATTTGGATGTTCTACCAGATCTACCAAGCTCCTATTGTACACATTTACAACTGTGGTTGTTTTAAATAGACTTTTTTCTCTCTCACAACTAAAAAGCAAAAGTAATTTGACCAACAACATTTGAAAACACTTTTTACATTCATGGTACAACTATTGTTTCAAGTGATTCTGCTTTTTATGTCATGGGATCATTTTTGAACATTTACCACCCTAAACAAGGAATTATTCATGAGTCTTATTTGTGCTCTTTGCAAAGTTTTCTATAGCATATTATAGCTTGGTGGGCCCATAAATATTGCCTATTCATGTATGACTACTGTTCTACTGTTGTCTTTTGTTAACCAATTTAAAAAAAAAAGCTGGGTATGTTTTCAAGCATTATGAAAGGTTATGTTTCCACTCAAAAGTACTTCTAAAAATCACTATTTAGCTAGTCAACCTTGTTTCATTGTAATGCTTCTACAATTATTACTTGAGAATGAGAATTTACGTCATCACATAAATTATTTTTAAAAACGTTGGCTCCACATTTTAGCCAAATCTATTATTCAAATGTTTTTTTTGTGGTTTATGCTGTGTTTATGGTCTTTGTATTATAAAAATGCAATAAAAAGGAACAGTAAATAACATTGGTATTTATTGTGCTCTTTATTTTTCTTTCTTTAGACATCCACTACTACTGTGAACATAGTCGTCACTGATGTCAATGATAATGACCCTAAGTTTGACCTCACCATACTCAAGAATTTTACTGTCCAAGAAGAAGAGGCCAATTTGTTTGTAGGACAAGTCAGGGTAAGTGAGATGTCTTGTTGTTCTTTTGGAGCTGAAAAGCTGCTGTTTCACCAACATCCAAATATCACTCCTTTTTAAGCCCTCTACGGTAGATCAAATGTGTTTTTTCGGCTGTTGTATATCCACATGTCCTTCCTCATAAATTGTACTGAATACATGAGAACTGAGTCACAACTGTGCCTTAGTTCTCATTATTGTTGTCCATTAAAGGTCCCATGACATTGGACTCTTTAGATGCTTTTATATAGGCCTTAGTGGTCCCCTAATACTGTATCTGAAGTCTCTTTCCCGAAATTCAGCCTTGATGTAGAATTACAGCCACTAGAGCCAGTCCCACAATGAGCTTTCCTTAATATGTGCCATCTCTGTGTCTGCAGTAAGGCATGGATACCCAACCCGAGGCCGACGGGTCCCGACGGGTCCCGACGGTACCCGACGGGCCGGGCCGGGTTCTGACAGATATTTAGAAATTATGGTCGGGGTCGGGTCGAGCTCGGTCACATCAGCGCGATAAGGAATTTGTTGTAAAATGGTGCTGTGGCTCCTTTTAAGAGAGCTCTGTGCGTGTGGGTTTGTGTGTGTGAGTGTGTGTGGTAAGTGGGCAGAAAAGAGATAGTGTAGAATGATAATTGTAGATGCAACCGGAGCAGAGTTAGTGGTTATTCATGTTAAAACGTCGGCCCTGGAGGTAATGAGTCTCCCCTGGTTTTCTGATCACAGTCGGAAACGAAGCGATCAGGAAAGGTTAACCCATTGAACATTTTAACAGCTTATTAACGTGCGCTTGTTGCCCCGTATGCGCTGATGCGCTCATCTGTTGACATTTCCGAATGCCTTCCTACAGTTGCTTAATAAAAAAGGGCTTTCCACACAAACAAACGTAGCCTACATGTGTCATTAGTATGAGAGGAAAAAGATGAGATTTTAACGGTGTCGGGCTCGGGTCGGGCTCGGACAGAAAAATGCGGCCCGATCCGGTCTCTAGTCTGCAGCCATTGAGGAGGAGAGGGGGGGGGGCAATGTGGAGGATGGGGGTGAGGCCTTGACCAACTGCCACTTTGCTCGTTTGAAAGCCAAGATGTCTCTCTCTCATGGGTGGGCCAAATTCTCTGGGTGGGCAAAGCAGAGAAAGGGGAGGTAACCTTGCTCCTTATGACCTCATAAGGAGAAGATTCCTGATTGGCCCATCTGAGCTTTCATTTTCTCAAAGGCAGAGCAGGATACCCAGGGCTCGGTTTAAATCTGTCGCCATTTCTAGCCAGTGGGGGACCATCGGCAGGCTGGGGGAATGCATATTAATGTTAAAAAAACTCATAAAGTGAAAAATTGCATGCCTTGGGACCTTTAAAATATGACCTGGCATTTTCCAACATGGTCAATGTTGTTGGATAGATTTGTCACCCAGAGCTGCATCCCTGTTGACTGGCTTGGTTCAGCACCACTGAGCAGCCAGACTTTTCTAATTACATTTGTAGATTAATTGGCCTGATGTTTGTCAGTGGATTAATCATGAAATAATGGCAGGAGACATCATCTGCACATACACTACAATGCCTACAAAGTGGAAGATGAAGAAAGGGGTCTAGGTTTTGCATTGCCTCAATCCCCACATATCCTCCCAAGTCACTGTTTTTAAAACATTTGAAACTCAATACAGTTTAGAGCAAAAAGCTGTTTCAAAACAGGCAATCAGGAGACATTCAAGGGGTTTATCAGGGGGGTTTGGCGATATTACAAAATCAGTCTATATCTGTATATAAAAAAAAACATTTTGTCTAAGTCTAAGACATGTGAAGGAAGCTTGCTGTTTGAATAAGGTAAAGCTGACTCACAAGTCTTTCCTCACAAATGCAGTCAGCAGCTACTGTAGATTAGGGCTTAGCCCACCCCACTGTCTCTCTTTCTGTCCTGCCTCGGAAGGTTTTCTCAGCTGGCATCTTGCCAACTTGAGCTGAGGCTGTGCCTTTGTGACTGGAAAAGTACATTAAAGTACTTAGCTGAACACAATCCTGCTCTCCATGCACATGCACATAGTGATGGTACAGCTTAGCCTGTTGTAGCTGATCAACAAGGGATGGAGCCTTTTTTTATACAACACTTTCATAAAAAACGTAGGTGATAAGAACAATCTCTCAAACACAAGTTTTATATTGTAGACACAAATTTTTGAATATAATGATCCTCCAATAGATTAGATAACATGACAACACCATGAGTTGGACATGTCATTTTCACCTTTTTGTCACATACAATTTTTCATGGTTGACTACAAACACCCTCCTTTTGTCCTGCTTGTTATGCTGCATTTAGGCACAATCCTGCAAGACTGTAAGATTCCTCACCGTAGCTATGCAGACGACACGCAGATTTTCTTTGCTCATAATACTGCTCATATAGACTTATTGGGTCAGTGCTTAGAACAAGTAAAAAAGTGAATGTAATTTCAGTTACAGGACAAAACAGAGATACCATTTCTATTTCTTGTAGAGAACTATTTCAAAAACCCAAAAGTCCTTTTGTCCTCTAGAACACAGCAAGAATTAGAGGTTCCACATCCTCATTCATGCTTCATCTCATGCTGGATGGACTGTTGCTGTAGTCTGTTATCTGGTCTTTCAACCAATAAACTGTAGCTAGAGTCAGGAGAATTAAGCACATTATGCCTCCTCTTAAGTCTTTAAGTCATTTTTTGCAACTTTCACTGTCTCCCGCAACTTCATTGCAACAAACATACAAAAGACATCGCAACTTTTATCGCAATTTTTTACCAAAGCTCCTGCAAAATCGGGCAAAACCGCAACAATCTAAATAAAAGGCCGCAAAATCCTGGAGGGACTGCTTTATACTGGCTTCCATAATAGATTATTATATACATATATAGATATTTTAGAGCTGCTTTTATTTTAAAAATCACTTTATGACTTATGTCATGAATATGTTTCTGAAAAGCTTAAAGAATATAAATCCAGTATGTCCCTTAGATCTTTAGGATCAGTCATCCAGCAGTGCCTAGAGTCAGAAGCAAATGTGATGAAGCTGTTTTACTTTCTATCCTTCTCACTGATAACTTGCCAATATTCTTAAAGGTCCCATGACATGGTGCGCTTTGGATGCTTTTATATAGACCTTAGTGGTCCCCTAATACTGTATCTGAAGTCTCTTTCCCGATATTCAGCTTTGGTGCAGAATTACAGCCACTAGAGCCAGTCCCACAATGAGCTTTCCTTAATATGTGCCATTTCTGTGTCTGTAGCTATTGAGGAGGAGAGAGGGGGGGCAATGTGGAGGGTGGGGGTGTGGCCTTGACCAACTGCCACTTTGCTCGTTTGAAAGCCATGATGTCTCTCTGTCATGGCCAAATTCTCTGGGCGGGCAAAGCAGAGAAAAGGGAGGAAACCTTGCTCCTTATGACCTCATAAGGAGCAAGATTCCAGATCGACCCATCTGAGCTTTCATTTTCTCAAAAGCAGAGCAGGATACCCAGGGCTTGGTTTACACCTATCGCCATTTCTAGCCACTGGGGGAACGCATATTAATGGTAAAAAACCTCATAAAGTGAATTTTTCATGCCATGAGACCTTTAAATAACAAAACACAAAAACCAATTGCCCTTCGTAGACAAATAAAAGTTGAAAGTTGAGTTGAACTTTAGCCTCTTTCAAATCTAAATTGAAAGCTATGCTTTCCTCTGCCTTCATAAGATTAATTTATGACTACATTAAAACTTTTCTATGAGTACACAATCCCTTTGTCTGGAATTAATTTTAACTTTACTTCATTTATTCTATTTTCATTGACATTGTTGTTTTAATGGATTGTTATTCCTTTTGTGAAGCGCTTTGAGTTGCAACGGTTTAAAAGGTGAAAGTGAAAAGGGTGTGTCTTTTTATTAAATCAGAAATACTTTGGCTAAAATGACAACTTCAGATTTCATGAAACATTATAAGCTAAACAATTATCACAGTTTAAGGTGGGTGTATATATACACACCCACACATTCATGGTTGAGAGACATTTTCCTCATTTAGCATGCAAGGAGCACATTCTTGCATTTTAAGAGATCATGCTTATGACACAGTATCTGTAACATAGATACGTGTTTTTGTAATAGGTTGTGAAGTGTTACTGTTGCTAAGATTTTTTGTGAAGTTGCAAGAAAGGTGTAAGGGCGAGTACTCATACTCATAGCTCTAGGCTCTTGGTTTAATAAATTACTCCATTTCAGCCATAAAGACATGTTACATTTACAGGCATTTTCCACTAGGCCTCGTAGACACTCGTAGCCTTTCCTCATTAGCACCACCTCTGTTCAGGAGAAGACTGCAACTAGTGTCGCGACTACCACGTGCGAGTATAAACAGTTACGGCGCTCCCGTGATGTCACATTTGCATTTGTAGTGGAAGGTAGATAGTAGTTTAATAAACATGTAATTGTTCTGTAAAGTACTTGTAGAGACAATAAAATCTGTGAGTTGGGCAGCAACACAGACGCTCCCGGTGTGGTATGGCGCATGGCGGAGGACGGAACAAAACTGGAACACAACCGGAATGCAGCAGAGACGCGACCAGTGGAAACTCATTAAGTCATTCACAAGCTTCACAGACAGTCAAGAAGGATACAATATAGATATTTAGACGGACTTTATCTATTTAGCAGACTCTACAATCTATTGTTGAATATTACATCTGTCGAATTTGTACACTGGGAGACACAGACACCTCCATGTGCCAATGGTGAAAGAGAAAATGGGAAAAGCAAAAGATTGTGGAGCCAGAGCATTGTTACTTTAAGTATACCACTTCACTATTTTTCTGTTTCATCAACCGGCCTGATAGGCTGACAATAGCTCTCTTTCTATGGCTCTCAATAAAGTCTTGTGATATGGAGATTTGTTTAGAACATTTGTGTGCAAGTGCATGTCTGTTACAAGTTACGCTTATTTACCAGAAAAGTAGCCTGCAGCTCACTGTCACACAACACTAACTAAAAGTCAAGTGACATGGATTGATGAGATCATACAGACTGCTTGAATTAAGCTGCTATTTGTGTCCACTCAGTTATTTCACATTTAATTGTCATGTGTTACTGTAAAATCTGTTATTCCTGTTGTGCCTTGAATTTCCCTGCACAGAGAGAGAGAGTAATGTTGCAGTCAACCACAAGGCTTCAAGCAATTGCAAACGGTGAAGATGACTGCAGTGCAAATGCATAATGCTATTAAGCTGATTAATGCTAGCCCAGAAGTGTTACAGTAATTGGAACCAGTTCCCACCTGTTCTTATTTTACACACACTCACTGAGACTGGAGAGAATTTACTGGGTTATCACAATTGACAGTATTGCAGGTTGCTAATAGAGTCATTTGTTCTGTGACTGACAAATCCTACACCATACAAGCCCATTCTGTTTGCTCACAGCAGGGAGCCATAATCTGATCATGCAGATGACCGGAGGAAAAATCGAGTAGCATTCCTGTCAGACACATCATGGAAGCATCATGTAGAATTGTTGCTAATTGGAGAGGCTGTTGAAGGTAGTGCCAGTCATTTTCCACTAAGCAGATTCCTTGATAAAGTGAGTTTGATGGTTGTATCTCGCTCATAACTGAAGACATTAGAATGCATTTCTGTAATGCATTTCACTTGGTTAACACACATACAGATGTCACACCTTTTTGTTTGGTTTTGAAAAGGAAGAGACAAATACTGTGCCCAGGGTGTAGCGAGACATCAATCTGCCTACAGTGTAAGTGGGCAATTCAAACTAAATGTTAGGTGTCAGCATTATCCATCCAAAGCAAGATGAAAATGCTCATTTTGTAAATGCAACAAGTGAAAAGAAACACTGGACTTGCAGGCAGGCAGCACACAATACATAATAAATTACTGCTTAACAAAACAAAGTCCTATTATATTATCTTTGGTACTAGACAAAAACTCAAATCAAAATCTGGTTCCTGTGTAATAACCTGTTATGATGGCTCTTCTCTGCATAAAGATGATAAGATTAAATATCTGGGTGTATTGCTTGACACTGAACTCTCATTCAAATTACACATCGAGCAAGTGTTATGTAAAGTGAATCAATGTTTTATATCGAGCTCGGAATTGCTTTACGCGCAGTGTTCGTTTAAAACTTGCCTCTCAACTTATACTTCCAATGATTGACTATTGTGATGTTGTATATCAAAATGCATTTAACTCAGACCTTGTTCCACTTAACACAGTATATAATAGACTTTGTAGATTTGTTCTTGGATGTCCTTATCTCACTCATCACTGTATAATGTATAATGCACTTAATTGGCCATCTTTAAGTAATAGAAGACACACTCACTGGCTCCAACCTATATTTAAATGTATTTCTTTCAATTGTCCTACTTATTTAAAACAGTATCTTGTACCTTATACGTCAAACTATGAGGTTCGGCACTCTACTCAACTCTGCACTCTACTCAACTCTACTTCTCTGTCCCTCGAGTTAAAAAAAACAATTGGCAAAAGAGCTTTTAAGTTTAAGGCTCCAGCAGATTGGAATAATCTATCTGTGTAAATAAGATCAATTTCTTCACTTTTAACATGCCCTGTCTGCTCACTTTAAGATAAACTGTCTGTGTTATTAAAGATGCATGTTATTTTTATAGCGACTGTTTATACCTAATGTTTATATTTGTTTGTAGTTTGATATTTACTCCTACTCTACTGTTTACTTATTTACTTACTATTGGCGATTTTGGCCTTGTGGTGGTTGTAATGTATTGATGAATTTATGCAGGTGTTGGTTTTATTTTATTTATTTTTTTGTTTTGTTTAGATTTTTCACTTCTCTGTTGTTATGTAATTATTATGTTATATGTTGGGACCCCCTCGAAAACGAGATGATACATCTCGAGGGGTTAATCCTAATAAACAAATTTGAACACACAAAGTAGACACTTTTCAGGTACTATATATTAGAGTGGGCCTGTTTTTTGTGATTAACAATTTGTATTCATTTTTAACACAACACACAAAACATAAAATTTTTGCAACATGAACATACCATCTTTTTGTTTTGCAAAGGCTTAATGCTAAAGTTAAATTTTTACGCTTGGCTTTTTTTATTTGTCAGGCACTGTGTAAAACAAATTAGGGTTAGCTTTTAGCCACCGTATGTGTACGTTGTGTATCCTCCTCCCTCGTTCACTGTTGGTCTTTTTTCCCTCTTTTTGCTGCCTTGTCCTTACTTGCACTGAAGTTGATAAAATATTGCCAAACAGACAGAGAAGAAATGGGGCGTGATGTCCCTCAATCTTCTTTTTTCTCTTCCCCTTCCTCTCTCTGTCTCTCTCTCAATTACAACAAAGAATTACCACCACACAGGAGACTGTTGGAGTATGAACAGACACACACACACACACACACCCACACACACACACACACACAAAATACACATATATTTGCCTACGTTATATAAACAAACATAGGCATAATAATGACCTGTCATATCCACACAGGAATTACGATTTGTAGCAGATAACGTATTCTGCACTGCCGGATCATCACAGAGTAGTACCATATGCCTCTCCTGAGATCATTTCTCTGACCATTTATTTTTTCAGTTTTTATTGTACTCTTTTTATTTAAAGAATGTACTTTATGCTTTTAAAGGGGGATTGAGTATTTAAGGATTTCCTGTTGATAGAATGTAGAGGTTGCATGAAAAGGGCTCTGGCCTTTTTGAACTCACAAATGATTACTAATGACTCTGTGACAAAAACTATAATATCAATATGAAGAACAGGAAATGGGACACAAACGTATGACAGTTGTTTCTTCTCATTTTCAGCACTCTAGCTTACATGGCTTTGTGCTTGAAGCCTCTGTAAATCTGTAAGGCGTTAAGATAAAGTCAGACTCGAATGGATCATGTGGATCGTGTACTGCAATGGAGCACATTAAACTCACAACAGCTAATTGCTTTACGCGCAGTGTTCGTTTAAAACTTGCCTCTCAACTTATACTTCCAATGATTGACTATTGTGATGTTGTATATCAAAATGCATTTAACTCAGACCTTGTTCCACTTAACACAGTATATAATAGACTTTGTAGATTTGTTCTTGGATGTCCTTATCTCACTCATCACTGTATAATGTATAATGCACTTAATTGGCCATCTTTAAGTAATAGAAGACACACTCACTGGCTCCAACCTATATTTAAATGTATTTCTTTCAATTGTCCTACTTATTTAAAACAGTATCTTGTACCTTATACGTCAAACTATGACGGGATTGAGTATTTAAGGATTTCCTGTTGATAGAATGTAGAGGTTGCATGAAAAGGGCTCTGGCCTTTTTGAACTCACAAATGATTACTAATGACTCTGTGACAAAAACTATAATATCAATATGAAGAACAGGAAATGGGACACAAATGTATGACAGTTTTTTCTTCTCATTTTCAGCACTCTAGCTTACATGGCTTTGTGCTTGAAGCCTCTGTAAATATGTAAGGCGTTAAGATAAAGTCAGACTCGAATGGATCATGTGGATCGTGTACTGCAATGGAGCACATTAAACTCACAACAGCTAATTCCTTTACGCGCAGTGTTCGTTTAAAACTTGCCTCTCAAAGTCAGACTCGAATGGATCATGTGGATCGTGTTCTGCAATGGAGCACATTAAACTCACAACAGCTAAGGGGAAAAATGTGTTATTACTATGCTGTGTATTGGTGAATATTTCTCTCTTCTGGTGTTTCCCAAAGGTTGATAGTTTACTTCAGCGGCATCGGGAGGGAAAGGGAGATTATTGATGACATTTCATTTAGCGAGTCCACTTACTCACTGTTTTTTCTACATACGCAGTCTCTCAGTCCACTGTAAGATATTGGCCATTGCAACGTTTGCTGGCAATTATGCTTCCCTCTAATCATCCAGGCTATATTTTATGCTGTGTCTCACCGGCGCGTTGGCATTGACCACTACTCAAACATGTGCAGATATGCCGGTGCAATGAATTATGGTCATTGTAGTTCACTTACTTGCTTTCGGAGCTTGGCAGCATTAAATGGTGATTGGTTGAAAACTACTACAGCAAACATGCATTTTTAAATCATATAATAAGTATAACCATAATGCAGACCTCTACTCATTTTCTTTCTCCCCAGGCTACGGATCCAGATGCAGGGGTTAATGGCCAGGTGCGCTATCGGATCGTGAATCATCCAGACTTGTTTATAATCAGTGCTAACGGCAGCATCTACACAAGAGTGCCTCTTGACCGGGAGCTTAGGAGTCAGTATGAGCTGGTGGTAGAGGCCTCAGATGGAGCAGTGGATCCACGGCGGACCGCCCTTACCCTCTCAATCCAGATTACGGATATCGATGACAACAGCCCAGTCTTCTCCCAGCAGACGTATACGGTGAATGTACCTGAGAACAGCCCTGTGGGAACTGTGATCCTAAAGCTAAACGTAAGTTCTTGTGTGTTTATTGCCAAAAAGAAATGTCTGTCTCCATCCTTAAATGTCTCCTGTCTTCCTTTATATAATGTAGCACAGGTGCTTGAAACAATAGTTTTAATAACAGGCTTTTGCTGTAGCATCTTTTAACTTTTAACAGGTAAATTAGTGTTTAAATGTCAAATGCTTCCAGACAGAAACATTTACACAGACAGAAACATACACAGCCTTATATACACAGCAAACATATAAGGCTAAAATTTTGTTTAAATATAAACAAAAACAAATTTCCTCCAGTCATGACAGCAGTTTGGACTCAAACAGAATCAGACATAAAGCTGGAGTTTTCAAGTCATAGCCAGCCTTTAGTAGAGGATACTTTTTCCATCTGTCCTGGCAAACATGAATATGATGCTCCACAAATTTTGAAAAACTTTTAAACTTGGTGGACTCTGTCATTGAGTAGATACTGTCATACGATGGCTCACATGTTTGCACTGAAGTGAAGTGTAAGGAAACCATGTGCATGCAGAGGAGCGAGTAATTGCTGGCATATTGTGAGTGACATTTCCCAGAGAGGGGTAAAACAAGAAGGGAGGTTAAAAAGCAGGGGGGTGAGGGTTGTGAGTGACAGTGACACTGACACCATTAATCTCCCTGACAACATCACCTCAACTCTAAACAGACGGGGGTGGCTGGTAAGACACCTAAAGAGAAAAAGTGAGATAGACTCTGAGAAAAGGAAGTGGATGAGTTTGGTATCTGTTTTTTTTTTTTTTTTTATAATTGTGTGTGTGTGTGTGTGTGTGTGTGTGGGGGGTGGGTTTGTGTGTGTGTGTGTGTGTGTGTGTGTGTGTGGGTGTGTGTGTGTGTGGGTGTGGAGGGCAAAGCCACACACGTGTTCCAGCATCCATGTACTGCATGTGATCAACTTCTATTGCAGTAGCCTTAGCAAGATCTATCTACTTTGAGAGTTGTGATTTTATGCAAAGAGGACCAAACTTAAGCCCCTTAGTAGTTTAATTTAATCAGAATCTATTAATGATTGATGTAAGTAACCCCTGCAGCATAAGACGCAGAATTAAAATAGAAACATTAATATTCATTGTCCACAGCTAAATTGCTTATATGCATATGTACTGTATATGTAAGGTCCAAATTTTGAAAATATATGTGGCTCTTCCTAACACCCCACTTTTTCTCCACACATTTCCTCCGTTTTCTTTGATGAACTGTAATTGTTTTTCCTACTCATCCCTCTCCTTTTCTTCTCATAGGCGGTGGACTTAGACCTCTTCTCCAATGTCACATATCGGATCAAGACTGAATCGGCCAGACAGCTGTTTTCTCTGAACCCTGTCACGGGGGAGTTAGCTGTGCTGCAGACCCTGGACTTTGAGGACCTGGCAGCTATGGGCATGGGGGCCTCCTACACTTTCCAGGTGGAAGCTGTCGACCAAAGAGGGGTCATGCCCCCAGGGCAGGCTACCATCACTGTCCGAATTACGGTAAGAGCCCCCGGATAGTCAGCCCACCTCAACCTCTCAGTGATCTATTCTCCTCAATTTATGCTCATTGTCCCTCAGGAGCAGCAGCACTGGCAGTGAATATGTGGTGACTCATTAGCAGAGTTTTACAGTAATAATAGCTCATCCAAGCCATAGTCCAAAAGGGGATTGGAGACATTGGAGACAGTATTGCACCTGTGCTGCTTTTGTGATATGGAATTCTGTGTTATTCCATTCAGTGCAAAAGCTGAATGCACTTCCTTGTAAAACATGTTCTGGCCTCCCAACCTGCTCGTCCTGGTAGCATCACCAGGACAAAGAGAAGTTGATGGATAAGTGTTTTTGCCTTGCACACCATGCTATTTCAAATCTGAATGAATATTAGCTTTGTGACAGTAATTATGCCAGGTTTTTCAAGAGCTTGTATTCCCTTTACAACCTTTCAAGAGATTAACAGCTGAATCCCAACGAAAGGATTAGACGCCTTATGTTGTGGTACTATTCATGTGTGTACGTGTGCGCATTTGTGTGTGTCAATGGGGTGTGTGTTTTTGCTCTGTGAGTAATTATGCGATTCAAAATGTGTGCATTCCCATTTATCTCTTTGTATGAATTCAGTCCACCCTGAGTGAGTGCCTCAGAAGTCTGCAGAATTAGGCTCTCTATATTACACTGAATAGGAAGAAGCATCTAAGCTTACTCAAGCAGGCTCACTGCCTGGCCTGCCAACCTGTAGATTGAGTTTTTCTTCAAGGACAAGCTTTGTTGCAGTGTCCGTGCTGCCACCCAGGAACTGTGTTTGATAGGATATGGCATTGCACAGCTACTGATATTACTATTTGAAATGGCAGACATGAATTAGAATGAGCCTAATGGCTTCACGTAGGCTTCTCGGGGACTCAAAGTTGTAGTTGATTCCACTGCTTCCATTTCCTTCCTCAAATAACACCTCCATAGGGTTATTTGAAGTTGTTTGTGTGTCATTTCCCCTTGTATTGTTTTGTTGTTGTCTCTTTCATCGGATGCCTTGCGGTGATGGATTGAGTGTCCTGCGTGTCTTGTTCCGCATGAGTCTCCCAAACTTTTTCTTCTATTCATGTACTTCATAAATGTAAGACAGACACCTTGTGTTTGTTGGTACGTGTGTGTGTGTGTGTGTGTGTGTGTGTGTGTGTGTGTGTGTGTGTGTGTGTGTGTGTGTGTGTGTGTGTGTGTGTGTTTGTGTGTGTGTGTGTGTGTGTATGTGTGCATGGATGGGTACGTAGCACATGCATGTTTCCAGCAAACACGAGTGTGTCTGTGCTTGCATCTTGTGAACACTTGCGACACAAGGATCAGGCTTTGTTGTTCAAAGTAAGAGCTGGATCATAGATTTTCTGCTAGGGAACACTAAACCTGTGTATAGATCAAAGTGAGGCTGGCCTCCACCACTGAGTTTATAGAACACATGCTGGTGCCCATAGCTCAGTCAAAACAGTGGAAAGTAAAGAGAAAATCCATGAGGAAGGAAGAGCAGGCTCCAGCAGTTATACTACAGAGCTAACCTAATTCTGAGAGATATGTGAATAGCTTATTGAGTTTTCATTCTCACAAAGCAAAGCAAGGGTGTCACAGTTAACATGATTTCATGTTTTGCAGTCCCATAAAATGGTCGAGCTCTGCAGTGCATTATTTACAGCGGGAAGGTGATTAAAAGCAGTAGTGATGTTAAGTTCCCACATGTGTTCTGGGGAGCACAGTATACAGTATATCACTGAATCCCAAAACCATCGCCTAAAGGGGTAGAAAAGACAAGATAACAGATCACTCTCTTTTCCATAAAATGTCAGACTATACATTGAAGTAGGTCAGAAAACCTTGTTCATGGCAATGCACCATAAGGGTCCTTAATAGGGGTGCACAATTCAGAAAATGTCACGATTCGATTCAATTCAAAATCGATTTTCGTGTAAATGTAGTTACTTTTCCCATGTGATTGCAGTAGACATACAATTTAAAAGAAAAGAAACACAACAAATTAAATGTATTTGTTTGATATTACTTTATATGTCTTCATACAAAAATAAAAACTTTTGCAACTAAAAACTGCAAAGTGCCAAGCTTTGGCCAGCTTTCAAATACATTTAATTCAAGTATAAAATAAAACTGTTAAATAAAAAGAGCTTTTCGTTCAGAGTTTGGTGGGAGTTTAGAGCATTGAAAGAGAGTGCGTTGGTTGACTGGCATGTTAGGTACTTTAGGTTGTTGTTCGTCCACGTCTTTAATGTTAATCTCTAGGTGATGGCGTACCCTGTGAGTTCTCAAGTTTGTGGTGTTTTCAAAATACTTAACTTTCGCTTTGCAAAGCCTGCATATAGCATGATTCCTATCAAGTTCCGTCTTCCCCTTGTGGTTATAAAAGCCAAAATGTGCCCAAACTCTCGCCTTCAATGAGGATGGAGCAGGTTGAATAATTCTTTCTGTGAGGTTTGCCATTGTTTGCGCCGACTAAACTACTTCTGCTGCACTCGTTCTTCTTTTGATTATAACAAGTGCCCAGGCGTCAGTGTGAATTAGACGCAGCATGATTTATGGGAATGGCGAGCTAAACTTATTTTAGGACAATAGTATATATATAAAAAATATGAATCGATTTTTGGAATTCTATGAATCGATTTTGAATTGGTAGAGCTTGAATCGCGATACCAATGTGAATTGATTTTTTTGCACACCCCTAGTCCTTAATATTCAGGCTCCATTCTCTTGAGATTTGTTGAGCGAATTCTTACACAATGTGTTTTTTAGTTTTAATCAGCATGCCACAATACCTTTTTTTAGGGTCTTATTTTATATTTAAAATTTAGAATATGGATGGATTATTTTCACCTGCAATGGTGTGACTACCTTAAACAGTATGTATATGTTTATATGTGATCACATTCAGCTCAGATGCAAAGTTTGTAAAGTAAATGGACAAAGCCTGGGGCATGGTGAATTACTGCAGTGGGAAATTTTGCCTGAATCCACAATATCTTGCTGGAAGTGTTAACTGAAATCAAACAAAGCAGCAGCTGCAAAATCTGCACAGCATGCAGACAGCATCAGCAAAAGTAGTAGTAGCAGAATACATTGATAAATGTTTTTGACCCTTCTAATGCCTAATCTGATATGTCACCCATGCAAGATCTCTCCTGCTGGTTCTCTCTAACCTGTTAAACTGCAGGAGTGTATCTGAAAATGTTGTACTGTGCTGACTAAATCACATTTTATAACCAACACATAACTGATACACCTATCTCTTTTTTGTGTTTAGGACATGAATGACTTCTCCCCCATCTTTACCCAAGACCTGTATACAGGCTTGGTGGCACCCAATGCGGAGAAAGGAACGGTCATCACAACTGTTTTTGCTAAGGACCAAGACCCACCAGTGAGTATAAAGAAAAAACATATCACACTTTAAATTTATATTTAAAACATGCAATTTACAGAGCATTGGTGGTAAAATGTCAAAGCACAAAGAGCATGTTTACTCCATCTGTGTCTTTAATAAAGGTTGCAGAGATGATGTGCTCTCATAACATCAGACAATTTCAGCCATAGCATTCCACACGATGCATTTTAAAGATGTTTCCAATGCTTTGATGCTCTCATTAGCGCTACAGTGCTGTGTGTATGTATTGTAAGGGGGTCTTGTTCAGCCTCATCGCTTGTATGAGTCATCTATCAGTTGCCTCAGACAGCTTCATGCTACCTCAATATAGCAAAGCAGGTTCTCCTGGGACTGGAGCTATGAAGATTTTTTTTTTATTATGGAATCTGCAAACCAAGAAACAAAATGACACAAAGCAGAAGAGAACTTTTGACACCCTGTTGAGACAAGAAATTATATGACTAAGAGGAGCTAACACAGGAGCAATGGAGAGGGGGGGGGGGGGTTTAGTCTGTCAATAGCATATTATTGTTATTTTTTTCTACATCATTCCCTTCAGCTTAACTTCTTTTATTGGCAGTGCCACCCCCCTTAATATTTTATTGCACTTGGTCTCACTTCTTCACTTTCTTTTTGGTTGTGCTACGGAGTTATTTTTTTTTCTTTATAGACACTTCACCAAACCAACATTTATCTCTCATACTGTAACACGTATTTTTTAAAAATTTCACTGTCAAGAAAAGGGAATAGGGAAACTCTGCCTTGCCTTAATAGCTTCCGGCTCTAAATGTGTTTTTCAGTGAAGTCCTGAATGGCTGGACTCAATGCTTGTTATTAGTGCCCCCCTGCTGATCTCACCAGGGCTGGGTGAGCTGTACTCTGTGCCGCACGTAAACGCTGGGGGATGTAGATGCCTGTCAGTCCCAGCTGTGGGTGGTTAAACATCTCCAGAGTGCCATAGCGACTGCTGTACATCTCACCTCTCCTCTCAGAGGGAGACTCTCCCTCCTCCTGCTTTCCCTGCCCACCCCCTCTCCACCTCACAGTCTATGCAGCTATAAAATCATTCTCTTTAATGTGAACCTTTCCCCTATACAGGATTTTTTTTTCTGAACTGTTCTTATAGAGAAATTATATGCGGTGGAAAATACCCAACAGTGCTGAGGACAAATTTGTAAGTAGGAAATTATCATTATGTTCCCATGAGCACAGTGGCAGCGAGAGAGACATGGGAGTGATTTGGGAAAGTGGTTTGACTGACAGAAGGATAAGATCTTCTAACAGGAGCTGACTAACACAGTCTCTTATTGACCTGGATTTGTGAGCTCAAAGTATTTTATTGACAGCATGCCTGTCATAGACACCTCTAGTGGAACAGAGATTAGGCTAGTGCTTGCTAAATACACACACACAAAGGTGTGAACACATCCTCTCTATTACACATGCTCAGAAAATCCTGCGCACACAAAGAAAGAGAGAGAGGAAGAGACTCGCTCTGACTTGTAGTCTTGATGCGACAAACATGAGCCATGTTTATTGTATATTATAAGGTTATAATGATGTTAACCATTTCTTCTCCTATTTTTTTCTACATTTTAGAAATTGGGCACAATATATATATATATACACTTGTACCTTGGGAGAAGGGATATGAATGTTTTTTATAAGTCCTAACACCAGCTGTGGCTCAGGAGGTAGGGCGGGTCTTTCAATCACAAGGTTGGGGGTTCGATCCCCGTCCCCTCAAAGTCGCAGTGTCATTAAGCAATACAATGAACTCCCAGTGGCTGATGGGAAGGCCAGAGCCTTGCATGGCAGCTCTGTCACATCTGTGCATGGATGTGTGTGAATGGGTGAATGAGAGGCAAAGGCAAGGCTTTGTCCGGTAAGGTAGAAAGGCGTTAAATAATTGCAGTCCATTTATTACACAACTATATCACTCTAAATGAGAGGAGATCACCATGGAGACAAATGTTCCTGGAAAAAAAGCTTTATTCTTCGGCCCAAGATTTGTAGAGTTTGTTATTTGTGACTGAAATGTAAAGGTTACTTTTCTTCTGCGGCATTGTTCTTCACAGCAGAGAATGTTTAGTCTAATGATTCCAATTACTTTAGTAGTCTTTTAGTAACTAACAAATTAAATCCGTTAATTACTCATTTCACAACCCTACCAAATTTTAAGTTATATTAGTGTGTTGGCTGTGCTGTCTTTACACCCTCAGCTCAAGTTTTGCTTTTGTGTTGTTTATTTCTAGCATGATTCAGTGCTTCTGAGCTTGTTCTTTAATTCATGAACTGGCTTTTTTTATACTAGAACTGGATTTTTATTAAAAGAAATACAAGCAAAACAAAACATAAAAAATGCTTTATGTTGCAATAAAGAAAGCATTATTTAGATGTGAAGTGCTAAGCACTGTATGTCTACATTTTTGTTGATGTTCTGCAATGTTAATGACACAGTGAGGTCACTCCAGGATTGGACATAAAACATTTATAACCTGTGAGTCAAACAACAGACAAGAAAGGTGTTGTACAGCTGAAAATATCTGTAGACATAGACAGACTGAGATCTTACTGTAACTATAGTTTATTTAGTACTTGACTCAATTCTGAGCCACTGTGAGTTTTTGTAAGAACATCTACTGTCAAATCTGGAAACCTCAATGCCACAACATAGGGTTTTGCACAGTGTTTTGTTATGAGTAGTCTATATTGCCACTGTTTGATTTACGGGATAGTTCCGGTGCTGCTGGAGGTTCCGCCAGATGTCCCTCATTTTCAGCCGGATGTCCCTCACCTTCCTCTTTCTTTCTGTTGGATTTCTAAACATCATCCGAGCTAGAACCAACAATCAAATTGTAACTCTACAGCCATTTCAATTCCAGAGCTCACCTCACATGTTCAACCAAAACAAGTTCTTTCCCGAGGCTATTTTGCAGAGGCACCGTACCACTGCCGCCCAAGACGATTGTGATTGGATTAAAGAAATGCCAATAAACCAGAGCACGTTTTTCTCCTATCCAGGAAATGTTGTGTGGACTAGCCAGACCTTTTTCCGCAGCGCTGTAGGTCTGATGATATTATGTTATGTGTAAAGGATATTGTCTTGTTATTGGTTATTTGTTGGTATGCTTTTGTATGGTCCTGAAATTCTAAAGCTAAGTTGGGTGTTAAAAGGCAGAGTGGAAGGGAATAATAACTACAGTTTGGCTGCTGCTACTTAGTTGACTACAATGTACAATGACCAAAGTACATTTAACTTTCTCTGCTGCAATCACTGTAGATGTCTTGCCACAGAAGCCGCTGGATTTGATTCTTCTGTGGGTTGAGTTTTTTATTAGTAGCCCTGTCCTGACATCTTTTCCATTTCATGTTTGAAAACAAGTTGAAGAGCTTTTAGAGATGAGGCCCTTTTTCTGAGAATCCCTTTAGTGAATTTGCTCAGATAGTTTTGTAACCTCTTAGAGACACATTTGTGTGAGTAAGCCTCCCGGGGGATCCACTGCTACTACAGGATTTACCTCTTTCTCTAGCACCAGGTTTTTACCCCATCCCTGGGGAGCAAAATCAGTTTAGGCAAGGGAGCAGAGCTTCAAAAAAGCTTTTAAAAAAAAAATCTGACTACACTCGAGGTCCAAAGAGATGAAACTGGAAAAAGATGAGCTATAGAGATGATTAGTAATCAAGAACCGTGATTAATCTTAATCAAAGGGTCATATTAAAGTCCAGGCTCTCGCTAATAAATGTAAGTGTGTTACTCTGGAGACTAGAGGGGTGGGTTTAATGGAGATGTGTTTTATTCCAAATGAAAGGGAAGAGGTCTGAATCAATGAATAACAGTGAGTTTACATTAGGCTGTCTGATGAGGAGAGAGAAGAGTAAGACATTAGGGTAATTATTGAGGTTACACAGAGAGAAGAGCAACCTTTTCTCAATTAAACCACTTCAGCTCTTTCGTATGATAAGAAAATAAAATGTAACAATACTAGAGTTGTATTCCTAAGCAAACTATATTGCTACACCTCTATGGCTTGCATACATTTTACAGAACCTAATTACTTTGACACACCCATTCAGCGTCACGGTTTCATTTAAAAATGTGAAAGGTGGTGTCCAGATAAGTGGATTGATGTGGCTCATGTTCTTCTTTCTCCTTCCTCCAGGGTACTCCAGCCAGTTTTGTCCGCTACAGAGTGGACCTGGACAGGTCGCCATACAGTGGGAGCATCTTTGGTGTGGAAGTGGAAACTGGAAGAGTCATCACTAAGGTCAACCTCAATGAGGAGCCCAGTGTCACCTTTAAGGTGAGTGGCGGTGAATATCTGCTGTTTGTATTGCCGTTGTGTCACTTCTAAGATGTTAATGTTATTCTGTTATTCAGTCAAAGACACGATTTATAGTGAATGGTTATATAGTTAGATTTGGGAGAAAAGGATTTGCTCTTTGAGGGAGCGTTAGGTAATCCAAGCTAATCCCCCCCCCTTAATAAACACATACATGAACTAGCACTGGGCGATATGGCAATTAATATCGTCAACATGATACAAAAATGTCCATTGTGGCCGAACTGCGTACAGCAATATTTACGTATATAGTAGGACACTTTACAGAAAAGTGTACAAAATACTTACATTAGCTAACATTTGTCATGAGTTAATGATAATGATGATGCTAATAATGATAATCAGGGCACAGGTGAGTATAATTGATGATAACACTATTATACTTCATAATCATTATTAAGATCTCTTCCTATATCACAAATGCAAAGTTCTAGGTCCTATCTTCTTTTCATAGTTGATGTTTAGTGCTCTGCCATGCATGTTTTAGTGTGCTGTAAGTTTCAGTGAAGATCAGCGGATCTGACTTTTTAAAATCTAAAAACAGGGCATTAATACTGAATTGTCTCAGTGATCATGTCATTGCTTCTCTCATGTCTGTGACCAGTGATATTGAGTTATTTTAATCAATTAAACAAATTCACTCCCAAGTGCTCACATAAAGTTTTTTTACCAACTTAAGGTGACCTTACATAGGCATATCTCTAATTGCGAACAGAGGACCAGGTGCTTTGGGATATTAGGTCCCTAATGCGGATGTGCCGCTTACACTATGTTGTCTGGCTACCTCTATGCTCTGTCTCTTTTTTGTTTTTCTTTCTCAGTTTTTTAAGAATTTGTCTGTGTTTATTCTCCTTCTGCCTATCTCTCCCTCTCTGCCGCCCCACTCCCCCCCCTGCTTCCCCCAGGCTCCATTCTCCACAGTCTATGAATGTAGATCAATACATTCATACTTGCTCTCTGGGAGCTTTGCAGGCTGCTTGCCAGATCCTATTTTGCTAGTCTGTCTTTATAAGGATGCTGAACATGTCTAAAAAAAATGCCTGGCAACCTCAGAAAGGGAATTATTTGTGTAGTGAGTAAAAAAAATAAAAATAATTTTGTGCTTTTCATTTGCATGTTTGTGTTGCTTATGTGTGCTCTCCTGCCCACTGCAGTTGTTTGTTATAGCCTATGATGATGGGGAGCCGGTGAAGTCTAACAGTACCTTGGTGGAGATCACTGTTCTTCAGCCTTCCCGCATCCCAATCTTCACCCAGGAAGAGTACAGGTACGTCTACTTGACACTTTGTTGTTGCAGCTGCCTCTGCCGGTAAATTCACACATCAAAGAGCAGCTAAGGCTGCAGCGCCAGACAGGGAGAGACAGTGAAAAAGGCTGGAGGAAGTGGACAAAGTAGCTTAAAAACACCTTGACACACATGTGGACACATCTTCCATTCAGCTTCTGTTATACTTTGATTACTATTTAATCACTAAGTAAATAATATATTCTACCATAAACTGCAACAAATGGCTGTGAAGTTACTATTCTTTATGCATTTGTCGATTTGTAATAACTAGGGATGTAACGGCATGAAAATTGAACCTCACGGTTATAGTGACCAAAATGATCACGGTTTTTGGTATTATCGCTGTGTTTTTAAGTGTGTTCAATATGTTCAGAAAGCACTGATAGGACTACACAAGCTGAAATAGTTTCAAAAAGTGTAAGAGTGTTTATTATATTACAAAAATATAGGCAATAGGCTTGTAAAAACGATTGAAAAATGGCTACTGAAACACCGGCCCGCTGTAGGGTGTCCGGTAAAAAACAGATATGTCTGACTTTGAGATCCAGGAAGATTTATTTACATCTCGAACATGAAGTTGTATTTGACGTTACATGTGAATTTGGATGTGGTTCTGAAATATAAGCAAATAATAATGCACATTAATAAGCATCTGACTTACTATAAACATTATTTACCAAAACTAAATGTTATAGCCACCAGCATATAACAAGAAACAATACTAAGAATTACATTCATTTCTCTGTAATAATTAACATAAATGTAACATATTGCTCAGTAATACAAACTGAAAATAAGCCACATCTATTACAGCACACAATACCCATAACGGAGCAAACAGTGTAATACACCTTTAATAGCAAAGCATGTGTCTCCACAGCACTAGTCTGTTTACTGGCGATTGCACCTTGCTAGCAAATTGCCCTAACACAACCTGAATATCAACACGTGGCTGTAATATTAAACAATCTGCACATCTATCAGCTATGCAATAAGAAACACAGCAACAGCAATATTATCAAGGCGATAATATATCTCTCTCTCTCTCTCTCTCCAAATAAATGTCACGTCGTAACACGAGCTAAACCACATCGTAGCAGAACACTTATTGAAATATGAATAAATAGGTAAGTTTAACAAGCTACAGAATAGTTTTAACTTATGTTCTGGGCTACACACATAACTTCAACAAGTCAGAAAACGGGAAAAGAATGATAGAGAAAAAAGTACGTTTACAGCTGCTGTTCTGTCCCCTTCTCCTGTGTGAGCGTGAGTGATTGGCAGGAGATCAAAGCGATGACTCTCATCACATCATCTCAGGAGAGCGAGCAAGTGTTACTATGGCCTTTTTTACAAGGCTGATAAATGTCCTGAGCGCTGTCATCTCCTACTTCCCCCTTGATTCCAACTTCAAGAAAAGCACGTTGTAGGCCACACAGTGCGCCCGTGCGGCAACTTCAGGAGACTTGGATGAACCTGGGAACATGCGGTTTCCACCATGATATTTTAAATGAAAACGGTAGGCTAATTGTTATCATCAACATTTTTACCGTGGTTTACCGTTACACCGGTAATCGTTACATCCCTAGTAATAACTATGGCTCGTTATTATGCTCACCCAGTGAAGAGGCCCCAGTTTATATTCTGTGATTCCATCTTTATCATGCTGTATTTTCCGTGCATGACTGATTAATGACTTTCGAGTATAAATATGCATTAGAGCTTCGGGGTAGATGCTGCGGATCATCACTGCTGTAAACCACATTTTTGTCTCTCTAAGGGTAAAGCCGGGCTTTCCTCTGAGTTTATTATAGTCTCTTTTGACGAGACAAGTGTTTAGACTGTTAAACTGGCAGAGAAAGATGCAGGATGAGGGAACATAACCTGTATTGCTCTGAAATGACTGGCTGCTACACATGCAATATACGGCTCTACAGGGCCAGGGCTGAATGGAGATTGTCTGTACTGATGGTACTGTGACTCAGCAGGAGGCCAAGAAGTCATTTATAATTAAAATATAATCATGGATTTTTAACATCATTTTAAACACCAGCTGGAAGCTGCTTTGAAAAATCTTCCATGATGAGTGAGTACTAGCATTACAGTTCCTGTCTATTTTGTTGTGCTGCAGTAGGTACCTGTCTGCGCTGTTTAGAAGACTATAGCCAGGCTGTGATAACCTGACTCCGCCAGATGGATTGCTTCGCATTTGCTCGGCATATCCATCTGGGAACTTTCCGTTGGAGAACTTTTGGGAAGGGGCGAAAATACTGGTTAGCTGATTGGATAAACCATCTGTCTATTGGTGATAGATGGGCCAAATCAACCAATCAGATCAAACTCTTGCCGAAACCAGTCGGGAGAAGAGCAAAAACATATTTTCCTCAGAGAAAAGCTTCCAGTGCCGTTTTTTGCTCTTCTTTCAATGAAGGAATACTTTCTAATTCGGATAAAACTTGCGCGATAGCTACACTCATCTCATCCGTGGAAGCTGCCATGTTATTTAGACTAACAGTCGCTTCTCGTTGCGTCACACCTAAACCCGCCTCAAAACCAACGCTGATTGGTCCGTCGTTTGGCGACGGCTCCAAATTTTCTCTATCTCAAGATGCCAGACTGATCTGCGAGTAGAAAACTGGAGCTCGCGAGATTAGGACGAGGCTAAGGCTGTGAAGCTTCAAGGTCTGATGGCAAAGTTGCCTGGAACAATGCAGTCTCTGGAACTAGTAAAGCTTGTTTTAAGTGGAATGATTTACTAACTTGTATGTCTGTCAAAGTAGGAAGTCTTGGCAAACTATCTTCTGTAACTGAATTCAATATGCCTTTATGCATAAGACAGGGCATGTAAGTCCTTTCCAACCTGTCAAACCATCAGTTGAGGTGTGTTTTTTTTTCTTGTGCACAGGTATGCCTTTCTGCCCATCTCACTTCCTTTTGTGGATGTGTGCCTGGTTGACTTTGTGTGTCTGTATTTCTGGGTACTTGTGCATTTCATAATACAGATGAGTGTGTGTGCATTGCATACATCTTTTGTAATCCAGTACTTTGTGTGTGTGCTCACGTTCTCCCGTTGCTCAGCCATATTCAGTTATTGATACAGCGGCATAGCCGTTGAAAGTCCATTGATTAGCGCTTTGAATGAGTGCGCTGTCTGACACACACACACACACAGAAGGTCGGGACCATAGGCACAGACCTCTGTAGGGTGTCACATTGACAGTGCCAACCACACGCAGTAGCAGGCCTGCTGTAAATTGTGAGCCATGAAAGCATTAGCCAGGTGCTTGAGCATCTCCTGCTGGAAGAGGCTCTCTCCAGTGGAGAGCGTCCAATCTGCTCGCTCTCGATGAACGGTCTCCTCTCCTCATTCCTCGACTCTATCTCTCCCCATAGTCCTCTCCCTGAGGAACCTTCTGAGCACAAATCACTCTCTAAACATCCACAGAAGATCTCGTCTGTCTCTGTAAAGGCAGTTAGTTATGGCAGCAATCAGGTAAGCTATGCCTACAGCTCCAGAGCACACAATTAAAACAACACTGCAGGGCTTTGGCTGACTTAATGATTTCTGCTCCTGCTTTATGGTGGGTCCCCTCCATCTGTCAGGGGGAAATGAGGGGCTGCTAGTCATTGTTTGCTAAAATAAATTGCTTATACCAGAGTTGCTCCTGTAGCAGCATGTTGCCACTTGCTTTTCAAAAGGTTTGAGCGAAACACCTTGTGTTGTTTCCGTAGAAATACAAATGAAATGTTTAGAATTTCACAACCACTCCAAAACAATTTTTTTTAACTGGATTAAATAATATTGTTGGTATTAATATCAAAGCAAATAACTCAGATAATGTGAAAGGTTGCTAGTGCTGAACCTACAGAGATTTGTTACCTATACTGTAGCTTTACACAGCTGTAAACCTCTTAGCTCACCAAATGGACTATGATATGAGTCTAACCGCCCTCATCAACCACCCAAATATTACTGCAGTATAATACTGGAGTGTACGCTACCAGTCCAGCATGAAATGAGCACTACTTGGTGAATAAAGTAAATAAAAAAGGGGACAAAAAGGATTGTGAATATTGAACTTACATTTGTCAAGTGGCCAGAAATGAGCCCAATGGAATCACCATGTGGCTCTGTATGGGCGGTAAGAGTGGTCGAGGTTAGTCAAAACAAAACACAGAAACGCAGCATTCAGTTTTTATACACCAGATATCTGGAACAAACTTGAGATCTGCTCCAATTCTTTTCTTTTAAATTAGGACTTCTTAGGATGTCTTTTCTGTTTGCCACTGCATTTTATTAAGTTAAACTTGGGATGATGTATTCATATCTTGCACAGCACGGTAATTTTCATTCTACCGTTTGATTTGTCTTATTCAATTTTTGCTTATTTTTTATTTTGTTTTTAAAGTTACTCCTTAATCCTATTTAAGTGTATATTTTTATATTGCCTTGTGTTTCTTTTACATTAATCTATTGGTAATGCCTTTCTGTCAGTTGTCTTGTTGTGCCTTGTCTTGCCTGTGCAGAGTTAGTCATGTGATGTCATTGTTTGATGCAGCCAAGTGAGAAATTCCGAGCGGATCTACCTGTTAATTAAAACACAGCGGGACTGTGGTCATGTATTAATGAGGTTGCATAGATGTATTAATGCATTAAAGATAAGTAATCATGCAACTGCTAGTCAAAGATCACATGATGCAGGTTTAACTTATTTTCTAATTATTTAATGCCTTTTATAATGGCTTATTTTTTATGTTGAATATGTGAATTAATTATAGCTAATGTGCATGAACAAAGATATTACGTTTTTGGACAGAGTTCTTTGTCTAAAACGGAGGAGGACATTTTGGAGCCCTATCCTTAAACCACTGTAAATGGATCATTTACATGGAACTCACAGACACAACCCTTTGGGGAAGTCTTTATCACTGGGTACATGGGAAGGGAATGAATATTTATTTTCCTCTGTGTGTATGGCTGGAGATGAGGAGGGGTAAACCGTTTTCAAACATGGTCCCACTTTTTGAACTCCCCTCTCTTGTACTGAGGTTATTTCTCTGGCCCGATGTTGCAAACCTGTGGTCTGAGCAGTTTTACTTGCTGCTTATCTCCCCTGCAGCACTTCCCCTTCTAAATCTACTCTAAATCACATGAGACTTTTGCCTCACCGCTCCTGAGTATGTCATTTTGCTCTCCTTGCTTTCACCCCCACCCCCACCCCCTTCAAGCCCCAACATCCCCAGAGTTTTGCCTCTTAGCTTATATCTCTCTCTGTCAGTTTCTTTCTCACTTTGTCTTCCTTTTGCTTCTCTCCTTACTGTACCGTCAGTAGCCCTTCATTTTCTCCTCAGACTTCTTTCTGTGTGGGTATGTGTGATTCTTTGTTCCTGTGCTGACACTTTGATTTGTGCATTTCTCAGTATAAAGTCCACACTTGACTGGTGTAAGCTTTGTGCTTAGTCTAACTAAATGACTCTTAGTTATGTATGACAGTACAGCAACCTCTTTTGGTCTAAACAGTTATTTGTTTTGAGTGCAATTCATTAAAACACATTTCACTGATATAATAATAGTATAATAATTTATTTACAGCACATCTGTGTTTTTGTATAGTATGTTTTCAGATAGTATACTGTACATCATATAGTGTATCATAAGAGGTAGGTGTTTGTATGTTACTTCAGTAACGTTATATATAATTTAGGAGTGAAATGTCACGCCAATATTTTGTTCACTGTAGTCACAGGCAGCAGATGTTGTGCTATACCTGTCGCATTAATATGCAGTCTGGCAATCCTGAGAAGAGCACCAAAGCCCATTATTGAGCGATGCTTTTTGTTATATTGTTAGCATAGTAAACAGTGTCAACAGTGAGTATTACTATGATCAACAACATGCTGTCACTACTTATGCATGTTGCCCCACTAATTACATGGCTTAAGGGACAGTATGCTAAAACAGCTGTGTAGGCATTTTGTTTTCTCATCCATGCATACATGCACATAAAAAAATAATTCTTAGAGGTGCCTTTTGTATGGAATAGAGATACAACTTTGCTCAGCCTTGAGACATAGCATTTTTATATTTCTCCATTAGACAGTGTTCCCCTTGGCCATTTATGTGTATGTCAGTGGCAATAGCTCACACTGTGGAATATTATACAGCATGTCTCTTTCCTGCAGTTTCTTGATGTTTACAGACCATGGAGACGGCTGTGTAAATTTTCTGTGGATGTCTGACCCCAGTGTGACCATTGATTTAATGTTCTCAGTGGTCTGACTCACAAACGACTGCACAGTACCTGAAGTAGACATATGTAGCTTGAAATACCAGCCACATTGGACTACACAACCATTAGACACTAATCAAAAAGCAATAAATTACTCCTCAAATGAAGAGAGAAAAAAACATTGCTGCTCCTTTTAGATGAATTAAAAGGAGGCAACATCTCAACTCTGTGCCCTCCATCAACTTTTCCTGACATCTGGAGGAAAATAGCAATCGCATTTTTAGAGGAAAAAATCCATCCATACCTCATTTCCAATTAAGACAAGGCTGTAATTCTCACCTAATTAGGCAGATAGCATGCTTTCATAGCATAGATCTCTTTTATTAGCAGCCTTCTTGCAACTTTTGTCTTGCCAGACATGTATACAAGTGATAGACGTGCTCACAGCCTAATTATCTATGCTCATTGCCAGGCATGTAATGAGTTAGCTGTAAACCCTTCAATGTGCTCTCCTGCACACTGCCTTCATGCCTCACTGCAAACATTCAAAAAAGCAACCTCGGTCCTCTCTTTTTCTTTTTATGTCTCCATCTATCTATCATTACATCTTTCCTCTTCTGAATCACAGCTAAAAGGTGTGGAGCGATATCATAGTTCTGAAGGGCATGATTGATTTTCAGCCGCAGGTTTGAATCTGCTGCCCTGAACCTCTAAAGCACCAGGAATGCACTGACCTTTCACTTGTCTCTGCTAAGTAGGCAGGCATCACTTGGCTGTCTAACAGCTGCCGAGTCACACTCAATGCACACATCCCACATATCAGCAAAAGGTCGGCGCTGAATGCCATGGAAGAAAAGCAGTACAACCTATTATTAAAGGTGAACTTTCCAAATAATTACCAGTGACTTTAAACGGTATGTATGGATGCAAACTATCTAAAACAGTGCATGCAGCTGTATGATTATGTTTTTTTGTCTTTGGAAGTTTTTGAACAGCTTTTTCCAGCCAGAAGGTTCAGTTGTTACATTATCCGATATTACTAAGAGTGATGGGGAAGCAGGACATTATTGCATGAGATGTTGTGCAACCTTTGGTACAAATGACTCTCTCTTACATTCAACATGTCTGCTCTCACTAGTGCTTAATTGTGCCATTCAAATAAATCTTCCTCTATAATTCCAATTCCAATGTTAACAGTACAAGGGATGATAAGCAACAGAGGAAATGTGAGGGACAAGTGCAATTTAAGGGTTTTATTTACATAATGCCCATGACAAACACATAATTTTACTCATTTAGCAGTTAACAGGGCAAAATATTGCAGCTCTCTCTAGTCTAGTAGGAACTGAAAGAAATTGAGCTACAGTGCAGGCATGAGTAATGAACACGCTGACCAGACTCTGAACACAAAAGAGGGGACTAGGGAACATACTTACTAAAGTAAAGGGTGAACATTAACTGTAAGTAGTTGATCTGTTTAACTACTTTGCTCTGTGATTTAAGAACAGAATTCATGTTTGATAAAATATGACAAAAATGACATTATTTCTTAAGTACTTAGCTTGTTTGAACTTGAAAACTACTATTATGAACATCACCCAATGACAACATCAAGTTAAAATGAAACAGTTCGGGGAAGCACTACTCGACCTATGCACCTAATGCCACATTAATGCCATATTGGAGTTTTCATAAATTCAAATTTCCGACTCGTAAAAAGCATTCACGTCACTATCCAAGTCCTTAATTACGACAGATTTTAGATATATCTGACAGGGCAATTACTAATGTGGAAGTGCCTGAACATCAGCCAGAGTCTGCTGTTTAAAATATAATAGATATTGTGTTGTATTGTCAATGTACAGTATTTTAATCCTTACACGACCTTCTCTGTAATCATACAACCACCTTGATACATGATTGCTCACTAGTTTAAAATTAGAATTTGTCCAATCTCTGCCATTCCTTTCCATAATATGTGAACATGGCATAAGAGACATGTGACTGGGCCCTTACTGGAAACATTCAAAAGGGGTTTCTATTATTTGCGGTAGCCAGTCCAGCACACAATTTATGTGACTGATATGCCCTGCAGCATTCTGCTACTTAGAGTACTAATGTCTTTCTGTGGGTCAGGCCTCCAGGTGTTGGTGTGGTGGAACAGATCATTTGGGCAGGAGCAGTAATTTGACAGTAAAACATGCAGGATGGCATCAGTACCTACATGGCACCGCGTGATATCACACTGCAAGCCTCAATGGCTGGGCCAGTTTGGACAACACTCATCCACCAATGTCCAAACATTTGCTGGCCAGGTTGCCTCTTGTGTGCTAAATAACCCAGTGGATGAAATGTGAAGTGATGTCCTGTGGGCTGACATGGCTAAGCTGGCACAGAGTGGTACCACTGTCTGGCTGCATAGTGAATGTTGTTTCTCTAGCTTTGCTAATGTTTTCAATCTTGCCCTCTAGAAGATATTTTTGATTGAAGCGCTTTTTTTTTCTTTCAACTCTGAGAAATGGCTCACTGTGAATACAAAAGAAGCTCTGGGTCTGGTGTGGCATGATAAGTGATCAGAGGAAGAGCTCAGGGAGGAACATGATCAGACGAGGGGTTGTAAATATTTTTTTCTTGTTTTATAGAACACGAGGATTTAATGTGAATACTTGCTAAAGCATTCCTTCATGTCAGAGGTGTTGGATTTCTGATATGTTTGGTTTGTGAGCACCAGAGTATTTTTTGCAGAATCCTCTTAGCAAGTGTGAGTCAGCAGCTCATAAATATTATGTGCTTATGTCTGCTAGCGTTTATTTGGTTTAACTGAAAGCATTTGCTGGAGGAGGTGATGAATTGTTCCTTTGTACACAATTTTAGGAATTTGAAGAAGCCTTGATTGGTATAGATAAAACGTGTAATAATAGTTTTGAATTGAAGTAACTAGGGATAATGTTGTGTTTGAAAGCTGCAGGGCTTTCATATTTAGCATAGGCTGTGCAGTGATGGGAAGCTGGAAAGAGAAATTTGCACTTAATGCATTACAAAATATCCACTTTTATATGAGCATTTGATGCAGAATGATCTTTGATAGTAATGCTTAAGATATCCAGACAATCAACATGCAATCATCTTTTTTCTTCTAAAGCTAAACATCAAATATCTAACAGTACACCTACATCGATGTCACTTTACAGGACATGGAAATTATAGTAAAAGTAATATTTTTGATATTAACACTGAATCAAATGACTCCCTGTACTGTGAATGAGTTGGTACTGCTGATCCTACTGAGAAGCAACCACACTTAGAGACGGTAACCACAATTATTTTGCTCCCGAACATTTGTAGTTAAATGGTGAGTTCACCTCAAGCACAATAAAACATATATTCACTTATCCATTATGGTATTTGGCCATGTGGGCATGTTTGGTTTTGTGTGCCGAGGTTTTGAGTTGACATATCTGCCTTTAGATTTCTGCCACCACCACAATACATCATGAAAAACTCAACAACAGAAACAATGTCTCTGTTTCTCTGGGTAATCAGCAGACTTCACTGTGGACAGATTTAATCAGAACTATAATTTTGTGGTTGTAAATATCCTCAAACATACACATACAAGACTTGCCCTGCACTCTGATAATGTACATGCTCAAAAACAAACACATACACACCATAAAAAGAGCTGTCCATGTATCATGCCCATATCAACACCTTTTGTGACAGACAGATATCATTTTTTATCTACCCTCACACTTGACACTTTATTATAACGTACATGGATTTTTTTTTTTATTTCCATAACAGTTTTGTATTTTTGCACAGAGCTAATGTGGAAGATGTGTGCTTATGCATCCTTTTATTAAGGGGTAATGCAATTTAATCTGTACTTTCTGAAAGGCAACACTAATGCAGTAACCTGTGCAATTGTTTTTTTTATCCACAATGGCAGTAGTATAATGATATTCTGGGTAGAGGATTAACTCTTGACAAATAAATGCCTTTGTTATACCCTGGCTGTTAGACCCTGTATTATTTTCCAAAACCTTTTGAATATCTTGACTGGTTTCAGAATCTCGTAATAGCTCTTTTTATCTCTGTTTCTCGTTTACTTTTCTCTCCTCCTTGGCTTAGATTGTTACAATACAATACAGTTTCCAACCTCTGGACCTGGGATGTCATGATTAAATGCAATACTTAAGTATTGAGCCATTTTCAATGTTAGATAAGCTAATAAATGTTGAACCCCATAATAAGATTCAGGTCAAAAGGCTATTGAATGTGAAAATCATGCTGTGTTACTGAGTTTACTTTGCCTTTGGTGTCAAAATCACTTTAATAAAGAACATGAGCTCTGGAGTCACAGCAATGTTTTTTGCCTATGTTCGAGGGAGCTGGAACACATTCCTTATTTGAAATTTATTTGAAGTCAGAGGAGTCTCTGTTTGTCACTCTTCTAATTTGCTTCCAGGCAGTAACAAACAAGTTAACACCAGGGTGACATAACAGCTAACTTCCAAACTCTCAACATATCCACCTCAACAGTCATCGAATTAGGCGGATTCATAATTGCTGAACGAAATGTACCGTATAATACCACCATCAGTAGTCAGGCAGAAATGTGCTACAACACATTTGCATGTACATATTTATGGGCATTCGCACACTGTTTATGATGTTTGCTAGTGAGCACATTACAGTTAAATGATTCTTGTCTGCCTTTGTTGTTGTTCAAGATCTTTATTCAGCACTGTATCTACACATCCACCATAAGAACACTGACTTTAGCAGAGACTTGCACACAGCAAGGTCACTCCATGTATCTCCGGCCATGTCCATCGCCGCTTGTTCACTTGGTGATGCAATGCATGGATAGAGAGGGAAGGCAAGGTAAAAACAGAGTCGACGAGGTAACAGAGGCCCCGTGGCACACAACAAGGTTTATACGCCTCTGCCTTGTCTCGTAAGCATCACTCCGCCATTGGCCCTGGGGCAGAGTGCTCGCTGACACCTGTGTGCCGTTGCGCTTCTCAGTGGCGTGTCATTCACCCTCTCTTATGTTGACACCAGGACTCTCTGCTGCTGCCTGAAGACATGTCAGCATCTTCCTCCTTCTCTTTCTCTTTCTCTCTCTCTATTTCTCTCTCTCTCTGGATGGAATGGTTATTATTATTTTTCCTCATCCGAATATGAAAGGAATGAAAAAGTAGCATTGGCCCTGCTCAGTAGTACCTGGTGATGCATTATTAATTATATTATTATATATTATAATTATTAATTGACTCTTTGAATTTGTCTACTACTTGACTCTTGAATACACAACTTATTTACCTTCTCTGGTATCTTCATGTGTCAGTATATCAGCCAGCTCGTAACTCCCACCATTTATCGGATATTATTAGAGTGCTTGTGCTCAAGTAGCTGTTTCGATTGTCATTCCTCTGTGACATTTTATGTGCCGACAGTACATATTGCTGTCTATTTTTCTGTCTGCCTTTCTATCTTTCTATCTACCTATCAATACCTTCTGTATCTTACCTTTCTGTGTACATGTGGATACACCTTAATACTAATATGCATACTTCATACACCTTCACAACCCCTTGGCTTTTCTCAGCAGCTTACAACCCTCAGGCAAAGCCATTTTGTAGTGAAGTGATAACATGTCAGCTCTGCCTCTTCCTGGCAATCACACCATGCAGCCCAGTGCTAGCTCCACACAGCATTTCATACCCCACTCACACTCAAAGAACATTATGTAACAGGGTCAGCAGTGCAGGTTATCCAGCCCTGCTCCAGACCACAGTTTTACCAAAGCTGCATGTTTTGAAATATTTGGGAAAATGTACAGAATCTCTGCAGAAATTCATTGGGCCACATGCAAGAACTACTTGTACAAACATATTTTATTATTAAGGGGTACATAGGAGAGCATTTGTCACATTCACCAATTTTCTTTCACCAACTTTCTCACGTAGAATTTTCTAAACAAAATTGAAGAGTGGTCTAGATCCGTTTACCTTTCTTCACAAGGGAGAACACTTATTTGACTCATAATACCATAATCCGAATGAATTTAGAGTTTTAATAGGTTACAGAAATCTTTCAAAAATTTTTGCTTTATAAAGCCACATTAGCATCTAACCAGATGTCAATCTCTTCATTATGTGTGCTATGTTTCGTCTGCTGAAGGATTGAAGTTTTTCTTTTTAACCTTGGGCAACAATTTTGTGAATGGGTGACTTGTTCTACTCCATTCACCCTATATAGCAATTTGGAGGCATTAAGTAGGTTAATGATCAAATTTCCTTGTGAACAGGTGGTGTTAATCAGATTGAAAAGAGCAATTTAAGGTTGTGCTGATAAGAGAGTTTGGGGAACACTTGTACAACCAAATCTTACAGAAAATTGGTGAAGGATAACAATAAGAAATGTTCTTGCAGGAGGCCCATTTGTTAGATGAATTTGTTTCTTTGGTTGCGTGTTTTTTTGGCTGCGTCCAGAATGGGGTGAGCAGAAAACCCTTCTTCAGGCTTCAGAAATGCTAAACATGAGGTTGACACTACCTGGCCTTCGCATCAAATGGCGACACATTTCAAGTATATGCAGGTACAGCAATAAAAGCAGTAGGGTTGACAAAGATGATTCCTTACATAGACGTTTTATGACCAAATAAAGAAAAGAAATCCAATAGAATTACCTACATCCATCCTTTAGTTTATTTTATTTATTAGGGACCATGTACAACTTTAAACAAAAATGTTACCATTTGATGCATTGTACCAGAGTTAGCCTCATCCTAATTTACATCTGCAGTCCCCTGATATTTCTATTTCTTGTTCCTTGTACTTAAAGTAATAATAAAAGGCCTCAGACCTTTTAAGCAGTGGCCTATAAATGTCGACATCAAGATGGTGGAGACATGCAAATATCTGGGTGTTCACCTCAACAATAAACTGGACTGGTCCAATAACACAGACGTCCTGTACAAAAAGGGCCAAAGCCGTCTCCACCTTCTGAGGAGGCTGAGGTCCTTTGGTGTGTGCAGGACTCTGTTAAAAACATTTTATGACTCTGTGGTTGCATCTGCAATCTTTTATGCAGTAGCCTGCTGGGGAGCTAGGAGCACAGAGAGGGATAGAAAAAGGCTAAACAGATTGGTGAAGAGGGCTAGCTCTGTTCTGGTCTGCCCTCTGGACACCATAGAGGAGGTGGGGGAGAGGAGGATGTTAGCCAGGCTGGCATCAATCATGGGCAACACCTCTCACCCCCTACATGAGACTGTGAGTTCCCTGAGCAGCTCCTTCAGCAGAAGACTGCTGCACCCTCAGTGCAAGAAGGAGCGCTACCGCAGGTTCTTCATTCCAGCAGCAGTCAGACTCTTTAATGCAACATCATAATGTAGCACTGCTAGCTGTTTCTGCAATATGAGCCATCACTGGACAATATTCTGCACTATGCACATTTATCTATTTAGCACTTTTTGCTACCTCCAACTGTGCAATATTTCATCTCTATTCATCCACACCTTACTCATCTGTATATCTGTGTTTATATACTGTATTAAAGGTGCAGTAAGCCTTATAAAACTAACTTTCTGTCTTATTTGCTGAAACTGCCCCTATGGTCAAGTAGAACTACATGAAACGGGTAATTTAAAAAATAAAATCTGGCTCCCCTGGCACCACCTACAGCCTGTAGTGCCATTTGCAAAACTCCACAGCTCCCTGTTCAGATGCACCAATCAGGGCCAGGGGGGGGGGGGTGTCTAACTGCGTGTCAATCACTGCTCATGCACATACATTCATTCTCCCTTGTGGGGGGGAGGGGCTTAGGATACCGTTTTGGGCTTTAGCAGAAAGGGGGGAGGGACACTTTTTGGCTAAGTCCTGGATCTTCCCAATCCTACGTACAGCACCTTTAAGTGACAGTCATTGTGTCACTCTTGGTTCCAATGAATGGTACACTCACCTGTATGTGACTAATTTAGAGTCACATGTTGAGCTGCGCTGCACCTCACAGTGCTCCCATTGTTCTAGGGCTTGCCTCTGTGTTTGTGTCTGTCTGTTTCTGAGCCAAACGGGTAATCTACTTATGTGAAGGCCACATTAATGAATTGGTTCCCGTCACTGTGGAGCATGGTGAGGCTTAATGCTCCTGGATGCCACAGAGACAGCAATTATTCAGTGGCAGGCCAACAGTACACCTAGAGGGAAATTGATCGTGAGCACATGCAGTTCAGTTCACTGCAGCACACTCTCAACAATATTCTCTTTCAGGATGGTATGTTATATCACCCTCTGACCAGGGGAATGGCTCGAATTTTCCAGAATTATTCTCAACACGAGATGTCCTTGGGGATTGTTTAGACACTAACTGTTGCCCCCGGGATTGTTAGACAGATCTTTTTTCCTCTAATGTCTTTCAATAAGGTACTGTTTGCACCTGTGACTGTGAGAGAGGTAAACACGTATTCTATAGTGAGTGTTCTATCTGCCAAAGTCTAAAAAGTTACTGAGTGTGTTGTTTTACTCCAGTGAACAGCGAAGACAGTGTGATTTTTTGTTTCAACACATGCTTATCCTTTCACTTTTTTGTTTCTGTGTGAATCAAGTTCTTCCCACTCTTCATCTTCACCCTGGGAAATTGGTTCAATCGTCGTTGTGAAGCCTCTAACAGCTGCGAACATATACGGGGGAGTTGCTTGATAAAATAACAATCATCCATGAAGGGAAACTTTGCCTGACCATGTTTTCGTTGTTTGGGCATTTGTATTATTCATGTGGTAATATGTGTTGGAAATGAGGGGTCACTAGAGATGTGAAAGCATTGAATAGGATGTTACAGTATAAACATGAACCGGAGGCATCTAATCGCCCCCGGTCCATGTTAAGAACTCAGACTGCCAAGATAGCGTCTTGTCACAAAAATACCCCATAACACAGACATTGACTGGATAATATTATCTGACTGTCACAGATTATGGAGTGAGTATTACTCCCACGACGTTGTCACAGATTTCTTACTGCTGCTGTGAATAATAGTCACACTTTAAATGAAAACTGCAAAATAAGCCATACCATGCATGCACAAACATGCACACACCTCATATGCAGAGATGAGAAGTGGGAAAGCAGTCACAGTATCACAAGAGGGGTGTCACAGTGAGATGACATTATCATCTTAAATCAGCCCTTGCCGACACACCGCCAAGATAGGGTTCCCTGCTATTTATGGCGGCAGTCATTTCTGTGGAGAGTGGTGACAGTCATATCTGCTGGATATTATTACCCACTTGTACACCTGATAGTCAAGCATAGTCATTAGCTGTTACAAAGTCTCACTTATCAAGGGGATAACTTCAAATCTTTTTCAAAAATTTTCTATCACATCTTTAGTTTGGATTTTCTTTTTTAGTCTGATAATAAAATAGTCTGTGTGGCAGTAACATTTTGGGTGAAAAGGAATTTGCTCAAACCTGCTTAAAGAACATCATATTCAAAACAATAATGAATAATGAGAAAACTAAATAATGACCAAGTAAAAAAAGAGTTGTGGGGGGACAAAAACAGCATTTTTATCCATTTCTCCTTTCTATTTCATGGTTAAGCAGCTTGTCATAGTCAGGGTTCCAGCCACAATTGCTTAAACCCTGACCAGAGCAGCCCAAACATGCTTTACCCCCAAGAACTTCCTCCTACTCCCTCCTGGTGAAAACCCCAGCATTCTCAGGAAAGCTGAAAGATTTAATTCTCCCATTATTTCCGGGGTCTGCCCTGGTGTCCTCTCCCAGTGGGTCGTTTCCAAAACCCCTACCAAAAGAAAACAGTCAGGGGGCATCCTCCCTAAGAGCTCAAACAACCTTGGCTGATTTCACTAAATACAAAGGAGCAGCAGCTCAATACAGAGGTTTTCTTGAACATCTGAACTCCTCGCTTCACCACGTACAGTGAGACCAGCCACCCTGCAGAGAAACATCATCTCAGCTGCTTGAATCTTCAATCTCATTCTTGCGGTCACTACCCAAAGCTCCCGACCGTAGTTGAGAGTCGAGGCAAAGGGTGAGCAGAAACGTGAGCTTTGCTTCACAGCTCCGATCTCTCTTAGATACAAAGCCGCCGTTAGCCTTTTTTTAGTGTTCTTATCCTAACTATGTAGTTAATATTGGATATGTGAGGAGAGTTTAAGCAGTTATGGATTATTTATTTATTAGTCATATTTTTTCCCAACCTACACTGTGCTCCCTGAGAGGAAAATTGTTTATTTATTCATTTACCAGAACGGAAAATGTGCTGTTTTGTTATCTGGAGACTAGAGTAAAGTTAAAGTGAACAGTAAAAAAAAAAAAAAGGCAAAAGGACAAAGCAAAACAAAATCATTGGAACAATAAGTCGCTGTTGTTTCACACTTTATTGAGATGCTAAAATTATTATGTATAAATGTATATCTATTCAAAGCTGATTTGAAAAATACTCTACTTGACAACACGACTCTCACTTACTCTCACAATGAATTATTAAGAGGAAAGATAAATAGTTTTGCTAATAAATGGAAACATAGAATTTAAAAACCACTAAACCTCACTTCTGGGTTAAAGCAATGCCTCTAGCAGATAGTTCTTTCGAAGATATTATAAATTATTATACAAAATGGTTAAATTGTTAAACATTAACACAATCACAGTAACTAATACTGAATACTGAAAGTTTTTCATATGCTAAGTGAGAATTTAATGATTGAAATCAATCCCGACTTAATCAGTTTGAAATTATTCCAAATGTGTTCTTTCTTATAATGTACATAGATATACTGTTGCTTCTATGACAACCTTTGTATTCATCTTAACCCTGTTTATGTCCATGTTGCTGTGCATGTGATATTGGAATAAGCAGCTTAATTGATTCCTCAACTCTTAATACCGTCTGTCTTATGATCTGTGTTTTATGTCTTTCCAGGTTTCCTCTAGTTAGTGAGCTGGCTCCATTTGGCACACTGGTAGGGACTATTCTCGCTGCTGCTATCAATCAAACCATCTTCTACTCCATTGTGGCAGGAAATGAACTAGGTATGTGCTACAGATCATACAGTTAATTAAGCCTATCATTTTTTTTGGTTTCCCAACATTCCTACCAAACACCTCCTACAACCGGCTCTGTGTTTGAAGTACAACGCCCTCTTCTTGTTCCTGTTCTTTATTTGTGTTATACATAAAGCAAAGCAAATACAGATGTCCAAAAACCAGATTTTCATCACAGTAAAGAAAACTGCTGAATAAGATGTGCTTATATTTACTAAAATCAAAAGGTGTGCAATCAGATTTTAAAATACTCCTGAAAAAGCTCCAAGATGATTTTATAAGTTACAGGATGAACATCATAGCCAGAGGTACTGTTTGTCCTGTCTTTGTCTAGAAGTAGACAATTTTGGCATACTAGCCGCTGTAGACTGCTTTTCACATTGAAAGTCTGAAGAGCATAATTACACCCTGAGAGAGAGAGAGAACACCAGACAGGTGTGAGGTTAGCTTAGCTGTTTAAGAAAAAAGTAGGAGACGTACCTGTGAGCTGGAGAGAGCCAAAGGAGTAGTAGGAAGCTGTCACCCCTTCCCACCATGCACCTCAAGTGCTCCTGTAGTGGTCTGTGTCATGTGAAAAACATGAGCTAGAGTCACTTTTCCTTAGATGCTCCTGGAAATCGCAGGCTCAAGACATAATAAGAGTGCTATAAATCTACCCCCAGGCCCCTAGAAGTAATATTCTCAGGAAAAGCAAAAGCATTCTGAAGCATGGCCTTTTTATAAAGCCACAGTGGCATTAGAGTCTGGCCATGCCATTGAAAGGAGGAAAAACAGCCAGATGTATTTCTGTCATATTTCCTTTATCAGTGCTCCAATTAAACATTATTCATTTCAACATCATTTAACAAAAAAAATGTTTTAAACTCCACCATTTATGCAGCCTCCGTATTTGTGTGATTCCGATACAACTGCTCTTTTTCTTCAGTGCTATAGCTTGTTATTTTTTTTTTTTATAGAAAATGTGTAAAGATTTACAACTGCATCGGCATATTGTTGCAGGTTCTTTGTGTAAAGATGCTAAAAAGGCTCGATTGAGTTCTACACTTAAAACTAATTTGCCACAAAGAGAAAAGAGCATGTGAAGGAGTATACATGCAGTTACATGTGTAGTGCCAAGAGTGCAAACAAAGCCAAGCAATATAGCTCTGATCAGAACACTATGTAGTAGAAAAACTATGCAAATAACCAGTGCTTCCATCCATTCTATATGTTACGTGTGTCTTAGTTTTGTCTTATTTCCATTCACTTCATGTGCTCTGATTTTGTTTTTTTCTAGGTCATTTTCAGGTGAACAACGGGACAGGCGTCATCTCCACAGCTAAACCTCTGGACTATGAAAATGTGACTAGCTATGTCCTCCGGGTCCAGGCGGACTCTATGTTGGTTGTCATGTCCAACCTGCGTGTGCCTTCTAAAAGTAAGACAGCGTCCAATAAATGGATGAAGGTGGAGGTTGTGTTGTGTTGTAGGAAAGCAGGCATTGAATTCTGTTTCATGTGATTCCAGGTGTTGCATTTATATTTAATCATTACAATTCCTCTCTGTGACAGATTATGGTTAAATACAGTTTTCGAAATTCTATCACACCCTATTTTTTCACATTTACCGTAGTTATGTCACGTTTTTTTTGAATGATTTATTCATTGTGTTTTATTATTAATATTACTATTATTATTATTATTATTATAATACACTTTTTACACATTACATCTATGTGTCCTACCTACACTGTTAGGATGCAGTTTTGGATTAAAACCAGGAAAACATTGTGTCAAAGTGTGAATAGCTGTAATTTTATGCTTTATGGACTGTTGCCTTTCTTCGTGGCACTGATCCATATGTATAATTGGTGGCAGATTCGCTGCAGCCTGTGATTGGTTGTTTAGTGTGACACTCCATTCAACATAGAGCTGATTTTAAATTAGGTGGTTTTCTCTACTCTGCTTGTTTTTCTGACCACTATGGCATCTTCATACATTCAGGCTATTTGAGTCACTATATGTTGCAGTGCCAGCAGGTATTTTCTATTAATTTGTGGAATTACTCAATGCTTTTAAAATATGGTTAAAATTTGACCACCCTCTGCTAGAACTGCTAGACTAGTCTTGCTTTGCCAGACCTTCCTCCACAGCGCTGCGGAGGAGGGTCTGGCTAGTCCACACAGCATTCCAGGATGGGAGAAAAATGTGTTCTGGTTTATTGGCATTTCTTCAAACCAATCACAATCGTCATGGGCGGTGCTAAGCACCAGACAGAGCCACGGTGCCGCTGCAAAATAGCCTGGAACATGTACGTTCAAAGGTTTTAGTCGTGCAACAGAAAACTCAGATTGGACAGATAGTCTAGCTAGCTGTCTGGATTTACCCTGCAGAGATCTGAGGAGCAGTTAACCATAGTCCTCATAAATCAAAGAAAGCAGAATGTAATGGACAACCGGCCGAAATGATGGACATCCGGCTGAATTTCCGGTGGCACCGGAGCAATTCCGGAAGTGGAACATCGTGGATATAGACTAGCCTACTGCTATACTGATATGACAAGTTGAATATGAACATGTAGAAATATGTAATACATGCATTTGGGCTTTGACTCCGAACTTCGTTATTCGAATATCATTTGAATATTTAAAAAAATAATGATATTCTAACGAATATTAGCCAGCCCTTAATATTCGAACCTGTTATGGGCATTAGTTTTATGTGTTTGCTTGTAAACGTTGTTTTCAGTTCAGATTCCGAGGCTTTTTCACGCATTTCAAAATGTAACTATACGTCGCGGCGACGCACGTCTCTCGGCCGTGGCTCGGTAGCGGTGCATTCCCCCTTAATTCTCAAAGAAGGCTGGCTGGCCCAGGGCCAGGCCAGGCCAGCTCAGCGGCGTCTTTCTCCCGTCGCGTTCCGCTGTCTCTCCTACCTACACCGGTGCCGCACCCTGTCCCTTCTCCCCTTTCTACCTTCTAGAGCACAGAGGGGGGGGGCGGGGCTGCTCCTCAGTCACACAACAGAAGAGAAAGATGACTGTTTCGGCGGCCACAGGAGAGAAATACATGGCATGCTCGCTGGACAATACTGGCGACTCTTTTTTATTTTACAGAAAGTCGCTGTCTTTTCTACAGAAAGTCGCCAGATTTGTCGCTAGTCGCTTTTGTGAAAAAAATGCTAAGTTGGCAACACCGCCCACACACACTGGCTCGACGCACACACCAGCACACGAGTATAAACATCAGACCACTTACGTAGGCTACGGTGAAAGCTCCGAACTTCCTGTCGAAAGCATACTGTTTGTGTTTAATCCAGGATCTGACTTTTATTTTATTTTTTAAACTGAAGGCATTTAATGGTCAAAATATTATTAATAAATATTCGAATATATTCGAATATTAATATTAATATACAAACGAACTTCGAATATGATCTTTGGGCAAAAGTCAAAGCCCTAACATGCATTGACAGATTGGACTCTCATTTCACATCGTCATAGTGACTATTGAAAATAACCTTAAAAATAAGAAGTATCCCCACCTTCAAAGCAGCATCATAAATCCTTAAAAATGTTATTTCCAAATATATTGCAAGGGTCTAACGAGCAGAAATAGCCCATTTGTTTTCATTTAGCCAAACCTCCCCCAAAACGAGGGTGGGTGACGAAACATTAATCATTGCAAATTCTCAGTTAATGCAACCTGTGTGTTTCCATTCCAAAGGCCTCAAGTGTGCTTGAAAACAAGCTAGGTCGTACAACATGCCGGAGGCGGGGCTAAAAGCCTGCCGTCACAGCCTCTTTCTGGCTGCATCCCACTGCCTCCCCGGCATCTCTCCAAGAATTCAATGTCTTTTGCGTGTCTTTGTAGTCTGGGCACGATGAGTTGCATATTTTCTTTCCTCAAAGGCATCCATGATGTTGCTAGAGCAAGAGAGAAGTTAAAACTTACCTTTCCTCATATCTGGCCAATTGCTATGTAAATTGGGCATGATTGTCAGATTTTCTTTTTCAGAAAGTTACATAAATTGTCAGACGGTCACAAAGGAGGCTGGAGGCGCTGTCTGATCATCTGAGAAGCACTTTGTTTGAAGCATACTGAGACCGTCAGACCGCACTCTCTTTGATGACTAAGCTTCAGCTGCAACATCATTAGGCTTGTTTGTGGTCAGTTAACTGACAAAAGTCTTGT
Source organism: Perca fluviatilis (assembly GCF_010015445.1). Lineage (NCBI taxonomy): Eukaryota > Metazoa > Chordata > Actinopteri > Perciformes > Percidae > Perca > Perca fluviatilis. The sequence continues at coordinate 15,403,319 of NC_053130.1, read as the reverse complement.
GAAATGATGGATGAGGTGCTAACAACAAGTTGGGTTCATACCTCACTCTTGAGCCATTTGAGCTACCAATGAATAATCAATGACCTACTCCACCTGCTGCTCTATTTCTCGCACCGCCTGTCTCTCACATACTAATGACGGCAATTACAAGGACACAATATTCAGGCAAACACACACACACACACACTTCTGTCACTTATCTGATAGGTGTAAAGTAGAAAACTCTCACGAGGGAGAGAGCATCCCTGACAGAGTGTAGAGAACATTTCTTATCTCACTTTTCTCACTTGTATTACTGTACTGCAGATCAGGACTCCATGACAGGGAATATCTTTCTTCTCTTGATTAAGTTTAAATTATCTGAGCATTACTGGACTGATTTGTCAGATAGATTTATCTTATCCCTGTTAAGACCACTGCACTGTATATGTATGCACATGGCCCATTTTCACACATGCGTACAAACTGATTTTCATACAGTACATGCACACATGTAATAATAATAATGAACTCTTGGGGACACTCAAGCTTACTCTCCTCTTAATGGGCCGGTTTCTGTCATGCATCTTAGGAGATCAGGGAGGGGGCCTGTATACATGTGCTTTTATACTGATACTCCAAGGATGGAATATGCACTTTCCACAGAGAGAGGGAAGACAGAGAGACTCTGCCAATCTCTTTTCCATCCCCTGGAGTCCTCCCTCTGTGCCTCACACTCCATCTTTTGTGCCTGTAATTTGATGTGCTGTGTTTTTGTTTGTCCAATTCCCCTGGTGCATTCTTAGCTTTAATGCCACATGGCTTTTGATTTTTGCATGCCGCCAGACGAAAAATGGTCCTTGACACTGCATATTTTTTACCTAAACTGCAGTGTTGTAAGATTTTTTATGCTGTACACATTCATGCTGTTCATTGCATAGGTGTAACTGTGACCGATTAGGGGGACACATTTTTATACTCAGTATATGTGTTTTCCTTTTAAAGGGGCAGGATGAATATTTTACAAGCCTCACAAAAAAAGCAATTAACCAGCAAATTCAGTATTAATATACCAAATTGTCTGCCTCCTTTCCCCATGTCTTTCTCACAGTTTTTCCTCTAACTCCTCTGCGGCTTGATTATTGGCTGCCCTTCAAAATATTATTTCCAATTAATGTGCAAATTGCTTGCCTGTTAAACTTCCAGAGCCTTTTACTGTTTGTCACAATAAATGATGCGAGGTAGTCCTCACTTAAAAATAATGGCTTAGAAGGCAAGATTTCATCATCATTTTTATTATTTCTCAGAGCCATATTTTACTTAAATTGTGAGGGTTATCAGTAATTGGTTGGTTGAACATAATGCAAACTTGCTCAGTTGTTTTCCTGATCTACGTATCAGGGACAGTGAGAGAGAAGTCATCAACACACTTCAGACTCAGTTTTTCTCGATTACAAATATTCGCTGTAATCAAAACATTAACCTCCTCATTATTGATTCAAAGTTGTCCGCTTCACCAAAATAGCTCCTCCCACTGCTTCATTAGAAAGTTAGGAGCATTTTTCTCTTTCCAGCATGCAATCACAAATCCCCTACAAATAGTCATTGCAGTGCAGCTGAGAATTTCTACTGAATAAATGGGGGTTTTCCTAAATTCAATCAGTCCACTTTTGGACAAAATGTTTACAGTGAATATTCCAACATTTTCCCAAACCACCCATCCTCAGATGATAAAAAAAAGTATTACTTTATTTAAACTTGGTGACATTTAGCAAGCGGGATCTTATTTGAAAAGATACTGTGATGTTTTCAGTGATGACTGACTGGCAACATATTCTGGAAAATGATTTCAAGCTCTCTTTTGAAGTTATGGTACAGCTGATGACCATGAAAAAATTATATTGACGTGACAATTTTGAGGCTAAATTATGCAACATTTGATCAACGCCAGTACAGATGACTTCAGAGATGTGTTTATTCAACAGCTATTGGCCATGACAATATAAACTATTTGGCGTTGTCTGTCCCAATTCTTATTTTGCGAGGGTGCAGCAAACCTGGGTTATTAGATGATTGCATAGGTACAGTATATTGAAGTACACAAACTGGAGTTAGTTGTTTTTTGTTTGACATGAACTGAAGTGTCATTGGTCTTATAACATGCTAGATATACATACTCCATCTGTATTTATAAGTGAATGACTTCCACAGGATTTTAATGCATTCTGGTGCCATTTGCTTTTTGTAGCTAACACAGCCAAGGTGTTCATTGAGGTGCTGGATGAGAATGACCACCCTCCCGTCTTCTCCAGGAAGCTCTACATAGGTGGCGTGACGGAAGACAGCAAGATCTTCAGCTCTGTGCTCAAGATAGTGGTAAGAAAACATCAGCTCTGGTCTTCGTTTTTGTCGGTTTGTGCCTGATTCTGCTCCCACCTCTTCAACACTTACCCTGCAGCCATGGTGGGAGAATTCATCTGATCTGCTCTCTGCAGCACAGTTTCATCTCCACCCCCTATCGCTCACTACATCTCTTCCTCAATTTATCTCTCCCGACTGCCATCTCCAAAAGCAGGTGGGATCGGAGTATTTTCACAGAGGCATGGCTGGACATCCTGTCTGTTTATCAGCCTGCTCTGCCAAGGTTTCACTTTGTCAACCTGTATTACTGTATGTCTCTTTTCTGTATGCGTGGGTGAGTGTTAGTGTGTACTTAGGCTTGTGTTTTTGTACAAAATCCTTCATGAACCAGTGTCTTTAATGCCTACCATGCATGCCAGCACTACAGCTGACACACAGTCATGCATTTATGTGTGAATGTCCAATATGTAATGACAACAGATTTTTTGGGATTATGTTTCTAGTTTTTCTTCATATTGTGTCTCATTTGTAATTTAAGTATGCAGTATTTAAATACTGAAATGTAATTTCCTCTAGGGATGGGGCAGACATGTCCTCACATTTTTAAAGGTGCCATGACATGGTGCTCTTTGGATGCTTTTATATAGGCCGTAGTGGTCCCCTAATACTGTATCTGAAGTCTCTTTCCCAAAATTCAGCCTTGGTGCAGAATTACAGCCACTAGAGCCAGTCCCACAATGAGCTTTCCTTAGGATATGCCATTTCTGTGTCTGTAGCTATTGAGGAGGAGAGGGGGGCCTTGACCAACTGCCACTTTGCTCGTTTGAAAGCCATGATGTCTTTCTCTCATGGGTGGGCCAAATTCTCTGGGCGGGCAAAGCAGAGAAAGGGGAGGTAACCTTGCTCCTTATGAGCTCATAAGGAGTAAGATTCCAGATCGGCCCATCTGAGCTTTCATTTTCTCAAAGGCAGAGCAGGATACCCAGGGCTCGGTTTACATCTATCACCATTTCTAGCCACTGGGGGACCATAGGCAGGCTGGGGGAATGCATATTAATGTTAAAAAACATGATAAAGTGAAATTTTTATGACATGGGACCTTTAAAATCCTTTTTTTGTCCCCCTAACCTTTATTGTGTCAGGTTGATTTGAATACTAAAGTCTCTGAATTCTCCAACTGTCCAGCCCCTTAAAGCCTGTTTCATAAACAATTTACATCATGATTAACCCAAACATCTCTGCTATAATGTCAGTGAAAATGCTTTCAGCTTGACTTTGCCACCACAGTAATGGCGGTGGCACTAGAGAGCACAACACGTACTGTACATCAGCTGGGGGGTGTTTTTAGCTTTTTTTTTTATACCCAACACAACTTTAGCCTGACCAAGGTTGAGCTGTATCTTTGATGTGATGCTATCAGTGCCCATAATCAGGACTTCTATTTTGTTGCAATTTAGCCAAAGTAAATTGATGGCTATCTAAACTTTAATATCAGTCTTGTAGGACAGCTAACCTCTAGCTTGCGTATTATGCAACTTAACGATAGAAATCTGTCCAAGTGGAGATATATAAATAGATATAAGGCTGTGTTTATTACTAATCTGTTTGATGCAGTTTAAGCAAACTCTGTGTCATTTACCTATTGTGTTCAAGACTTTTAGGCTGTGTAATAATGCTCAAAAATCATTTTGAATGTTTGTCACTCGTTTGTGGTCACAACACAGTACAGACCAACAATATATTTATAGTGTATATTTTGGCAGTTAAAGGAAACTTCATTGGAGGAACTGAAGCCAGTTTAAAATAAGATGGCACCTAGGCAGAGTCATGGGAGTTATTTTCAGTATAATGGACACTGGAGAATGTTTAAGAACAGAAGAACGTGTAATATCTAGCAGGCAAGTTGAGGAGTACAAAGGTCATGTAGGGAGATTCATAAAAAGTATTTCAGACCTTCTGGCAGATGTCAAATGTGTTGCTGTCTAAAAGCAAAAAGATGGTAATACCAGGGGAAGCTGGGGATTATATTTAATTTATTAATGGTCCCAAATAAAACTCTGGGGTTGCTTTTTTTCTGCAGGAAATGAGCTTATCATCTTATTATAACTTAAAAACAAAACAAAACTCATAGGACACAGAAACATTCCTCAAGGACTTGGTAAAGCCATGTGCATCATTCTTTGCTGCATTTGACAACTCTAAACATGGAGTTAGTGCATGTTAAGAGATGCAGGCATTATGGGAGATACCTAATCATGAAATTTTCTGCAGGTGTAAATGTGTTTAGATTCTAAACGCATTTACACCTGCAGAAAATTTCAAAAAGGTTAGTATTATTTGAACATTAACTCAATAGCTCATTACATCACTACATTATAATACACTTATGTATGTGTGTATATATATACAATCTTATAAATCTTAATTCTAGCTAATTCAGATGGTTAAGAGCTAAGTGTGTGAAGTTGTTGACTTTACTGTCTCATTCATGATCCCATATTGTCATGGGCAACTGGAGAGAGAGAGGAGGGTCATTCCAAATCATATTTTTTGGAATCATGAACGATGAAGATGATTTGAAAATGTCTGATTAACCATGGTCATTGGCCAAGACCTCTTAATATGTAAAAACCCATTTTGTGTAGGCTCATATTCTGATACCACTGAACAGATCAACATAGACATCAACAATGTGCAGCGGCTTCAATCACTCGACCAGTTCAGAATCCCTTTCCTCTCTTTCCTTTTACTTGGAATAGACACCCAAGTGTAGAATTTTGGGTCAAGTGCTATCTATAATTTCCCCGGAGCCAAGCCTTCTTTGGAGTATGGCTAGAGTGAAGCGTTTGTACTTCACTTCAATAGTAATGAATCTGAGCACCCCTTTCTCTGGAGATAATCATGAGTAATATTGTCAACATTTGAAATACTGTGACACTAGCTCCTAAAGTCTAATTTAAATGGTTTGGAAAGATTAAGTGGAAAATATTTCATTAACAAGGTAAAAGTGTGCTGTTGAGAAAAAAAGGTCTGATTGCATGATTTGCATGATCCTTTTGACACTAACTTGACTCTGTTTTTATTAATCAGTAAGTAATTGGATTCATGGGTAGCTAAATGACAGTCACTTTTTCCTAGCGCTCTCTTTGACCGCTTTTTTTAAACACAGTGAAAAAAGCTTTTTGAACAACAAGCAGATGCCTTTAGCTTTCAATTTTCAATGTAAACCATTGAGATCCATATGTTGCTGTTTAATGCCCACCCCATCGTCCACAACAATTTTTAAACGGTGTGCCCTACATAAATGATGCTGGTACATATATTTGGTAAATTTGTCTTTACCCAATGAATATGTCTCTCTCTGCTGATTTGTGCAGCTCTTTCATTGGGAACTTGCTCCCCCCTTTCCTATCTCTTCCAATAACTGGAGAAAAAAAAAGAGATTGCTCCTATTTATCAGTGTCACTTGCTACAGACAAGCACTCCGAAAATTGATGCCTGTGTGAGCTCAGTGGCCAGTCAGAATGTGTGCCTCCGAGGTTGATGGGAGAATTCAGTGGTTTTGCTAATAATGACACAGAGCGATTTGACAGATTATGATCCTCATCCTCATAAATTATGTATTGTTTTGATTTAAGAAATGGTATTTCTTTTTTTTTTTTAAATATAATAGATTTCCCAAAATTTAAAGCAGCTATAATTTATGTTTTCACAATAACAATGTATCAAATGACAATATCTAATAGTGGGACATAACTTAAAGTTCCCCTCTTTCACCTCTTTGAGGTTTGAGTTTGCTGTGTTCAACTAATTGTTAATTAAAAAGGTCAGTGGTTGTCACTACAGCCAGCTGTAGTAATGGTTGTCCATCAATGGTTTTGACATCATTAGAACATTACTTAACATCATGGCAACAAATCAAGGCACTAAAAACAATGCTTCCCTCAAGAAGAAGAAAAAAAAGTTCTTAACCAGACAGCTCTGATGGTCTGTTGTCTGCAAAACGATTGTGTGATAAATAACCGCAAGATTGATGCCCCGCAGGAGGAGTCGCATAAGAACCCCCTGCAGTGTTTTCTGTTCATATATATATATATATATATCCTGTGATATCCCAGATCGGGAAGTGCCCAGAACTGCAATATGCTTGGAACTAAACAGCCATCATCATGGTCAAGAGCTAAAGCAATGATTGGTGGATGCTGGCTCAAGCTGTATTGAAATCTCAAATTAGTCCTTTTCTTTCCATAACACATTGTTTTCTCTTATCCTTATTGATTTGAGTATAACACATAATGTGTTCCAGTCTAACTGTGTAATTGGGTGCTACATGTGTGTTACAGGCCACTGATAAGGACACTGGGAATTACAGTGCGATGGCATACCGCCTGATTATCCCGCCCACACCAGAGGGCCAGGACAGCTTCGTCATCGAGACCTACACGGGTATTATCAAATCGGCCATTATGTTTCGAAATATGCGCAGGTCCTACTTCAGCTTTGAAGTTATTGCCACAGACAACTATGGAAAAGGTCTCAGCAGCAGGGCAGACGTGGTGGTGAGTATCCAGTATGGTGCCTTGTATAGTATATATATGTATGTTTCTACTGATCAATATACTGCACGTGTTCTGGTCCGGTGCACACTGGTGAACACTCTGTTAGTCCTTGACTTACATGTCACCTGCACACCAGTAGCATATTGATTGCATGTTGTATGAGAACAGTCCTTTGAAATATGGAGTTGGTTTGCAATGTCACCTGTCTATAATTTATTGATACTAGAGATTCTTATCAGAGGGGCATCCCACCCATTGTTCACATCAAAGTCAATTTAGTAGTCATTGGGGAGTGCTTCACATCCTGTGAAAAGTGTGAGTAAGGTCTTTTATGGCTCTGGAGGAGCTTTGTCAAGTCGGAGATCAAGTGACATCAGTTTAGTAAACTTTTGGGATATTTAAAGCAAATGTTTTTTGACATTTGGGGGCAATAGGCTCAGTCGCTTTCTGGCAGAGTTAGATGAGAAGATTAATACTGCTCTCATGTCTAATAGTGGCATCAATCTTTTCATCTAACTCTCCACCAGAAAGCAAAAATATGCGTATTTCCCAAGATGTCGAAATTATTGTTTTATAGAAAGTATGCAATATAAACTGTGTGTTGAGTTTGAAAGATTAGGTAGAGAGGGTCTAACAAAAGACACTTTCAGTTTTTATTATGGTAAGTGTGGCTCCAGTGTTTTAGAGCTTGACCCATACGAGCGAGTGAAGGGTGAAAGTCAGGATATCTTGGCCTCTGCTGCAATAAATTTGACCATTCTATTTTCTCTCGTTTAAGTCCCACTAATTTATGGAAGGTTAATATTAAATCATTGATTTTCAGTAAAAATTCAGTATATCACAAAAGATGTTTTCCTTTATACTAATCTGTTCATTATGAGTCTCAATGATGCTTTTTTGTTTTTGTTTACTCAGTGCTAAATGTTTTGGTTCCAGTCTATTGAATTATTCACAGTAGGCACAGGACACACAACATAGCTGGTGATCCAATTAGACTCTTTCTTTCAGCAATGTGTATTCACTTTGTACACATTACATGCATTTGTGTGTGTGTGTGTGTGTGTGTGTGTGTGTGTGTGTGTGTGTGTGTGTGTGTGCGTGTTTGTGCATGCGTGCGTGTTTTTGTGTGTGTGCGTGTGTGTCTGTGTCTGTGTGCCTTTTGTCTCTGTGTGCATTTATTTTTCCCAATAATTTCCCCACGCACATGCTGTGATTGGGCTCAGGCAGCTTTGCCCCCAATTCGATGCTTATCTTTCCTGACTGTGGGAAGGCTTATTTTTCGTTTCAGTGAAATATGCCTGGCTAACAAGCCTCTAACGAGACAGAAGGAGGGTTTGGGACATTGCCTGAATATGAGAGAGCAGCAAGTGCGTAACCATGGTGCTCGTTAATTTTCAAGGGGAAACCTAATTTCACAGGAGCCGCATGAGAGATTTGGCTTCCGAGCACAGAGGCTGTTGCCTATACACTTAACTGCGGCATCAGAATTAAGTCCTATTTGCTGCATGGAACCAATGCAAGTAGGCAATTAGAAGGTCCTGTTTGGTCCACCAATAGAAGCTCCGACAGAGTCGACCAAACTCACATTAGGACATATGCAATGTACTGGCTTAATCGCTATTTACCTCTATTTTCTGCTGTCTGTTTCACCTCTTGCTCCATTATTTATCTCTTTCCCTCTACCCTACTCTCACTCAGGTTTCCGTGGTCAACGCGTTGGACATGCAAATTGTTGTGTCTACTGTCCCACCTTCTTTAGTGGAAGCGAATAGGGAGCAGCTCATTAGGTAAGAAAGCTTTTGAAACACGAAAGAAACCAAATTACCCTGTTTAATGAGAAGAAACCAATACCGTTGTTTGCACTGCTAGGAGTACATTTTTGTGTTAATTTTAATATAGACAGAAAATACCTTTCAACAGATCTCATCTCACTCTCGTCCATGCAACATATTATTTTCAGTGCATTTCCTTGCCCTCTAATATTTCTGTTGTTAATTGATCTCAGGAAGAATTGTCACTGGAAAATTAATTGCATCGTTTTGTACTGTGCTATGATATGAGGTGAACTTGGTTCAAGGTGGAACCTTCATTTGCATATAAAATAATTTTGTAGGCCTGGAGTGACGTGTATGATTTAGCTGTGCCAAACAACTGTTGAAATAAACTGGAACTAATAAGAAATGAATGTTACGTACAACTTGTCTGTTGTTGTTCAATAACCATTGACCAATTGATTAAGAAAATGGATTAGCCAATGAGACAGTTGAGTCTATCCTCTGGAGTCTGTTTTCCTGGTCCAAATTAATTAATGATAGAGATTCATGAAACATCTTTTTGCAGCTCTCGGGGCACTGTGTTTAGTTTAATTATTCAATCTGAAAGGCAAATGGGTGTTAATAGTTGTTTTTCAAGAGCTTGCTGTCTCTCTCCCACACAAGTGACACTGCTCTTTAGGCTGAAAACCACACACATTAGTCATGTTAAGCTCTTTGCAGTGATGACATTTGAGAGGTCTCCGATTTTGCACAGTGCTGGTGATAATCCAGGGCCATTTTACCTGAGTGCTCAAACTGTTTATCCACCTTGGCAAAGGCAGACAGAAAGGCTTTCCTTTATTGGCTATAATTTGAGGTGTGGATTCCTCCCTGCCTGAACGGCTTATCAAAACCTTGCTTTGCCAAGAGCCCAGTATGGAGAAGCAAAATGCAGCCCAATGGGACAATCATTGCCAGAATGGAGTACTCAAAATTAGTGGATGTCATATTGCTTTGGGCACAGAGGTGCCAAAATGGTTTGTATTACTGAGATTTTGGCTTATATAATTCTGGGCATTACCTGATTTTTTGTATTTACGCCGTTATTGCTTTCTTTATATAAGTTTGACTTGTGGTTTTGTGTTCATTTCAGTATTCTGGAGCGCCACATCCAGGACCAGATTCCAGGTGCCAAGGTGATTGTAGAGTCAATCGGGCCACGTCGTCATGGCGATGGCTTTGAACTAGAGGACTACAGTAAATCGGACCTGATGGTGTACGCCATTGACCCGCTCACCAACAGGGCCATCTCGCCCAAGGAGCTCTTCAAGTGAGTGGGTGAATTTATCACAAGAAGAACAGTCCATCATTTGGTTTAAATTGATGTCCTAATGTCCCTGCTGTGCTGCATGTCTTCCCTGCAGTCTCTCTTGTGAGCAGGCTCCCTGTGGCTTCCTCCTCTACAGTGTAGAGTTTTTCATTGCTTTTACTTTCTTTAAAATATATGATTATGAATTTGCCCTCCTGCTTGTCTTACATTGAGTTATCTGACACAATTGTCTGTCTTTATTTCTCTTTATCTATGGTTACTGCTGATTCTGATTTGTGTGGCTCCTAAGAACCCCCCCCCCCCCCTTCTCTTTGTGACAATTTCAGTTCATTTGGAAATGCTCCACTCAAATGACATTTAGAAGTGCTTTGTGTATGTACTGAATGAATCTATATACATTAGCTCAGTGTCCTTGACCATCAAAGGAGTGCCTCAACTGTTTTTTAAGTGGGGAATAGAGCTTGAAGCCATTGGAAGTGTGGCACGTGTCATAAGAACAGCTTTTTTGTTTAACCAAAACTAGTGACCATCTCCGTTATCGCAAGTGGCAGCTTTGAAGAGAGCCAAGCTAATTTTAAAAGAGGCTTGCTACATCCCTGCTTTAATATGAATCTGCTTCCTTACATACAGATACTGTCAGGAAAATCATTCCGACTAGAGGAGAAAAGCTTTTTATGCATGCAGTGCATGTCTGACCATGTTGTAGGGTAATTGCATGTAATATATCTGCGACTTTGCTGTCAGATCACAGAGGGAGAAAGAGAAAGACAACATAGTGAGTGGATTCTTGTGTAATATAATGTCCTTATTGCCACCTTGAATGCAGCACCCTCTACCATTTGAGCTCTCTGGAGGATAGATTGCCAGAGAGGCCATTTGATAACCTTTATCTGCACTCATTTATTCACCTTTAGAAAAACAAAAATGACAGTAATTGGATGTGGCATTGTGCTTACTCCTTTGTAAAGCAGAATGTTTGAAAGCCACTCTGGTTATTGTTACAAAATAACGTTGGAGGAACAGTGGGCGGATTGTTTGTATTCATGTTCATTTTAATACAATATTAATGCAAATTCTGCCACATATCTGTAATTGAAACTCTGTAGAAGTGGGATTCAACACATTTTGGTAGAAAGGTCACACTAAGTATTTCATTTATCTCCTTTTGACAAATCATTTGCACGTAAAGATAAAAACATGCATTTCCATGAGCAGTATGCAGATCCCCTGTCGCATTTACATCATTCATAAAGTGATTATCTAAATTACCAGATGCCACTGACCTTGAAATAATTGTCTCTCAGGAAATGAGATACTTAACCTGCAATAACTGTTTGTTTGTTTTAGGCCACAGCCAAAACTAGATGTCAATACAAAATTAACATACTGTATCATCACCTTTGAAGTTGATATGGCAAACTTGTTAGCAAACAGTTGCATTTATACAAATCCAGCAGTTTACAGATCAACATTTTCATTTCATTTGGAGAGCTCTGTTTTGGGTCTCTACAAACTTCTGAGGGAAATATATGGCTCTTTAGCTGGCCACTTGTCGCTAACTGTGCCATCTGCCATAAGTACGTAGTGTACCGTAGGTTTTTAGAGCTTTTCCCCTGCAAACAGCTGCCTGCTGTAGTGAAACAGACTCTACAAGAGCTGTGAGAGTGAACCACAACAGTTAAGTTGCTGGCTGGACAGCTAAACAATGAGCTGAAACTCGCTTTAAAGTCCATAAAGCCGAGCCTCATTTCAGGTGATAATTCTCTGTAGGTTCATCACAGGACCATTTTCACATTATCTCATTGTTTTCACATCATCATTTGATACATTGTTTTTACAAAAATATCAATTATAGCCGGTTTAAGATAAATATGATATTCAAGAGTATGCAAGATTAAGAAGATTACCAACTGTGCTCCTAGAAAGTCACTTCTTCTCCTATTGTAAATCATAGATTTCTCGATGGGAATGTGCTGGAAATCAACAAGGAGTTCCAGCCGTACCTGGGCGAGGGTGGACGCATCCTTGAGATCCGCTCTCCAGACATTGTGGCTAGTGTGAAGAAGGCGGCGCAGGCTGTGGGCTACACAGAGGGAGCTCTCCTGGCCTTGGCCATCATCATCATCCTCTGCTGCATCCCTGCCATCCTTATCGTCATGGTCACCTACAAACAGTGAGTACTTTCGCCTCAGTAATCATCACTGTATTCGATTAATCATCTTTAACCGGTTGTCAGAAAATTGAGAGGGCAATACATTTTAATTAAACAGACCAATGTCCTGGGAGATATTATATTACACTGAGTTTTAGCAGAAGCATTGGCTCCATTACAGACAAATCAGATATTTATTGTTGAAATGTAAACCATTGTTTACATCCTGTAACCTGTGGCCTGTTAGCATAGGGCCAGCAAAACCACAAACAGCATTATTGAGAAGTGTATTTTATCAAGTATTTAAGATAAATCGAGAGGACTTCTTTCCTTTTGGTGTTTGTGTGTCTCTTACTTTTTCTCCCTCTCTCTATCTCTGTCTCTCGCTCTCATCAGACATGCTGACTGTGCACTGTGCTGGGCTAATCTCCCTGCTCATGCTCTGTGAAAGCAGATTAATTAACACTCATTTGTGACAAATATCTACAGCCAATTGTGACCGTCACAGTGCGTCTTCACGCTACTTAATCATCTCTGCCTGACACACACCACAATAAACAATGTCTGGCTTGCTCTGTCTGTCTCTCTCATTCACGCTCACACTGTGCCGCTTTCAAAAATGTGATGCCCTTTGTTTAATATTGAGGTAGTTGAACTCTTGGTTGGCAAAAAGTCAGGTTCTTACCCCCTCTAATCGTTGGTATGATGCAAATGTTCCATAAATGGTGATGTTTGGGAAATGTTTATCCATGGCAGATGGGCCAAGTGGTTGTCCTCACGCAAATGCACAGACCAAACACACAGCAGAAAGCTAACACACAAACTGTCACAGCAGATGGCACTTTGTTGGTGGCGTCATTACTTTGGTAAAATTAAATGATTTAGGGAATCATTTTCTGCGTGTCGACATAACTCGTTGTTGCCTAAATTTGGGTATGAACATAGTATTTAAAACATGAGTCTGTTTATTCATGTGAAATAATTGAATTCTGTGTTGAATAAGTAATGGAGACATGAAGCATAAAAGATTCACTTGAGAAGAAAGCAAAGGCTACTTTTTTGCATGTAGCCCTACAGTCACTGCTGAAGGCTTGAGTGCTTCCGACTTTGCATAGAAATGAAAGAGAATGTCCAGAAAGTTTTCTCCTGTTTTGTGGTAAAATAGATAACATTGTATGTTAAGGACTGCATGAATAATTGTATCTAACATGTGTCTGCGTCACCTCCCAACATTATATACCTCCGAGCATTAAAATTGTATGGGGTTACACTCACACAAATTATGTAATTACTTATCTCTTTTTGTCCCCTCTCTCTCTCTTTCTCTCTCTCTCTCTCTCTCTACTCTCCTTTCTTCTGAATCAAAACCTATAACCAGATTCAAAGAGTAAGTAATTTGTCTTCTACAAGTGATCTTTCATTGCTTGAAGTGTGCGTGTGAGAAGTACAGTTTTTCTCATCTTCTGTATTCATTTGTTATTTAAAGATGAGTTGAATGTGCAAAGATGATTAACAAAATGTCTGCCAGCATAATGACATAAAGAACACTGATTAATCTTGTATGTTACAGAATGAATGTTTAATTTGGCAGTTTCTCTTCATTTGGAAAATCTGAGGAAATTCAAAAGGACAATCAACCCAAAGTAAACAAGACACAGTTCTGTACTGATATTCTCTTACTCAACTCTAACGTTACACAACCTGTTCCCCATTAGTTCTTGTTAGACCTCCTAGTTAAGAAAAGTATAATCACACAGAATATAACTGTAAACACACACACACAAAAAGCTAACACCTACACCATCTTTTTAGTTGTTAGGTATCATACTAGTCAATGTCATTTTATATGGCTGTCATATGAGTGTCAAAACACTAATGTGTTGTGCTTGTGTTATTCTCATTCTTTAAGCTCCATTAAGCAATATATTTGGCATTAATACAGAAACAAATGCCTAAAGGGGAAATGGTTGCTAGTACCGCCTATTCCATTAAGAATCAACACTTGCAGCTGTGCGCAGCTCTCAGAGTAAACAAGTAGCTGCAAAGAGAGTTGAACAAGCTAACAAGAGCCAGATATTTTTGTTGGTGGAACAAACCAGGACTTAAATGGCAGTGAATATTGGACTTGCATACAGTATATACTGTACATGGCAACTAAGAGTTGTGGGATAACCATGTTGCCCGCAATAGTTTGCTATCATTTTAACCATGGAAATTAAATTAATTAAAATAGTTCCTTGTTCAGTGAATTAAGTTTGTTTTTTAATCTCCTTTCTTGAATCTGCCCTTAACAGTTAAAAAAAGCTTAATGCAGCTTTGCATAAAATACTGTAAGAATACAATACAAATATGGGTTATTCTTTTCTTCTCCCCAACATTTTTTTGATATGACTAAACATAACAGTAACTTTAGTTTTACCACCTGTTACCGCATTTGCCTCTTTTTTTGCAAAAAAACTAAAAAAGCCTTCATTAATACCATTATTAATCATTAATTCATAGTAAATACTTCATACATAAGTGACATGTTTGGCTTCTGCTCACTTTTTAACCACACTGTTTTAGAAAGGAGGAGTTCATTATTAACTACATTGAATGTGAAAGAAACAGAGACTTGTATTTTGGGTTGATTTTTCTTTGTTTTTTGTGTATGAGTTCGTTTTTTCTTCTTCATTTCGTTTTGCATGTGGACTAGAAACATATATCTTGGTGACTTTAAATGTGAACGCTTTGCACAGGCGACAGGCTGAGTGTTCCAAAACTGCCAGGATTCAGATGGCTTTACCACCAGGAGGGAAAGCAGCTCCAGCGGTTGCTCCCAGTGCTAATCTCTATGAGGAGCTGGGCGACAGCAGCATGTGAGTCAACCCTGACCCTTTATTAATTTCCCATCACAACTGTTCCCTTTTCAAGCAGGTACTCTTGCTCTCCAGGTTCCTTCCCTTTGAATTTCTGCTCAAAACTCAGAAGAAATGCTTTCAGGTTTAATGCTAGTAATTCTGCCTTGGTATTTTCCTGTTTTTTACACCAACCATTGTATAGGCCCTCGGCTCTTATGAAAATACCACTGCATGTTGACCTCAGACATCCACCTTCTGCTTTAGAAATTTTAGTACCTGCATCAATGGATCTCCCTGCTCTTTGGCTTCCTAACCATGATCCACTTTAAATGTCGGCAAACAACACTGTATGACGCTTGTGATTTTTGACTTTAGCTTATGTATGTGTTCCTAATTTGACTGTGTATGCATTGTTGCAAGACCCCTTTCTCAAAGTGAGAGGGTTTAAATTCATAAAATTACGCATAGTTCACTGGAAATAGAAATAAATACAGAAGCTGGCCTGTGCTTAACAATTGATTTAAAAAAATTGTTGGTAACATTTTACAACAAGGGTACATTAATAAGGATTAGTAATGCATTAATAAGCATTAATTAACCATTAATTACAGTTAAATAAGGTATCTAATAAACATTTATTAACAATGCTCATGTTTGTTCATGTTAACTATGGTATTAATTGATGCATTATTTACCATTAGTTAATGCCTTAACTAACTGTTTATTACAGTTAACTAAGGTGTGTATTTTAACATTAGTTAATGTAGTAATAAGCCTTGAACAACTGTTAGTAATAGATAAATAATGCATCAATTTACCATTAGTAAATGCAATATTAAGCCTTGACTAACTGTTAATAACAGTTAACTAAGGTGTATATTTTACTGTTAGTTAATATAGTAAAAGCCTGGACAAACTGTTAGTAACAGTTAACTAAGGTGTCTATTTTACCATTTGTTAATGCCTTGACTAACTGTTAATAACAGTTAATTAAGGTGTCTATTATATCATTAGTTAATGCGATATTAAGCCTTGAATAACTGTTAATAAAAGTTAACTAAGGTGTGTATTTTAACATTAGTTAATGTAGTAATAAGCCTTACCAACTGTTAGCAATAGTTAAATAAGGCGTCTATTTTACCATTAGTAAATGCAATATTAAGCCTTGAATAACTGTTAATAACTGTTAACTGAGGTGTCTATTTTAACATTAGTTAATGTACTAATAAGCCTAAACTGGAAATAATAGCTAACTAAAATGGCTAACTATCATTTACTAATGTTAATGTTAACTAAGGCATTGACTGATTCATTATTTAAAGGTTTGTAAGATGCTATTTACATTCATTATTACAGTAATAAGCATCACTTAACTGTTAATCATACAATATTAAACATTGTAAATGTAAATGTTAACAAACGTCTCTCGAGAACATCAACTAAGGGTTTACTTGTTAATTAAGGTATTTCCTAATATTACTAGGTGGTTGATAAAGGTGTTTGATAGCATGTATGTCTTAAGGTTCACAGCCAAGCCATCTCATTATGAGAAAACTGTTTTTATTGTTTATTTACTGGTTATGGTTGTCCACATACTTTTGCCCACTATATTTGTCCATCCTCCAACGTATGACTTACTTTTGGTAGAGGTTTTGGAGACTCCATAGTCTCCATGCGGAGGTACCGAATGTGGAATGAAATGTTACAGTAATGCTGATTAAATTAGGTTGAATTGAAACTGCTGCCCCGCTGGGTTTAATCATTTTGATTTATTGCATATTTAAGGAATACTGCTACCAACATCACAATCGCTGTTAAAAAGAAAAAGAAAATGGAAATTTAACGGCAAGCTGTAAAGAGCTTTTGCGATGTTTACAACAGATGTTGACCAACACTCAACAACTAGCAGAAGCTTTAGATTCTGTAGCAGGAGAAAGGCTCTCATGGGAATCGTATTGTAGTCGAACAGCGTTTATATGGGGGTTATTTTCCAGCCTGCACTAAGGAACAAGAGGAGTTTGTCCAATAAACAACCCCATTAAAAGCTTTAAAAGTCCATCATTAAAACAAAGTTTTCTATACAGAAAGGTATAGTGTGTGTGTGTGTGTGTGTGTGTGTGTGTGTGTGTGTGTGTGTGTGTGTGTGTGCGCGTGCGTGCGTGCGTGCTTGTGCCAGCAGTCCTGCATACTCTCAGATGCGCACAGCAAATAAATCGGTACGGTATTGACATACTCTTGAGCTTACGCTTCATCCACACCTCTGACGTTTCTGCTATAGTCTTCTTACCATCTGTGTGTGTTTCTATCTTCTCTGTCTCTCTGGATTCAGACTGCAGTAAGTAATCCCAAAACATATTAAATCTGAGATCTATGCTCAATATTGTTTGTGAATATAGCACATGAGCAGCACCCTTGTTTCCCCTCTTGCGTACAGCTTTTAGAGCATATGCATTTACTATACATAGATATGGTTTTGTTATGTACTTAACCTTAATTCAAATGGTAAGATTTAGCTTTTACCATTAATACCCTTGTGCATAAATACATTTTAAATTGGCAAAGCCTGTTTTTGTTAATTGACCTTGGTGTAGTGCTAGCAGTTGGAAAGTTTTTTTGTTTTGACGTACTGCACTTCAATAGATATGACTATACCATAGCTGTCTCCTCTCTCCCTTCCCATTAGACAAGCATCTCCTTTTGTGCTCTGTCGCCCTTACCTACATCTACCTCACATATCTTAGTGTTGTGACTGATTGCACTATTGCCTCCAATCTGGGTCGATGTTGCTTATTTGTATTATAATTTCTCTTTAAACCAAAGCCCAGCATATCTGTGGGTATAATCATTTTACAATTTTAATATTTAATCACATCACATTATAAAGCTTTAGCATGAGCTTAAGAAGTTTTTAAAAAGTTGTCTTTTTCATTTAATTTCCCTCAAAATACAGACATATGTCTGTTGGAGTAAGCTGTGCAGATGTTATGAGTAACAGTCACAATACTTGGAGTCATAATCCGTTGAGATGCAGGGACAAATGATAGCAGTGTTGCTTTTGCCTCACTTTTGTTTCTTTGCTTCGCTCACCCTTAGGCTATCAATCTTCACCTGTTTAAAGTCTTTTTTTTCTTTTTAACCTCCACTTTTACTGGGGCAGGGCTAAAAAGTCTGTCATTGAGGAGGCCGACCACCAGAGGATTCTTAGCAACTTTGCCTGTCGCGCCATTGCAGCCCGCGGCAACGGAGCATTGCATGTCAACTTGCCCAAGTCGGAGAGCAACGTGACCTTCCTCTCTGACCGCAACCCGCTCACCACTCACAACCCTGTATACGATGACAATAGCCCCCTCAGCAGTCCTGAAGTCTTTGCACAGGGGGAGAGTCTGTCTAAAAAGCGGTTCTCCTTTTCCCCTGGCTGCTCAGCAGGGTCAGAGTACTTCTGGTCAATGCCTGCTCACGTTCACGGAGGGCTGCACGATTACAAGGTGCCAATGAGACAAGCTCTTATGGACCCAGACGATTGGGAGCTTCAGTTACTCCAAGCATCCATGAGCGGCAGGCGACGGCTGGAGAGTTCGGACACGCTTAACCTGAGGGGCAGCACAGAGACCAAGATGTCAGTCCGTGAGCAGGCCAGGCAGTTTGAGCAACAGGCCCTCCAGGAACAAACCCGCAAGCAAAACAGAGGCTCCCAAGGCTCCCTCTCTTCCATCCTTGTCAGGGATAGAGACAGCGATGACACGCTGGAGCTGACTGCAGAAAATCTGCTCTCCATCATGGATTACACCCACAGCCCAACTTCTGTAGGCAGGGATGTTCCCCCCAGTATTATCCTTACTCAGGGAGATGACTCGTGGCCCCTGGCTAGCCAGAGACCAACTCCACCTGTCCTCAGGAGGTTCAGCTCCAGCATTTCCAGCTACATGACGGTTCAGCCTTGTCATATCCATGTGGAGATCATACCAGACCCACCAGAAAACCCCCCACCTCCTCCTCCCCGGCAACATCCACCTTCCCCACCCACATCTCCTCCCTCTAGTCCACCTTCTTCTCCACCTTCACCCACCTACCTTCATAAACCTCAATATACCGCTCACTCCTCTCCTCCTCCTGTCAATAAACAGGTTGCACCCCCGCCTCCGCCTCCGCCCCTGCCCCCGCCCCTGCCCCCATCCCCACCCCCACCCCCCACCCCCACCCCCACCCCCACCTCCAGCACCTCTTCCTCCCCCACCACCATCCTCACCCGCTATCAGTGATCAGTCGCGGCCAGTCCTCCAGTTTGTTCCAAACTTTTTGCCGTCTGTGTCCTCACTTCGCCCTGTTTCCGAACGAAAACACCCCACTCCGCTTGACCCTTCGCAAACTGATGTCGGGAAGAAGGAGCTTAAAGGGATCCTGAAAAACATCCAGAATCTAGCCGACATAGAGAAGTCTGTTGCCAACCTGTACAGCCAAGTAGACAAACCTTGCAAGGTGCCCAAGTTTAACAAGAAACCACAAGTGACTGGAGAATCAGAGGGTGCTAACAAACTGCTAAGCTCTGATCCCTGGGATGAGCAGAGCACGCCAAAAACAACCAACTCCAGCTCTGCAGTCCAAAGCAACTCGACAACAAGTATGAACTGCACTGAAAATGGAACAAGGGAACTGAACATGGCAACAGATGTTCAGCAGACGAGCCAATTGAACTCAAACAGCCCAAACACTGCTGAGCACTTTTCATCTCAATCCACAGTGTTATGACTTTTTCTTTTTCACACTCTCATATTTCAATCTATCAATATCCATGCCTGTTTTTCCATTGTTTCTAAATACTGTTTTTTTGTTGTTGCAGTTTGTAGTATTTTATATAAGCTTTAGCCAAGTCAAAGAATTATGACTGTGTGGGTCTTTCAGACAAAATGCTTTTTTACGTATTACTTTGTATGGAAGTCAGATTTTGCTGGCACCCACCTGCCAAGAAATGTACTCCGCTCTGCCACATTGACTGTACAGTATGCATACAGGCTAGCATTAGGACATAAAAGAGGCTTGCATAAGTTTGGCTCAGTTCATCGTTTTAATAATATGAACTGTTTTGAGATCTCTGATAGTGTTAAACAATTAGGTCCCTTCATCATGTTATAAGTATCTTATTTTAATTCATAATCTTAAAATTAACCTTTCATAACCAAAGCTACTTTAATTAAATTACAATAAACACCAACATTTATAATTCCCACAACCCTGGGGTCTGTTTCCTAAACTATTTGCTGGCTGCATAATGCTGATTTTGTAATTGTTCTTTTTAATTCTTCACATAATATAAGAACATGACCATTTAGAATGCTGTTGCTTAATGCAGAATCCAAATGAAGCAAAGGAAAACAAATATGTTAGATGTTTTTTTTTCAAATGAGGTTAAATAAACCATAGCTGTTAAAAATTTCCCAAAGGTATGCAAATACCATGACATGAGCTTCAAAGTATTCAGGAAGGATGATCCTACTGTAATGAATGAATGTGAGACATAACAATTACAGATGTATGATGCAGTGATAAGAGAAACAACTAATTCTCATATCCAGCCACTGACCAGGGTAACAATGTACACATTAGAAAATGTATAAACCAGCATTACACAAAATTACACTTATTGGATATTTTACTAAGGCGGGCTACAGGAAATCCTTTTATTTAAATGTTAAATGCAGATATGACAGGGTCAAGCACTTCTAAGTGAAAACATCATCTTATGTTGGTTGAAGCATCTGCAATAAAAAAACACTTTTATTCCCCGGCAGGCTCATGTTGAATGAAGCTCTGGGGGACCTGTCTATTCACATGTCTGCAGAGATCCTCACAGCATGATAAAGTAGTCACTGTGATGTTTGGGTGCACAATGGAAAAGGCTAATTAGAGAACCAATCAATCGTTAACTAGGGCCACCGCCTGTGGGACTGTCAACTACTGTTACCCTCTCCTTTCCTTTTCCATTTCTCTGACCTTCTGCCTGTGCCATTTGTCTGTGTTTCTCTCTCTCACTCCCTCTGTAGTTAGTTCTAATACTTTCCAATCCTTGGCCTCTTCTTGTTAATCTTTCCTTGTGGTTCTCAGGAGAATCTATTACCTTATTTACATTCATTGCAATGCAGCCACTGTTCCCTTTCTCTATTCCTTTTTGAGCTCAGGTTTTTTTCACTTCCACTCCACGTCTTTCTCCCATACCCTTCATGTGTTTGCTTCAAGGCAAATGGTCTTAGCATACCCCCCTTCCAGAGCAATGTAATGTTTGATTCATCACACGTTGCCCTGATGGGCAGATCGAAGGCCTGCTAATTCCGTATTCCATGTTGACTACATGGGGTAATCTCTTTTGTAAAAGAAAAGGCCAGCAGCTCACATGCTGCTTTTTTTTCAACCCAAGGAGCAGTGCATGGTAGACTTTATATTCCATTTTTTACAACTGGTTTGATCAAACTCTTTTGTCTCCCGACTGATAATTCATTGCACAAAAAACAATCACAAAGAAGACAGAATTAAAACATAATACCAGTTTTTATAATTAAAGCAGCTCTTAACTTTATTTCTAGAGCGTGTTTGTAAGGAAAAGTTTCAAAATTTGTGATAAAAAAATCAAGATAAATTTAACAATAAAAGTTGAGTTTGAGTAACAATTTTAAACATGATACTGTCTCGACAAACCAGATCTCAGCATAGTATATTCAGAAAAAATACAAACCAAAGACCATATGGTATACAAAAGATTAGGCTATAATTAATATCCATGTACACACAAAATGCTGAACAGAAAGACCCTTTGTTGCATGAAAACATCCACCTGCTCTTTCACCACATAGCGCGTGATATTTTTGTTATCATTTAACATTTTGGGAAATACATTAATTCGCTTTAGAAACAAGAGCTTGATGAGAAGATCAATACCGTGACACGAGAGACTGATATCATTCTTCTCATCTAATTTTCGACAAGGATGAGCATATTTCCCAAAATAAACTCTTCCTTTAACTGATTTCTACTACAGTGGGTTGGGTAAATCTGTTTTGTGGGTTAAGGTATTTGTAGCAGTAGAATAATAAAACATTATTTTCTGCATTAAAACATGCTGTGAAAAGATGGAAAGCTGGTCATTTGTGAAGTTCACCTTTATTGTAGATATAATACACTATTCAAATCATGCTGTAATTCTGAGCTCACCTCTCTCACCCCTTGTTCTACAACATTACCTTATCACCTATCTTCCCCCAAGTCCCCTCTTGGGCAAACTTCCTAAGGCTGCTGTCCACTGGGCCATTTTTCTGGATGTTTCATGAAGCAGTAGTAGCCAGCAGCCAAGCCAACAAGTCATCCATCAGATCCCACTCCCATCATCCACTCTGCCTGGGAGGTGTGGCCATATGGCTGTGCCCTGTCCCCTGGTCCCTGCCCATAATAACAGATTACAGCTCTCCAGAGGAAGCTCACATCATTGCTTGGCCATATATCTGAGCGTGAAAGTCGGCATTATTTATGGACCCAGACAGGTTACAGTTGTATGCTTGTGAAACTGGAGGATTCAGCCGAGCTGGTGTTCCATTACTTGTCGCTTCCTATTGACTTGTACTGTATGAACTGCAGATGCACTGTTGTCCTCAGGAGCAGCACTGTTTTTTTATATGCGTTTGATAAAGTGAAATTCCTCAGATTTACTTACTTCAATTTAGCTATTAAAAAAACCCATTGCTGTCTGTTGAAAGAAAATGGCACATTATGACGTGATAACCAAAGACAATTTTATTAACTTTCTTTGAGTCTGTAATTCCTCCCTGAATCACAATGTCCTTTTCATATCTGTGAGGAGATGCTCTAGATATGTCTGTATAAACATTGATTTCTTTCAAATTGCAATCTTCCCAGCCTCCTTTTTTTTGCATTGATTGTTTCTTTTTTCTCCTTCCCTGTTTGGATGAGATAACGGGGGGAAAACAGCCCACTACAGCACGATAACATCGTGGCCTTAGGCGCCCTTTTTAAAACTGAACAATATCTGCAACTCTGTAATTTAACACATGAAAATGCACAGTAAGTAAAGCTGCAATTTCTTCACTGGTCAGCAGAATGTAGACCCGCTAGTCCTTAGACTTAACATGTCATCTATCTAAAAGCACTTGAAATGTTGTTGTCAATCCATATTCATTATTTGTCTTATCCCCCTCTTTCTGCGGCACACAGCAGGCGAGGCTACGGCAGACAGGTAAGCATTCCTGTTGTGATGTGTGTCTATCTTATTGTTGCACAGACATTTTGTCACACTCAAGGCAGCTTGAGGCAGCGTATATCCTATTATTCTTATCTACAACTCACTTGATGGAAAACAGTGAATGAGATTAAGATGAGACCCTGGTGATAGGACTTCTGACACTGACATTACAGTTTAGGTTTGTTCAAAAGTCTGTTGTATTTCCCAATGTTCCTGTCAAATAGCAGATAAGCATTTGAATAAGTTTTTCTCCTGTGTTGGAAAAAAACCTAATCAGGGACCAACAAAATTACTCTGTTTGACATTAAAGTCTTTTTTTGTCACTTTCAAATAATCTTGTCAGCATCTGACATACCCAGGATGTTTTATATTTCTTTGCAATTTCTTACTTCTCTCATTGCTTGGCTAATGTCTTCCCTCTTTTTATCAATCTTTTCATTGTGTTTCTCCATTGTGTATAACATAGACTTAGCGATTCACATTGTCTGGATTTAAATCTGAAGTGTGTAGAGTGAACTCTTCCTCATGTTTGTGTCTCTCCTGACCATCCCTTCCTTCCATTACCTTATCCTTCTTCTGTACTAATCTTTGGCAGCAACAGCTTTGCCGCAGGGGGACACACATTTTTTTTTTTTTTTTTTTTCTTTTTTTCCCCCCTTTTTTTTTTTTTTTTTTTTTTTTTTTTTTTTTTTTTTTTTTTTTTTTTTTTCTTTCTTTCTTCTCTATGCAGGCAGGAACTCTCCATGGAGTCAGGTATCGACCCAGGCCAGGACTACTACGCACAAGACTACTATAATTATGACCAAGGGTGAGCATGCAGCCGTCTCGTCTCTCATCATTCTTACTCTCATCCATGGAAGTGATCTCCATTGGTTCATTTAGAGCTAAAAAATTACATTGTTAGGACTTATTTATTGTGACCTTGCCTTCCAGCTGCCATTTCTTAGATCCTTGGGCAGAGAAGAGCATTTAAAAAAAGTTGAGAATAAAATGATGAGCCTAACTTGTGTGCTGCCCCTTCTGCTGTACATAACATATGAGCGTTTACCCTTTCTATTCCCATCAAATGAGATCAATTATGCTA
This sequence comes from Perca fluviatilis, assembly GCF_010015445.1. Taxonomy (NCBI): domain Eukaryota; kingdom Metazoa; phylum Chordata; class Actinopteri; order Perciformes; family Percidae; genus Perca; species Perca fluviatilis. The sequence goes on along the minus strand of NC_053130.1, from coordinate 15,379,018 downwards.
CTTTGACTCAGGCACCTGAGAGTGTGAAAGACTTTACCCATGGTTTAATGGATAGAGGGTGTTTGGCTTGCCTGTTACATAGCCCATATGGTCTAAAGAGGAAAAACATGGAACTCAAAGCTGTAACAGCTGCTGAGAAATTGTTATTCATTAAATGCTCCCTCTTCATGGCAGGTGACTTCCACTACTCTGGGGAAATACAAGTTTATCAAAACAGGCAGAAGATGTTTGCACCTTACAGGATTAAATTGCTGAAAGAAAATCTGACAGTTGTTTTAAAAAAACTGTCCATATTGAAATTAAGTGTTGTAATTGCCTCTGTCCTTACTCAGCGATTTAGCTAATGTAATCTATACTAACTGTAATTACCTCAGCTGTTGCTCACAGTGTCTGAATCACGCTAGCCTTCATTTGCAACAAGCTGTAATTATATTTTCACACTATGGGCCCTATTTTAACGATCTGAAACGCAAGTATGAAACGCAAAACGCAAGTAGCTTTGTGGGCGGATCTCGGGCGCTGTTGCTATTATACCGGCGGGATAAATGACTCTTGCGCCCGACGCAAATCTAAAATGGGTTGGTCTGAAGTAGCTAGGTGTGGTTTGGGCGTAACGTGCAATAAACCAATCAGAGCGTCATCTCACATTCCCTTTAAGAGCAGGGCGCTTGTTCCATGGCGGATTGCTATTATGACGGCGGATTTGCCTGGCCCACGCCAGCGGGAGCTGCCGATGCGAGATGCAGCAAAGTAATAAATGCCCGTCTTGGCTGGGTGGCGATGTTGCTGCGGCCACTCGGGCGCATCTCCTCAAGTCTGGAGATGTTGCTGCAGCCATGGAGCGTGGGCCTCCAAACGCACCACCTGCTCCTGTTGTGCCCCTTCCTCTTCCCCCCCATCTCCGTCCACCCGCTTCCATCAGGAGCGTATCGCGCATTACTCCCGGACCAGATTCCGCCGGAGTGTCCAATCCCAACCGTAGTTCAAAACATCCGTCTCCTTAAGTCCTCTAATATTTCCTCATTTATGTCATCAACACATCCATGATTCATGGAAATGTGTAAAACACAACCAGCCACAAAGAATGCTGCGACTTTTTGAGGACTGTAAGTGTCTCCTGACCTATCCAAACACGGAAGCGCATTTTCAGTAATATTTTCCTTTGTAATTATGTATGGTTTTCCAAAATGGGAACTGCTGTAGATGAGAGAAGTGTATGCGCGCGGCACTACCGCTACATTATGGCCGCACAAGCGCGGCCCTAAAATAGCATCTGAATAACGCTACTGACTTTAGACCAGGTTTTCCTGGTCAGTGGCGGAATTGTTTTCTGAAACTGCAGAATAGCACCAAGTAACGTTTGCGCCGGAACACGCCTCAATTTTTGCTGAACCGCCCCCGGGAGCGCAAATACATTCCCTAATTTACCGACGTGCGTCTGTGGAGGGAAAAGTCCGCTGTGCGTCAGGTGCAAAATAGGAATGATACATGCGTCGGTGTACAAAGGCAATTGCGCTGAGTGCAAGATAGGGCCCATAGTCACAAAGTTCATTGTAAAAGCTGCTAAATGCCACTGAGTGTACCGTCACTCTGACCGGATGCCTTTGATATGTTTCTATTTGCAATTGAGGGGCACACTTTAACAGCGGTCAAGCTTTTAATCCAGCAATCACCAGACCATGTGGTGAACCACCCTCACATGTTCAGAAGGTGGCATTGACACAAATTGCCAGCAGCCTTTTTCCTTTAGGCTCTGCTCTAATTCAGTATTGTAGAGTACGAGGAATAATTCACGTTCAATTATCCAAGCCAGTTGAGGCCATCCACCAACCCAATGCCGACAACCTAATGGTGGATTATATCTTGAAATATGAATACTGTGAAATACAGTAACAAAAGATAAATAATGAAATCCCTTCTTCTCCCTTGTTTTTTATTTTAATGACAATTGCCAGAAAATAAAACTGCATCCTGCTCTCTTTAGAAAGGAGTGGTTGGGTATATAGTCTAATTTAACACTCCCCTGATGAAAGCCATGTAGCCAAACATGCTGTGGAATAAATAAAAAAAAACAGAACACTGGAGAAGAGTTATGCAACCTGATTTTATGTTTTAATGGGCTTTTAGGCATTACTTATTACACCACAGATTCCCATCTCAACATGTGCATTCTTGTAATTTATTAGACACCTTCTGACAAATGTGCAAATATGTACTCCACTATGTTTACTTTTGGAAAAGCTCTATCAGCCTCTGCAACATTCCTTCTCTCTAGTAAATCCTTCCAAACTTATAAAGTGATTTCTAGCGAGTGCAGCAAATCACATCTGATTGAAGATATTGCCAGATCTAAAAAATAAAAAGGATAAGCTGTGGTGAATGGGGCCAGACTTATATAGAGGAAACATTGATGTAGATGAATACATTATTTAAAACTAAACAATCATTAACTCATTGTTGCTGATGCTATCTGGTTTACTTTAAGAATTATTAAAACTTTAAGCAAATGGCCAAGGCAGTCCCAAGTGACATCGTTCTTTCTCACATTGTGTGTGAATCTATTTCTCAGGTATGACATTCCTCAGTATGGCAGTCGGAGGAGGCTGATACCGCCCATGTATGATGAATATGGAGAGGTGATCATGGAGGATGATGGGTATTACTACAGTCCTCATGGCCCTGAGGTATTACCTTTCCTTAGATGTGAATTTCATACTCTGTGATAATGTAAAGATTGCCTTATTAGGTTGTATGTCCAATGTATTATTGAAACGGCAGTATGTACCCTACAAATATTGTGTCTTTATCATCAAAAAACGTTACTAAATGAAATATGACTGTCTTAGGACCAGGCCAGAGGAAGAGGCAGGGGCCGTGGTAGAGGTGCACCCAAGAGGGTTGCATTTAGGGACATGCCACCAGGTGATGGAATCGAAGAAGCTGAGCCAGCAGAGGTGACTGAGCCTTCTAAGGCTGCCAAGAAACTGAAGTCTGTCATGAAACTCAGCAAACTCCTGGCAGCCAGCAAGGGAGGAGAACAACCGTCTGTTGCTGGTCCTTCTGGCCCATCTCCATGGAAGAAAGCCAAGATGTTCAAGATGTTTGGTGCCGGGAAGAAGGACAAGGATTACGCCAAACTGATGTCAGCCCGCCGTATTGACAGCCAGGAGAGTCTGACTGGCGGACCAGCAGTTACAGGACTAATCGACAGCAAGTCTGATACCCGCAGCCGGCTCGGCAAAGTTTTAAAGAAAATCAAGTTAGGCAACAAGTTGCAGCTTCGGAGGAAGTCACAGAGTAGTGTGAGTCGTGGCTCGGCCACAGGCAGTGAGAGAGATGAGGAGGACTCACAAGCAGCCAGTGAAGATGACAAGAAGTCTAAAGTGTCCATTAGTGTGACAGAAAGTGAGCCAGAAGCAGGTGTCAGTGGAAGCAGTAAGGAGAAAGACTCTAATGATGAATCCTCTGAGAAAAGCAGTCTTGACAGAGATTATCTGAAAGTAGATTTGGACAGGGATGATGCCAACGAAAGCACTGTGGACTCAGAGGAAGAGCCTGAGGACGAGCCTGGTGATTCTGATGAGGAAAGCAAGTCCAAATCTGAAGGTGAAGAAACTGAGAAGGAATCTGTCAGTGGGAAAGAATCTGGGACGGAAAGAGAATCAGATTCGGAGAAAGATTCAGAGTCAGAGAAGTCATCAGCTACAGACAAAGAATCCGAGACTGAGAAAGAGTCTGAGTCTGAGAAAGAGTCTGAATCTGAGAAAGAGTCTGAATCTGAGAAAGAATCAGAATCAGGCACAGCAACAGAGAAAGAAACAAGCACAGGAAAGGATTCAGGGACAGAGACAGAATCTGATGTAGATTCTGAGGGGGAAAAGGCTTCAGGGAGTACTAGAGAAAGTGGGTCTTCTGCCCGCTCTTCCTTGAAATCATCAGCTACTGGGGCCAGCAAGGGGAGCAGCGCTTCAAGCGTGAGTGGTAGTGGCAGTGGCAGTGGCAGTGGCAGTGGCAGTGGCAGTGGCAGTGGGAGTGGCAGTGGGAGTGGCAGCCGGAGTAGTACCAGAGGAAGTGAAAGTGAAAGTGCAAGTAAGAGTGGCAGTGGTAGTGCTAGCAGTGCTGCATCTTTATCTGGCTTAAGTGTTAGGTCATCCAAGAGAACCAGATCATCAGGAAGTGCAGTAACCTCTGAGAAGTCCAGTGAAGAACTCAGTGAAGGCGAGTCAGGGACAGGGACAGCCAGCGAGGCAGAGTCGGGGTCAGGAAGTGAAGGCTCTTTGTCTCGAGGGTCCAGCCAGAGTAAAATGTCTAGCTCAGAGTCCGGTGGAGGGTCAGAGTCCGGCAGTCAGATGACAGACCAGAGTTCACTAGGCAGCCAGGAGAGTTCAGCTGGTTCCCGGTCCACCAGTGGCAGCCGACGTTCCCAAAAGTCCATCCTGAGCCATGGATCTGAGGACACAATCACAGAGGAGAGTGAAGAGGATGAGGAAGAATCTGAGACTGCTGACGAGAGCAAAGACTCGGCCAGCGAGCTCAGTGATGACTCGTCGCCTGAGATGTCCAGGGTGGCGTCTGGAGATCCTGGGCCCTCGGCCCCCTACGCTGGTCCCACATACAGCTCCGACATCAGAAGCATTGGTGATGCCTCTATAGAGACATATGGAGGACTGTCCCCTATCACTGAGGTGGACGAGGACGCCATCTCCTCTGACAAATCTTCAGCCAGTGGCTCCGGATCAGAGGCCGGCAGTATATTGACGGGATCAGCGACATCAAATGCTGATTCAGAGTCTGAAGGAAACTCAACTGCCTTGTAGAGAGATACGTATATTGTCCACTGTGAAGTAAGAGTGAATAAAATGAATTACCCTTGCATGGGAGTAAAGAAATATTGCTTGCCACTACAGAGTGTTTCAAACATCCACTTTTTTCTCATTTCCCCTAAGCAAGGAAAAACTTTGGTGGTTTCCTGCTGCAAAATATTAGAGCTCTCTTTGTTACACCTTTGACTTGTTCTTCTCTTTGATGTTTCCTGCGTGTGATTTTATGCCTTTGCTTTTTATATAACACTATGCTCTTGTTTTTTGCTGTTGATGTTGCATGTTGCAGTACTATCTGCTTTGACTGAATATTTTTCTGGGATTCTGAAATGATTACTTTCCGGGTATAAACAGTATTACCTTTTCCATAGAAAAGAAGATTTCTCGCCATAAATTCAGCTCTAACACAGAACTGCAGATTCTTGATCATAACATGGGGTTTATTCTCATTTTCTGAGGATGAAAATTCTTTAGTAGAACAACAATTCCTCTTAAAAGTGCACAGTTATATTACTCTAAAAACACAATTTTATAGTTGGAGGTCAGTATTTGTTGCGTTTTTTGTTAGCGTTAATGGGGTTTGTGGAAGGCAACTTTGTTTCAGTACATGATAGTCCTCAAACATACAGTATATGAGCATAAATTCTGCTAAAAACCTGAGGATTCTTTCTGGGAGAAGTGAGTAAATGATGGCGAGAATTCCCTGTCAATAATGTGATCTTAATACCTGGTGTACAACCCAGCTGGCTATCTAAAGTGTTTGTGTTTGCTTCTTTTCTTCTCCAGAGAACCTTACTGTACCAACTGAAAAAAACTATATGTTGACCATGACCCCTTATGTCCTCCTCAGCTGGGGAAAAAGAAGCGGATTAAGCTGGTGGTAGATCGGGAGAATGAGACCAGCTCCACAGGAGAAGAGAGCACCACAGAGACCCAGAGAAACCGACTCCCCAACAGCCACAGCAGCATCAATGGTAACATCTACCTCGCACAGAATGGCACTATTGTCCGAACTAGGCGGCCACCCCACCCAAACAACTTGAAGGGGGGCTCTCCTTGCCGACTCGGTAAGCATTTTAAAAAACTAGACAAGTTAGGTGTGACTCATGAAGAACCCGCTCCCATTATTAGCATCGATGGCACAGGAGACGACACAGAAAATGGAACAGGTACGTGTGTTTCCTCTAACGTGGACGTTAACCTCAACACTCGGTCCTCCTGTGGTTCCCTTGGATCCACCATCACAGATCTTAAAATTTTTGGGTCCAAAACCAATATTGCCAAGGCCTTGATTGACAGAAACAGCAGTGGCCCATGTATCAATGAGGAGCAAGAGACTTCTGTGGACAACCACAAGGACAGTAGGGAGACACTGGAGTCCCACAGTGACCACACATTATCAGACGAGGAGGAGTTATGGATGGGACCCTGGAACAGCCTGCACATACCAATGACAAAACTCTGACTGAACATGCAGAAATTTAATTTCCTTTTTGTTATTTTCCTAATTTTATCATGTTGTTTTTGTTAAGAAAATTATCATTATAAAAATGATTGTGTGCCTCAACTGGATAAGTTCCGATCACCGTCTGACAGGCAGTTGCACTTGTAGTCACATTTTATTTAACCATAATACATTAAAGCTTACTTGTACCAAGCGTTTATCGAAGACAGGGTTATTACAGATGGGAGCATAGAGCTGCAAAGCAATGAGTGTGTCAAAGAAATCTGAAAATGTATGTAAACAGTGCTTGACTATAATTTTAACTCTTTATTCAACAATGAAAATGGGCATCTTTTATTGAGTGATTCCATGTTTTACTGTCCTTTTCAGCCTCAGTTTTTTTTGTTTTTAACTTTAAACACTGATCACAAACAGATTGTACTTCATTTCACTACAGATATTTACAGAGAAATCACAGTGAACATAAGAAGATATTGTGATTATATAGTCTATGATATTGAAAAAAATTTTGCTAATAGCATTTTACTTGCAAATAATTAAGATTGATTATTTTATGTTGTGACCACTTGACAATTTTTTGAATATTTCTGAAAAGTATATGAAATTATTTTTGTCTATTTTGTATCTAACAGAGATGGAGAATCTAACATATGACATAAGAGGCATAATATCCAGATGACTGTCATCACTGTATTTCAACAGTGAAATATGACAGTGTGATCATAGCGTTTTTATATGGACATTTGTAACTACAGAATGTGGAATTTTCAACCCCTTTACATGATGCAGATTCACTCTGTTCGTGATAATTTATTAACTGACACATCAGGACCCTGTATGGGGGGAAAAGGACTACCAAAAAATGTACCAGATTAAACAATAAAGTTCTAACCTTTTAAGGTGTATTGTGAAGTGTAATGCCTTGACTATTTCTGACACTTCATCCTATCCTCCAAGTCAAGGTGCTTTAGCAATGTGGATGATGCAACAGCAGCTCGCAGTTTTGTAAATATTAAAGTGCATCATCGTGTGCTTTTATGACGTAAAGAATGCTTAGGGTTATAAAGATACAGTCCTTGAATTTCATAATGGGGATAAACGTTAAATATCAGGTAGCACACAGCAGTAGAACTTGGCAGTAAGCTCAAAAATGTCTGCAGAGAGAGGTCTGTCAGATTGAGGCCTTCTCTATACAGTGGGCTTTCTTTAAAGAAAAGCAATGACAGGTCACCAATCATGGGGCTATGGATAGTTACAATATCTCTGAAAAGGAGTGGAAAGTATGCCGGGGAAGTCTGAGAAACTGACAGCCTTCTTAAACCCACTCTCTCACCTGTCAACACAAACTGCAAAAAAAAAAGATGGCAGTGACCAAAAAGGCAAAAAGTGATGGAAATCTCACATGTAAGCACATTCTCTTCATTTCTTTCTTGGTTTATCAGAGATTGCAACATCTAACACATCCAGAATGACATTTACAAAAAGTGTCCTGCAGTCAATCAAACTGCGAGAATGGCAATCAAGTTCAGAGTGCTTCGGAGGCTGCGGTTCAGGAAGGAGCAGGAGCTGAATGCCAGAGTGAAGTATCTTAAAAAGCTGCTCAGAAAATAGGTCAGGAGGGAACCTTGTTACCACCACAACAAGCCCAGTGTCCTAAGGATCAAAACAAACCTCTGCACTATGCTGATGGAAGAACAAAATATGGACACAAGACCTGCAAAACATAAAACATATAGAACAGCCTGTTTTAATTGTCAGTTGCGTATTTTTCAACTGTTAAATGTGTGATATCTTGTGTGGATACAGTTTTGGATGTGCACAGACAAGAACAGGGTGTCTCTAGTGTTGACTGTCTATCAAGAGCCTCCCGCTCCACCTTGCATGGACGCTCACAGGAACTGTCACTGCTGACAGGAGAACAGCATTGTACAAAACCTGTTCAGTGCATATGGGGCTCAATCTTGTCTTTTTGTGTGTGGTTATTTTCTTATAAAACTTGCATTATACGTTTTAACAAAACCTTGAAATCCAGAGGGAAAAAAACAGCAACGGGAAAGAAAAATAATTAGCAGTAGATATGAAATGCATCTGTGCCCTCATCTTCTCAAACACAAGGACATACTTCAGCAATCTCTTTTTGGAATACTCTCCTGATGAATTGGATTAAAGCTGGCCTAACGAATAATGGAAGCATTTCTACTGAGCATTTCCGTCTGTCACAGGATTATGTCCCGCGCCTTTTTTACTCCTTACCCTGATCATTTCACTTGGTAGATTACATTAAAGCCTTAAGAACGGACATATCCCTGCGAAATGATTTTTTTGTCTCGAAACAACCCACACTCAAATGTCTCCTCAAATAGGATTTGCTTGCTGTTTCCATTTAATATTTATAAAACAAGACTGTCAAAAGATGATGAAATGTTGAACACCTACTGAAAATTTCTTAGCCGATCTGAAGTTGTATTACTGTTCACTGTCACAGTTTGGTTATCTGTCTTAACAGAGGCTTCTATAGGCAAGAGACAAGAAAAAAAGAAATTATCTCTAACATTGCACTGACCTGCTGTGATCCACAGAAAAATAACAGGATAAAATGTGGATAGACATTAAGTTTATAGAAACAAAAAAAACAATCTTTTAAACTCCAGCAAGCACAAAAATGCACAATCCACTGAGCAAGACAAGACAATTTCAAAATCTGGATGTTAAAAAACATTTCCACGATGCCGAGAGATCCTGCCTTGGAATAAAAACGGCAAAAATATATTTACCTGAGATGTAGGCCACTGTAAACAATTCTGTTTCGAAGACATCCTAGAAAATATTAATTCGGTGGTTGATAAGGCTGCACACATATAATTCCTATCTCCCAGTCCATCTTTATCATGGGACCGAATCGTATTATGTAAAAGTTATTCAAGATATTCTCTCTCTCTTCTATTGCCTGGCACTGCATCTTAAGTCCCATACTGTGTTATCTAGAAAGCGGCCAGAGATATGTTACCTTACTCAAACTGCATTACTTTTCAATTTGACATAGCAATGTCGGTCAGTCGGTCCACCACTCCTCTAGCTCCACCTGCAGGTCAAACTTTCACTTTCCCAGTGAAATATCTCAACATAATTTGACAAGTACTTTGGTTTATGACCAAATACCTGCAAAACTTACAATATTCAGCCGCCGTACTTTGCATTTAGTGTTAATTAGTAAAAGTTAGCTTGCTAAAATGCTAAACTAAGATGGTCAACAAGGTAAAAATTGTAGGCTACCTGCAAAACATCAGCATGTTAGCAAAGCGACCATTAGTATTTACTCAAAGCACTGCTGTGCCTCAGTACAGCATCACAGAGTCTGGCATGGCTGTAGGTCCTTAGTCCTTTTTGAAAAAAGATTTGACTAGTATAGTATATACATATAATAATAGTAGTAGTAGTAGTATATATATATATATATATATATGTATATGTGTGTGTGTGTGTGTGTGTGTGTGTGTGTGTGTGTGTGTGTGTGTGTAATATGAATGCAGATATCCAGGTGTGTCTCTAGTTATTTTAAACATGAATAGTTGAGGTCATGCCGTTTGTACAAATGAGTGACATCTGCAGTAATACCCTATGACAGTTATGACTGTAATCTGGGCTTCCTAGTAAACCAGATATGTAGAAATTCAGTTTTATAAACTGATCACAGCAGTGGCAAGCAGGATTTCTGTACCCCTGTATCATATAATCTTCACCTCAGGGTTCATTTAAATGTATTTATACATCCTGCAAAACAGGTTCTGCCACAGTTTGTGTTTATGTGAAGTCATTTTCTGAACTAGTAATTCTGTAACAGACCTGTGGATGTAAATCATGACACAGAAATACTGCTGTGCTTCACAGAGATTAATACATCTCGAAAGAGTTTATGGAGGGTTATTGTTCATATACCGGGGAGTCTGCAAAGTTAGTAATGCAATGTATGCACCAAACAATGGTACAGAGTCTTGCTCTGTCTCTAAGCTAGCTTGTGACAGTTTCCCTATTATAATTGGTCTTTTGAGGCTTTGTTCCTGGCCCTATATAAAATCACTGCAATCAGCTAATGCATGCATTCAGATACGCCTGGCGCCTCTTTAACAAGTGAGCAAATTCATTGGCTTGCTGAGGGTGTAGTATCACTGCAGCAGATAGTGCCACATAGTTCCTGATATGTTAACATTCAATTTGACAGGAAGAAGAAGTGGGAGCAACTTCACAGAAATGCATCAATATTAAATCACCTTGTAATCAAATATTCATAGTGAATGTAAAATAGAAACATAAGCTTAATAAGAAAGGGGATTCAGATTTTTTTTTCAAATATACAAGTGTCAGTAATCTGATATGTATCCACCCCATGTAGTAATGATTCTCTGCTTCCCAGCAAACTTTCCAATTTTAAAACACAGATGATTCAAAAGACATGGAACCCTCACAAATACTGCATATAGAAATACTGATTGATAATTGTCGAGAATGAAAGTCCCCATAAAGAGGTTTTTGCATTATCACGTACAGTGTGGACACAGTATTAGTAAGTTTACTGTTTGATTTGTGCACCCGTGTTTGTTGATCTTTGCTCCTGTGTGTGTGTGTGTGTGTGTGTGTGTGTGTGTGTGTGTGTATATATATGTGTGTGTGAAAAAGAAAATACAGTTGCCACACTTGTATCACATGTAAATACTACACATTTCATAAATGTGTAAAGAGATGTTTGATAGCTAAAGCCATAACATAAGCATGAAGATTTGATTTTCTGTGTACACAGGAGGAGTGGCTAATACATTAATGCATATTCTACTTACTCAGGAATGTGCTTCCCAGAGACAGGTAAGCACTGTTCTCATTTCAAGTCCACCGGCGAGCCTCCTGAGTTTCACCTATTAGCATAGCCTATATAGGATATCCTGGCCTACAGCAGGCAATATGGTAATCGACCCATGACTCATTCTAAAGGAGATTATCACAAATCCCTAACGGAGGCAGGAGAAAGTCCTTATAATACCTATCCGTCACCATTGCTTATTGCATGCCCAGACCTGGAGGGCAGGACTCTTCGTTTCCTCCAAAATAAAATGATCCAATTCACTACTTTAGACTTTGAGGTCATATATTCATTCACTTTTGCAAAATCAGTTGAGGATAGGAATACAACTGCAAAAAAAGATCATACATTTTATCTAATCCTGAGCCCAAATACAGAGGCAGAGAGTTGTGTGTTTTGTGAGTACACTCCACAGCTACAGGTGAAATTACAGCTCATGCCATGCATCCGGTGTGTCATTATTTTTGTTATGCAGTGAACTCTGGCTTTTTACTCATTAAACTAGATCAGATCTGCAGCTGGCACAGGGACAGATGGGAATAGTTCAATACTGCAGGGTAGACTGGGGCTGTTCGCAGGTTGGTTATTACAGTGGAGCCACATTAGAGGGTGCTGTGCAATACTGTTTGTTCCAAACACACCATCTGGCGTAGAGGTCATTTATTTGATATACAGCAAAACTGTGAGGTGAAGGTCTTTTCTTTTTTTTTAACAAGCTAAAGCCTTGATGATTTTCTTTGAACAGGTGCTTGCTGCTAGTTTTCCTGATTTTGGGGTTTGTTGCACACACAGTACGTACGTACAGGATTCTCTGATTACTGTTTAAATGCTAGGTTGTTCCCTGTGGCCAAAACTCATTAATCGGTCTACGATAATGAGCTGATAATGGAATATTAAACTGTGAAATGTAATGAATATGTATGAAGAGTATGTATAAAACCCTGGTGGTCTACCCTCCATTCACACAGCTTTAAGAATGATCAGTTATCTTATCTCAAGATGAAGAGCAGAGACACAGGTATGTGTTGTCTTTCTTGCTTCATCAGTGCCAGATGAAGTTACGTACTGTATTGTATTGTTCTCGTGGGCTTATTGAGTTTGGTGTTTTTGTAGCTTTTGATAGCTCATTAATCCGGCTGACAATTGATGGTATTGTAGGAGCTTCGGCCTTTACTGATCAATGCTAAATTCATCAAAGCTTCCCCATCGGCCATAACTTCATTAACCACAGTCCAATATATACACATTCTGCAAATTCTCTTTGGGGCACTCGGAAGCCACTAATTTCAGTGGTGATCAATTTGGCTCTCACCTTTTTAGTTTTGCCCTGCAGCTCAGCCACCTGTTAAGATTACACTTAACCCTGCTTCTTCACATTTCAGCACATCACTGCTTGCTAATTAGATTTCCTCTAGCGTACGGAGTCAAAACTCTGATCGGGGAGATAGCAGGAGAAGCCAACTGAGAATAACTTTTAGGAATCCCTGCATGACCCTCTGGAAGCATTTGAAACTGTTAATCCCAGAGAGAGACACCTTGAGAAATGATAAAAGTCCAGCAAGAACATCATGAGCTAGACTTCCTTTTTTTTAAAGGAACAAAGTATTTGCAGCAATATAGCTATATATATATATATATATTAAATCGCTTCTCACAAGTTATTCCCATGCAGGCCTTGCTTTTCTTGAAGAGTGAACTTGTTGAATTAAATGTCATAGTTATGAATTGTTACTATCTCTCAGTCACTGTGTATTCCCCCCGTCAGTCATACAGAACATTTGATTTTCACATTATGAAAAGGAAGGCAGCAGAGATGATAATGAATTGTGTGATGATTTGGAAATGTGGTGCCATTTGCTTCCAGACACATTAGTGAGACCGGGTTGCATTGTTACATAAACCAGTGCCTGTCATTTTAGCAACGTTTAACTCTGTGATGCATTTCAGAGAAAAAATGAACTGATGTAAACCTGATGTTTGCCTTGAACATGCCCTAAGTGCAGTTCAACCATTTGATCAATTAATGATGCATTTTCAGCCTCATGTGAACACAGATGTTGTACACGACCACAAGATGGCGCCTAAAACTCACAGCTGTGGCTTGACATCTGCCTGTGAGATGAAAAAGCAAATGAAGTTGATGACATTTGCTTATAAAGAGGTGGCACTGACAGAGTTGAAATTAAAGATGAATCTATTTGACTTTTACTTGATACTGCAGGGCTGCTTATTTATCTGATGTGGGATTATTTCCCCACTAAGTGATGACATGCTGTAAATAATGACACTGATATTTATCTTTGACCAAAATAGGAACATGAAAATAGTCATAACAGAGTAGTTATTGCATTGAAGTGGGTCATATTTTAGGACTGTTTCTGAACTACACTTTTCTTTTGTTGCCGATGTTGATCTAATTTTAACTTGATTGTGTTTTGACTGCTAATTAAATATTATTCACAGTAATAAAAATAATTGAGCTTTTATGCTTTTGCTTTATAGAAATATAGCCATGGTTAACTGGTACTGTTAACATGGTACTGTTAACATCAGTCACTTGTTACTGCTCCTGCCTGCCTAATTAGTTAACATTTCTTTCAATCAGATTATTTTCTTCTTTCTTTCTGGCATGTAGAGGACAACAGATCACTCCTATTTTCAGAGAGCGGTGCTTAGACAGAGGGTAGATTCAAGTCCATCATCATCTCCTCATTTCCTGCAGCTATTTAAGACTGCGCCTCTCCAAAATAGGCGCCCGATGACCGCAGCCGAAGCTATCTGGGGACCTGCTTTCAAACTAATTCAAGGATATTAGGATGTCTCAGAATGTTTTGTTTTGACATTTCTATACCTTCGTCAACCGTTGTGTGTACAAAGCGTGTGCCATCTGACTTAATGCCATTTTAGAAGTCATCTCAGATGCTTTTAGGTTTCCATAACTATATATTGTACAACTTGAGTGCTTTATAATTTCTATGCTGCACATTGTTATTTTGGAAATGTACTCAAAACCCAAAGTAAGGTTTAACTGACACAGACAGGTCACACACACACACACACACACACACACACACATTACAGCTTAGTGAGCCCAGTCCTTCGACATCCCGCCCAAAGGTTATATTCTATCCGAAATGTTGGGTGTGTAGCAAAATACATGCTCCACACTGTCTGGCTCTCCTAATGAAGGGGTTTTTAACTGGTAGTCCTGTGTTTGTACCATGTATCATGCATCACTATATCACTGGATACAAGGTCAGATTATATCTCATCCTATATCTGCCAGCAGTGCAAGTCTGCAATGAGAGCTCAGTCTATTAGACACAGTGGAGACATTATTCCAGGACATGAAGCCACTATTTAAAAAAAAAAGATTCTGATAGCTTTTGAGGCATAGAAATATGATTGAATGCTTTTTGGAGGTTTTTCTGGTCTCATTGTTCATGATTTTATAAACAGCACATAATGGGGATTTTCACAAAAAGCCTCTCTTGTGTTATTCTGAGTCAGACGAAGCTGTACGTGGCCAGACTCGTCAGCTTTCAGCACCCACAGTGTTAATGTATAATGTCAACGCAGTAGGGAGCCTTGTTAAAAAGCAATTAAGCCAAAATGATTTAAACATTGTGCGGTTTGGCCATTGGCGAGCCTCGAGGTACACACTGTGTTGTTGTCTTAAAATGAGAATTTCACTGTCTGCTTACACTGAAAACCGCTATTTGTGTGAGTGTAGCTCCAACCACACTTTCCCACACCCGCCAAACCATACCAAACCACAGACTTCAGATGAGTATGCGCACCACACTCAAACACAGACACACATACACACACACACACACACACACACACACACACACACACACACACACACACACACAGTATTCACATGAAGAGTAATTGAGGGGTTTGACTAGTTTTTGGTGCATTAAAACAGTAGCTGTTTTAAATGACAGGGGCTGAGACATGCTTGCATTGATGTCTGTGAGTCTGGTAAAGATGGCTGATTACTCAAAGAGGACGTGGCATTCAGTAACTCTTATTATATTTCTCTTTATTCAGTGGAGTTGGACTGAATCACACCACTTAAGCTGTTCCTGACTGTAATACATTCTTAATCCATGGCTTTCTTGCAAGTTACATTCATTTCGTGAGTGATTTCAGGGACAAGCCTTTCTGCAAACAGTTTTATACTTGGTCTTATTTTTGATGATCAAAACATTACTGCTGACAATTGAGAGTCTTCAATGGGCAACCTAGAGCTATTAAGTTGTTCGCCCTGTTTCCAAAGCAACAGCTCATCCCATATTCCATGTGATAATTTGCCATTATGTGTGTGTCTCCCAGTAAGTCTACCAGAGTTACGTAAGCAGCTTCAATTTTAGTTCCAGTGGCCGTTGTCTTACACTAAGATTAGTGCTAGGCCATATAGTCAGACACATTTTAGCTGTTGGCAGATTGTTAGCTAACGCTCTGTGTGCAAATGTGCTCATCACAGCCAGACTGCTTGGATGTGGTTTGGAACATCTGTGTGGTCCCCAATCCAGAAGAAGACAGACAGGGGAGAGACAGAGTGTGAGGAACAGTGGAGGGGAGGAGTGGTGGGACCCCAGGGCTGCTCAGAAAGAAGCCCTCAGTTTTTCCATCACTGCTGTCGCCACCACCATGGTGGCGGTGTTGCCTGTGAGCAGAGCCAGGGGACAGTGTGAGGCAGATGCTGTGTGTGTGTGTGTGTGTGTGTGTGTATGTGTGTATGTGTTGTGTGGGAAAGAAAGCGAAAGAAAGATGGAGGAGAGAAAGCAAGACGGGGACAGTAAGCAATTGTGGAGTTTCTGGTGACAGTCTTTAGTTGAAAGTTAGCCTGGCAATTCATGGAGTTTTGGGGGGGGGGGAAAGGTCTTAAAGAAAGAGCCGTCGAAACCTGCTGCTAAAAACAAACTCCCCACCACCAGCAGCAGCACCACAGCCCAGCTCCCTGCCTGTATGCGTGTGGTGTTTATTTACGAGCCTGTTTAACCACGGCGCGGTCCCTGTGGTGGACTGACACAAGATGACAGCAGCCTAAATGTCTTGCCCTTTAAATCCAGCCTAATGGCCGCTTAGTGCTATGGAGACAGGCACTGGGATAGGCGCCTGGGGTCTTTTCATAGGGGCCCTCTGAGTAACACATCAGCTAACACATCTATGGGCCACCATCCAGAGCCTTATTACTACCTGCTTCTGCGGCTGTGGCGCCACTGATTTAGCCATGGCTATGTGTGGGGGGACAATACGAGCATGGGAATATAGACACTATCCACCTATTACAGCTGCTCTAACAATGATTTGGGATGTGAATGTCTTTTTAATATCTGGGCCTGTGGCGTCTGGGACAGTTTGAATAGCCACTGGATGGCTGGTTATATGTAGAGTTCAAAAAACAGCAATTTAATATGATGCTTGGGATTTCTGCGCTCCACAAGAGCAAAATTCTTAATTCTGACCTTACAATTACATTTTTTGAGCAGAAAAATTGCATTCTTTTTTGTTGTTGTTATTGTTGTTTTTAACATTTCACTGCTGTTCAGACTAAAACACAAAGAGTTAATCCCTTGTGTTTTTGCCTGAAGTAACCATGTGGTAAGTTAATAGTAGATGTGAGTGTTATTGGGCAAATTATATGCAATATGATAGCAAACATCCACTTCACGTTAAAACGGCCGGCGTAAACACACCATTCATAACTACATACCATTCTGTGTGGGCTTGCCAGCCAATGCAATTAGACGCTTTCTGAGAGGAAGAAAAGATTATCATCCAAAACCTTGTGCCTTGCTCAATTCGTGTGAAAAAAGAGATGTTTATTGTGAATCAGATTCTGCCTGTCAATAATCCACTACAGATCTTAATTAAAGTCATTCTGATCGCACCTCTGGGATCTATGAGAGGAAACAGGCAAAGGGAATAAAGTTGGCCACAAATCCCATGGGAATCCATCTCTGCCTTAGAGTCTTCTCCTGAATCACCTGTTGGCCTACCTCACTGTTGTTACCCCAACCTCAACTTGTTGCTCAATGAAGCACACACACACACACACACACACACACACACACACACACACACACACACACACACACACACACACACACACACACACACACACACAAAGGCTTTGAGCTTCAATCTGCATGCTTCGGTCCTGTGCAAACAAAGATCAGACCATACTCATTGGGCCGTGTTTCTGGCACTCATCAGGCTGTTTGTACTGCAATTTCCTCCCTGCTCTTATCCATGTTTTGTCCACTGTCATTCCAACGGGATTATGGGATGCTTTCATCATGCAGCAGCCTTAACTGAGGCAGTGGGGGTAATGCAAAGGAGGCATGTTGTTTTGCTCCTCTCATCACACATAGTGTTATCATCACATGCCATAATGAATGCTGCAGTCTGGAGTTATCCCTAGAGCTTATTATTATTTTGTTGCTGCTCTCCTGTCCATCTAAACAAATACAGTGTTTAAAGCAAACTCATATTCATTCCACCTCTTCCAATCATTGGCAAATGCTGAAGATACTGTATAGCATGTGTCCTTAGAGGCTATAGGTATCATTGCATTAAGAATGAGGAATACTCTAGTAATATTATAATTATCGACCTCATTTACACATACATGCTTTTTTAGCGGCATTCAATCTAGCATTTTGGGCCTCATTCATGAAAAGTTCGTACACACAGATTTGATCCTAACTTGTGCATTACTTTTGTGGGATTCAGCAGTGTTTTCTTAATTTTTTAAAAGGCAAGAACACAATTTGCAGTAGTAAAATCAACTGATGTGTTGATGGTAAGCATCTTATTATGGTTTGTGGTTGATCCTTGGCCATAAAATAGCAAATAGCAAAGATGTTATATTAATCAGATACAGGACAGGTATATTATTGTGTCTCTTGTTCAGTTTTTACAACCAAATTTAAAAGAAGAAATAAGAAAACATTTGTGTATGAGGCTAATTGTCACTGCCTGTCTATCTACGTTCTTATTGATTTACAGCACTGAATGTAACAAAAGAAGACAAACAGAATAGTAATGCAACCAGTTCCATTAAATTAATGATCCAGCCTAAAGTAGATACTTGTTCCAACCAGTTGACTTTTATAGACAGTCATCTCACGGTCAACTCAGTTTAGTATTGATGTCAAGATACAAGGCTTGAATGTCTTTTAAAAACTAGTTTTTGTAAACATGCTTTTGTGCAACAAAATTAGTTTTTACTGTCAGTTGTCTGTTTATTTCAGTACTATTTTAAAATGTGCAGTATACATACATTACAATTTTTTTAATATCAGCATATGTGTACACTTTACTTGTGCTATTTGTAATCTTCCTAAACCAATGATGTCAATATCCTGATCTGCAAATTCCTTAGAATAAGTCATCAGAGTAGATTAAGGCTCTGTCTAGACACAATCTATGGTTAGTTTTGTATTTTCTCTTTATATTAACTAAGGCTTTGGTGAGGTTAAGATTATCCAAAGACATTGCTTCGAGGCTTCGGCCACTCGTGCCTCTAATCTGCGGGGGGACAGTTTAGTTGATTTAGTCTTTGATGAGGTGACCTCCGTCTCCAATACTGATGAGCTGTTTGTCGTCACCACTGCCCAGCCTTGCTTCTGTGGTCTAGACCTGCCGCCTCCCTTCTATCCAAGACCCTCATTCATCCCAAGACAAACAGACACAGTCATTACAATTAAGCAGTGCTATTAAAGGGACAGGCAACTGGCAGATTAAGAGAGGAGAAATGAAGTGGCTCTTTGTTATTGCAAGCAGTCAACTAATTAAAAGTTGAGTTAGTGAAGTTGTGTTTGTTTGTCCATGAGTCTAAATATACTTATTAGCTTGCATGTGGGGATTTGTGCACAAACTCACGCTCTTGGAAAAACAGCTTTGTGACTAAAGAAGTTTTTCTAAGTTAAAAATGCACTGCTTTTGCTGCTTTGTATCTCAAGAGCAAATAAAAACAGGCCAGCCAGAGGAGACGCTGAGGGCTCAGACTCCGTTCTTGAGGGGCCTTGAGACTTGAAGGATTAAGATTATGGGGGAGGTTCTTTTGAATGACTGATAGCACAAAGTGAGAGAGGGAGCATGGCAGGGCAGGGCAGGAGTCTGTGTGGCGGACCAGCAGCAGCTTTACTCTTCAATCAGTGAGATGAAAATTGCCACTCCTGTCAAAGTAGAGGTGTTTACTGAAAGGAGGACAAGGGAGAAAAAGAAATAGAGAGAGACCTCTGGAGAGGGAGAGTTATGCAACCTGTATGGTCCAGGGTTCCCATGGAGCAGTGCTTCTATATGTGGCCAATCAGGGCTAGAGTTGGTACCTTTCAAAGTCTGCGGGCAGAAATAGCAGAGGTGTTGAGAGATAGGATTGGGTATGATCCTTCAATGATGTATATTGCCACAAAACAAAATTGCACATCTCTGAATGTGGCTAAAATGTGGCAAAGAGAATGACAGTTTTTCGGGAATAAAAGTGGAGCATCATAGCGTTGGACAGCTGTATGATACACTCTATACTATCTCTTAGAGAAAGCTTTCTACAAGATATCAGGGAAAGTGAGACAAAAATAGCAGCACCTGAAGCTCCAGAAAAAATGTTAAAGGCTAAGAGAGGCTGTCGACGTGTAAAATGTCACTCATGACATCAAAACTTAATCATTCACAGGGGTTCGGGCATAATTCCCATTAGAAGTAGCCTAAATCTAAGCCTAGTGTGGTTTGTATCATGGTGGTCTCAATGGTGATTTATGATACAGTAGGGCCTTGTGGCAATGCTGCCCGCAGTGTATTCAGTGTCTGTCTAGATTTCATTGATTGGTGAGGTGATGGAGAGCTGCAGTCAGGCCTCTTTGTCGAGGCGGGAAGTCATTGTTAGGGCACTTCAGCAGTGATGAGGATCCTTCAAGTTTTATGACCTCTGTGGCCTTAGTGAGGTATTTTTAAATGTAAGTTTCCTTTAAATTTAAGCTTTCTTTCAAAGTCTGCCATCACGTTAAAGAACTTTGTGGCCTTCATAATTTAGAGCAATTTGCAATTTGATGTCACCAAGAAAGTCTGCTAGATTAAATGCTCATCCATTTAGCTTTTTAGGGAAAGTAGATCATATTTTTGTGGAGTGCATTCTGACATCTTCATAAATCAGCCTAATCATAGGGTTGTGGTACACCCCTGCCTTGTTTGTGTCTTTGTTAATGCCATGCACATGTGACCAATAACATGCTTGCATAGATGAGTGAGCGCTAGCGCGCTCTCTCAGCTGTAGAGGCGGTTAGACGTCTGCTCACATTCAAAAACCTATTGTGGGGGGAACATGCCAGACGTTGTTTGGATGTTTTGCTGTGGGCTTTGGCATTAAGCAGTCCTCCACATCATAGGTAGCCCCTACAGAAGTGTCTATCATCTTTACATTGTGCCTACATTTTAGCTTCAACTTACCTTTAATCATCTGGCATTGCCCATTTTATTTTTCTTTACATAATGGCTCACTACATCGATCATGATGATGTAATATATAGATCTTGCCCTGTCGTCTCACACAGCAGAATATATGAGTTTATCGTCATAGAAGCACACACTAGAAGCACCTTTATTGCAGCAATATATTTTACCAGGAAGAACTTGCTTCAGGCTAAACGCAGCTGGGCACCACATGCCTCATATCCTTGGTGTGTTCCCTGAACCGTTCAGAGACAAGATACTGCTGCCGTCTTTGTTTCACTTCCCTGGATTCTCATCTACGTGTCTCTTTCTCTTATCCAAAGATGTATATCATTTACTGTATCTACAGGCTGCACCCATCATCAGACACTGCATTTAAGTTTTCTTTAAAGAGATCCAGGCTGTCTAAAGTGGAGGCAGGCCTTGTTCAGATAGCAGCTGATGAATGCTGGAATGCTTTTGGTCTTATCAAGTTGTTGTCACGATCTAGCCACAGCGTGCCAAGCCTGAGCGACACACAAGTGAGACACGATGTCATCTTGAACTCAAAGGTTTGCACTACGCTGTGAGTCCCGCTTTAAATCAACATTTCCTTCTGCTGCTTTTACAGCTTCATGTCACACACAAGCATCTCCAGTGAGAACAAGGGTGCAACTTTTCATATTTAGATGTAGATTTCTGCAGGAGCATCTAATTTATGTTTTTGTGTTAAATAGTGGCTGTGTGTTGGTTCACAATCCAATATAAATAGCTCTTTGAAATGTCTATCTGTCATGTGCTGAAAATATGTTGCACTTACTGTATTTTTCCTATGAGATCTATTTAGAACATTTGTATCTTGTCAGGCTTATTAGGGACCTGTTTGTTGTACGAAGTGCTCTTCTGTATCGCCTGCCCGACTCATTTTGATGTCCCAGTGTGCTTGTTACATAGTTTAATGTTTTCCACTAGTCTTGTTTTTGCTTTCAGTTAAAGATGAAGTATCCATTTACTTTATGATTATTTCTGCACTCTACTTTATAAGGAATGTTACTATAATCACTAATTCTAGTTTCCCACATGAAGAAAACAAAATAATAAATCCAGTGGGTAAATACATTTGAACATTGTGGTAACCATCAGCCCAGTCACTGAAATATGGCTAGTATTTTTTTCATACCCAGAGCACTGGTGACACAGGCGACAACAGTATGACTGGCTGTCTGTCAAAGTTTCCAGCAGTCGCTTGTAGACTACGGTGAGCACAAATCTGGTTGTGATTACTATAACGGAGACAGTAAATCATGACGCAGCATGAGACTAATTTGTGGTGGGGAAAAAAAAGACCCGGCCCTTTTTTTTATGGAGTCGCAGTTAACTACAAAAGACACATTAACATGCGCGAAAGAATGTTTCAGTGGCAGAAAATGGGAGAAGAGGAGCAGCCATGAAAATGGGAAAATAAATCTACTGTTGTTTTATGCTAATGAAATAATGTACCGACAAATTAAGAGAAACACCAACATGTCTTACGTGTCTTAGTAAGGTTCTGGGCCACCATGAGCCACAAGAACAGCTTTAATACTCTTTGGCATAGATCCAAGATCAAGTATGTGAGCTCTGCTAGAGGGATGAACACCACTCTCTTTAAAGATATTCTCTCATTTTATGTTTTGATGATGGTGGTGGAGAATGTGCGTTAAAGAGCTGTGCCGTGGCTGGCCCACTCCTCAAATATAACTGCCCTTCGGGGCTATGGTGGCTACTGAGATACCACATGGGTGCCACAAGAAATGTGATTGGTGAGCTTGGGCTTCTTGTGCTTTCTCATCCAATTTTCTGATGCTGGAAGACAGAATGTGAAAGTAACACACATCTGGCAAAGACCTTTGTGTCCTGTATGGAAGCATCTGTGTTTGTTATGCTTCTCCACTCATTTATGTGTGTGCGTGTGTGTGTGTGTGTGCGTGTGTGCGTGCGTGTGTAGGAAATTATAAAAAGCCCCGAATCATCACTTGACTCAATCTCCTTAATCGTATTACAACCAACAAGAAAAATTGGAAAAATACAGAATGAGTAATTCTTTTTTGTTAGCTCACCTGTGTGGATTTTGTGCATTTATACAAGAGTCCCTGTGTCTCAGATGCAGATCTAACTGCATTTAAGTCATAATTTTCCACTCTGGTTGGAGGCCTAGTGAGTCAGCATCAATAAAAAATGTAGGGCCATCATGCCTTCTTTGAGCCAAAATCTAGCACTACAAACAGCATGCAGATAAAATGGGATTGCCTTGCATATCATCTTTCTAGGACAGCCTAAATGGCTTATTAGGACACTTAATCCTGGTCTGTTTGTTTTGGAACAAAAACATGTTTTTTACTTTAAAACCACAAAATATTTGACATAGCCCACAAGAGCATCCTGCCAGAGAGAGGGGTATGGGATAATAGGCGTTGTAAAGACTCCTTCATTTTTTTTTCAAGTCTCCAATACAACACAAACAATGTTTAGAAGTGCTGTCTGCCCCTTAATGTTTGGCTGTTGAGATGTTTTTGTCTCTACTGCTCTGTTTTTCAGTTTTAACTCCTTTGAATCTTACTCTCTGGGTCAAATGATTCCCTGGCTTCACAGCAGTTCTGTGGTGGCTCCACTAATGGCGCTGTAATTTTGCATCCCTTTGAACTTCTCCCCGACCGTTGTGTTACCTGAAGTCTGCGCTTCTCTGAGGTTTTGGGATGGGGCAGGGTAGCTACCCTCTGCAGCCTAATTAAATGTAATTGCTCCATTTTGTAGTGGTGCCCGTGTGGAGAGGGGAAGCCTTGTAATAAGGGAGATTGCGTGAAGGGTCCGAGGATCACAGACGCCAAAGAGGAGCCACGAGGAGACGATCGGAGACGCTTCCCCCTCTGTCGCCTCCTCTGTCCTGAGCAGACCTAGTCATTACCCCCACCACTCTTCTCACTCTGGCTCTGTCTCTCCTTTCCTCTCTTGCTCCTTCATCCTCTCTGTCTCCATCACTCTGTCTTCCATTCACTGTCATGCACGTGCACATTTCAATATTCCACTCAGACACATGCTTCATATGCAGTTGATTTGTTGTTCTCCCTGATCTTAAATTGTGCCATCTGGACATGAAAGAGATCCACGTTGCTGCTGAAAGATAAAACCTGAGTGTGTACAGGAAGTGTCTGGAATGATCTCTATGGCATTCACTCAGGTGGCGTCACAGTTGTGGGTGAAAAAGCTGGAATTCTTGGAATCCTTCAGGAACCTCTGGGACACCGTCACTGAGTCAGACACCAAAATGGGCTGTTTAGCCTCCTGACACTGACTGGTGGAGCGACAGGAGACACATTCTTTCCGGGAAAGAAGAGAGGAAAAAAAGGAAATTACAGAGCAGAACAGAGACAACATGACACACAGAGAGAGGGAGCGCCAGTTTGACCGTGACCCTGTGGGATGACAGGCTGACATAGGATGTGTGATGATGTGTGTGCTGTGGGTACAAAGGTGACTTAGATCGAGGGATAAGCATCATTCTCCCTCTCTGTTGTCTCTTTTTTTTGGGGAGGTGCCAGAAAACCCTCCAGTGGGGATGATGGCATTCCTTCCTGCTGCTTTAGCTCCACATACTTTTCCTGCTTGAGGTTGTCCGGCGATTTGCCTCCCTCGTCTTCCTCCTAGTCCTCCTCCTCCACCGCCTGTCTTCTCCGTTCTATGGTGCCAGTGCGTCTGCCACACGGCCCGTTAAGTCTAATGCGACACAGGCTCCGGATCACATTTCAGCCTCACATGAGCACCCCCTTCTTCATCTCCCCCCATCCTCGTCCTCCACACCCTTCCCATTTCCTCTCTTCCAAGCTGACCAGACCTGGTCCAGGAAGTATGCATTTGATCGGAGAGGGCAGATCAATAAAAGCTTAGGATCCCAAAGCCTTCATTTGGTTTTTTATGATTCAAGAAAGTGTCAGCTAAATGATTTCTCTGCTTGTTAAAATAGTTTTGTGAAGCTGGAAATGGGTGGCAGTAGCCAAACGTCTGCTGAGATGGAGTCGAGTCGCGGGGGGGTGGGGGGTGGGGTTGGCTGGTGTCTGTGTGTGTGTGGTGTGTGCTTTCCTGACAGTGAGAGTAGGGGTCTCTCGACGAGCAATGATAAAAGTTGAGGAGGGAAACATCAAAAGTGCGGTGGGGAACGAGTGTGGTGAGATCGCACACAGTGCCGGGCCTGCTGTCTCTCTCATGACCTCCCTGTCATGTGGCTTCCATGAGAACCAAACATCCAGCCACAGTTGTTTCCATACAAAACCAAGCTCCTTTGGTGATCTGAATGCTTTTTTTCTTCTTCTTCTTTTTTACTACCACAAAGCTAATCGTTTGGCTGTTTTTGCACGGCTGCTTTTTTCATCTCATTGTGTGTGTGTGTGTGTGTGTGTGTGTGTGTGTGTGTGTGTGTGTGTGTATTGGAAAGTGTCAGTATCACACGGTGGCAGATTTAATCATTCTCATTTGGTGTAAAATGTAACAGCGATCTGTGTCATCGCTTTATTGCGAGCCAAATTCTCTGTGCTATGTGGTCAATCCCTCCGTCACACATACCCATTCTGGTAAACACAGTTGAAAGATACCAAAAAAAAGCTTCTTAATAACCTGTGCTACTGCTCCATAAATCTGCCAACCTTATCACGCTCCTGTTCTAAACAGGGGGCATAACCAATTAACGATGCCTACACAGTAATTCGCTGTCTGCGTGTTGAATAACTCCTCACTCCCAGTTCCCATTAGTGGCTTATAGCTGCAGAAGTTCATAATTATACCATGAATTGTATATGTGCTTGATTTGTAATTATACCATCTGTATAATTATAGATGCATGCTTCCTCTGCAACCTGTTTTGACACATATTTCGTGAACTCTTGTGATCAGAGCTATTGGTGTGTACATGTTATTGAGTCAGGGATTGCAGTAGATCTTTTGGCAAATGGTTTTGTTGTTTCCAAACATTGGGTAAAAACTGTTTTGGTATTAAAAAGTGGAAACGCTTCAACTCCTTTTCTCTGAGGATGAGACTATCCATCGCTTTGATAAAGCCGAATGGTTCTCACTTCTAAAGAGGCCAATTTTATTCATTTATTTTCTATTCTTAGCAAACATGTTTTTTTCTGGGTTGGTACAACTGGAGTTATGAAGTATTCGCAACATGAAAATGCATATTTTCTAACCACGTGTCTACTCATGATTACTGCCTTTTCACTCCACAGTCATGGTATAGTAGGTGCCCTGGAATTAATGTAATTGTTTGAAGAGTAAAGTGTAAAATCAGCGTCAGATGGCGTTCATTCATGAGCTTATCAAACCCAGATGGAGCTATATTTTACTCAGCATGATTCAAATATCCATCTCTTTGAGTCTGCTTGCAATTAAACCATTCAGTGAACGTTCAACAGCCTGAGAAAAAATCCAGTCTATTGGAATCAGTGGGACACAAAGCAGGGTGAGCTGTTAACACCGTGAAAGACCACCCCAGATTTTGACTGTAAATGATATTATACGTCCGTCAGGCCTCCTAGTCCTACATCAAAGCAAAGCAACAATAAAACTGTGACTGTTTTTTGCCCTGTGTGAGAAAATCAGGAGTGTTTTGAGTGCTGTAGAGTTAATCTCTTCTTTGGATACACAACAGTGATGGCATTGCTCTGGAGGTACACTGTATGAAACACAGCCAATCAGGTGAAAAAGGGAGAGAGAGCCAGAGGACCAATAAAAATTGCACCATGGAAAACTCCAGATGTTTGGTGAGATTGAGAAAAACAAGAAGAATCCCTGTCAGAAATTGCCCTCGAGTAACATGGGGTTGTAATTTCAACCCCATTAAGATACTTTAGTGTTAATTTGTTTAAAGACAAGGAGCTGTTGTGTTGTGAGAAGAAAGCCTATTGTGTTGATAGTTGGGTGTGGACAGCGGCAATTAGATGTATATCTGCAATTGTTGGCAAACGTTGTTTCTTAACTAATGGAAAATATTTGTGTGCAGTTGATTAACAAGAAAACTGAGAATAAACCCACAGATACAATGAATTAAAAGTGTGTGTTTTGTGGCTAAAGAGAAGAAAGGCAAAGAAATATGTACACAATTTGACATTAAAGTGTAACTAACTAAATGACAGAACGGGGACTGCCTGTGATACAAATCATCTTCTAACCACATAATGAGATGGTATAAACGTGTTGCTTTAAAATGACATGGCTAATCCTAAAGGCAGCAAATCTGTTGTGTATATCTCTCATGAAGTTCAAAAGATTAAGCTCCTGATCAGGTAACAGGTAGCTCAAGGGGTGGAAACTTGCATTAAAGTCTCTCTTTTTTTCCTTTCACTTTCAAATATGTACTGTCGCAAGAGTGTAAATAAGGTTAACCAGAAATGTGTGGTAAGTTTCTTTTTTTTTATTATTAATTTGAGCGGAAAAAAGGGACCATTTGGGGACTGGTAAGTTTCCCACATGGACTGAGGTGGACTACTGAGCACTGGATAAGCTTCACTGGGGTCAAAGGGGCAAGATCCAAATGAGAGAAAAAATAATATACGTATTGGCCTCTCTCATTATAGTGCAGTGCACCGTGGGGACTTCCTGGGTTAATAACTGGGATGGGGTTTGCGTTACTTTGTGTCTTAGCAGCAGGAGAGGAACACAACCCTTTAATACAGCAGCTTCAATTACACCACATCAGGAAAACGATGTCCCCTTAGATCCCATTAACAAAAATAATACTCACAAACTGTGGCATGTGTGTGTCTGGTGCTGTGTGTGTTTGTGTATGCAGGAAGAACTTTAAGTTTGGTGGGGTAAATTTGACTCCTCAACTCACAGAACCGCATCAGAATTCATACATATGTCAGAACTGTCCTTAAGTCAGCGCTGGAAAGACTAATGTGTTCAAAAGTGCACCAACATCTGTTCAATTGCTGCCATTGATAATCATCTCAACTACCGGCAAATTGCTGCATCTTATCGTGGGCAATTAACAAAATACGGAACTTCTAAAACACCCTCTGGCTGTCTTTTCACTTCCTGAAATTCTCTCTTTCTCTCTCTCTCTCTCTCTCTCTCTCTCTCTCTCTCAGCTGCTCAGACATATGTGCCCTCATGTCAGGGGGAAGCCTCTTGTAGTGAATGCCCATTGAAGGAAGCTATTTTGCCAAATGCCAAAGCCATTGAGTTGCTTCATATCCTGTCAGATAAGAGGCCACAAAGAGCTCTCTTTTTTTTTCCCCGTCTTCCAAACCATTCCTAACATCTCAACATCCTCCCCTCTTCCTCCCCGCTCCCCTCCTACATCTCTTGTTAGTTGATAAAGAGCGTTGTAATGTCAGGAAGGACACACATTCCTCACAATGTACTCACAGATCTCTGAGGAGCAGGAGTTTTGCTTCCTCGCAATGTGTGTGACAGATCAGAGGCAAGAAGGGAGAAAAAGAGAGAGGGAGATGAGAGGAGCAGCAACACAACATTTTAGGGGGGACTCAGAAATACATGTAGTAAAATAAGGGGAGAGAAAATTTAAAAACACACACACTCAACGTTACCTTAGCTATTCTACTCTGTGGAAAAACTGAAGCTCTGAGGGCCAAACTTGGCATCATGCTGATCGTAATGTCTCAAAGCTCCAAAGTGCACCAGGTTAAACGATTTAACTTTATGTGATTGCACCGCAGGAGTCAACAGTAGCAAGTTTTCTAAGTCCATTAGTTTGTAAATTACATTCACAGCACAACACAAAGCCTCTGTGTCTCCAACGAGCCAATGTTTCAAAATCTCCCCTGTGGCAACATTTGGACGTCTCGCAAGTAGAGTGCTCAATAAAAAGCAGGTTTGGTACTCAGCCCCAAACCATTAGTAGTGAGCTGAGGCACTCAACGTTGTACACAGGCGTTAATTGCCTCATTGTCTGTAACTTTTTTTGGAATACTTTTTTAATGCTGTTGTTTTTGTAGACAAGATTGTTTGGAAAGGATTGTAAACACCTGTGTGCTGGGAAATATTGTATGTGATCCGGACAGTTGGACGCTATATAGTCTGTCTCGGCCAAATAAGTGAAAAGCTGCCAGTGTGTTTGTTCACAGGCTGGTGATCTTTGTTATCTCACAGAAGCTTATGGCTCTTGTCCAATCAAGGATCTTTTATTACGTTATTCTCTTTCATCTGTAAGCCATTCTTTGGTTTCTTACTCATCTTCTATTCCAAACCTGAAGCTGATCTGGAAACTGTCTCCAGATGCTCCAGTTGTTGTCTCTGACTCTATCCGTCTAATCAAGAAAACAAGAGAAAACTGCCCAATTCAAATGGTGACATTATTACCTCTGAGCATCATCATGCTCGAGCTCCTGATAATAATGTTTTTAACGTTTTCACTTCATGTGGATTAACAATCACTGAGCTTTTTTTAAAACCTTTCGTTCTTTCCATTCCTGCATAAGTCAACCTTGGCTCTTGCTCATTAGATTTACAATCCATAACATTTTACAGTCCATAACTGCCTTGAGTTTATTTTCATTTTATTTGCACATTTTCAATTTGTCAACATGAACTACTATCAATTTAGTTGCCCCGCTGACTCTTCAGAAAAGGCTGCTATATGTAGCGCTAGCAAAAAACTGTTATATACGAAGCCTTCCCAGTTTGGCTCCTATCAAAATGGCTGAGATGCTTGTGGCTTTGTGATTAAGCTGCTGCAAACCACACAGCCCAGGGAGAGTAAACCCAACATTTAAACCAAAACCCAGATACAGGCAGCCTGGGCAACAACAGTGGCATATTAGTAATTACCCCAAGACAAAATGTCCGTCATTTCTGTGTAACCCACATTCAGGCAATTCGGCTTTTCAGCACATGGAATTAAGTTTGGAAGGCTTTAGGGGGTTTGGAGAGAGTATTATACAGCTATTTGACATCCCTGAATTGTCTGGAGGAATTCAGAAAACTGGCTCAGGTGATTAATGTTGAGATTTTCAGCTTCACTATATTGTTGTCCTGACTTTTTTCACGTTATTATATTTTTTCTTGCATATTTTTCATTGTTCTTTTAGTCAAATACAGATCACCTGGTAGTTGGACTTCAAAGTGAGCAACAATTGGATATCATTACTTACCAAGTCCCTGTGATTCCCTTTTCTGGCCAGTGGGACCTTTTCTAGAGGGGAAAATAACCCATCTGTCCAGCAAATGCTTCCATATGGACACAAAGAGTGGGGCACATTCCTGTGGAAATGAAAGCAGGTCCTTTAATCTAAGAGACATAATCAATAAATGATAAGGCCTGTAGCTGCAGGGGAAAGCGGTAGTTTGAAGATAACTTAAGGCAAGATTAGTGATGGGACAAAATGGGGTGGTGGGGGGTGATGTTGAATTAAAACATTATGCATGGAGGACTGGAGTTAGTTGCTTGGTAATCACGGGTTCCTATCAGCTCTTTAGATCACTTCCTGCGAGCTTAGCTCAGTCGTATTCAAGTGATCATTGTTTTATCTGGAAGGAATGCTAATTGGAGTTGTAGGGTAGCCAACCCTTGCCGACATCACCAAAATACACTATGTGGTCAGTCTAAATGAGACAATAGATGCTTTCACAAGAACTATTATGCAAAGGAGACATTGGAGTACCAATTTGGAATGCAATCTCTGTCTAGCAAATTTGTACCAACAGCCAAAGACAGGAAAAGGAGCCTGAAAGACAGATAGCATGGTTAATGACTGAGTATAGAGAAGGGCTGAAATGTACATTTCAGTAACAGGGGGTTAGACTGAGGCTTCTGAGCGTGATTCAAGCCCCTCGGGAATGTGCTGAGTTGGACATTTGATGTGCAAGATAACCAAAGTAGTGGGCATTTTCAATCAACATGTCAACCCATATTTCAGTAGAGATTCAAAAATAACACCAAGGATGGAGGGATGGTTTTAGGCTTGGCTTTGATTTCATGGTACTATAGGCTTAAAGACCAGAATTCTATTTGAGTGCCAGGAGAATTTGTTCTTCTCTGGAGCTGTTTCTAATGATATGGAATGACCCAGACGAGTGCTACTGGTCTAAAGGTCCCTAAAATAGAGATGCTTATTTGCAATCCCACATTTGGACCATCCACACAGAGAATGGCAAACTGTGACACCATGCAGAGAGTCTAATTTTCCCTCTTTTATAGTTATTGCTGAGAATTCGCTCTAACAAGCCTGGCAGCCTTTGAAATAATAAATATAGAAATATATCCTTTGACATCTGTACTACTGGGGAAGAACAGCAGTGACACTGAAGAGTTGAGGGCTCATGGCATTCATATTATGATTCAATCTGTAAAGCAACTTTTCAATTGTTGCTTTTTTCCCCCAGAATCCTTTCTCTTTCCTTCAATCCAAACAATATCTGCCTATTCTTTTCTTTAATGTGAGACCTGCGGCTTCAGGGTGCATGTGTAGTTTGTGGTTTGTACTAGCAGGGGTATTTGTGAACGGATCCTTTCAATAGCCACAGTTTATAAAATTAGGGAAAAAGATGTCATGCACGATAAATGTAATACTTTGTCTCTGGCGTGTGTGTGTGTGTGTGTGTGTGTGTGTGTGTGTGTGTGTGTGTGTGTGTGCGTGTGATTTATACCTTTCTCTAAAATGTCAGCTGTGAGAGTGACAGTAATATAACGTTTCCCACCCACAACGGGGGAACACACACACAGTCAACAACCTCAACATGGCTTTTTGCTGAGGCTATAGGGTGTTCCCAATCATTTCCTTACCCACAACATAGACAATGAGCATGCTGCACTATTAAGGTTTGGTCCTGTGAGTGGAAGAACCAAGCAGTACATAAGGAAATAAAGCAGATTTCAGTCAGGCTGTAATTTGTGGAAAACTTGCTGTTTGAAATTAACATCAAGACTTTTTAACTTGTCCACTTGGGGCGGGTGTAACAGTAAACATTGGCAGTGATGTGGAGAAGAGCTGTGCAAACATCTGTAAAAGGAAGTGAACTTGACCACTTCGCTCATTTACATTCACTGGGTGTTGCCTTTTGTCAGCTCATTTAGGGCTCCTCAGATGTTGGTGTGAACAAATCAACATTTAGATAGTGTACTAATGTGCTGCTGAGAAGACCCTCTGAAGATAACTACCTTTGATATGACCCCCTGCGACTCACACTGTCCCCAGCTTAGCCCCACCAGCAGGGGCAAGACAATCCATTTGCCCCCAAGAGAGATCAAAGCCCCGGCCTCCTCCTTTTCATTCTATTACTAAAGACTCCACCTTTGCAAAGTCCCTACACAAATGAGATTGTGCATCAGCCATTTTCTTTGGTGGGGTTAAAGACAGTGTTTTTGAAAGGACAGAAAACAAGCAGGGACATTAAAGAGTTTGGCTGATGAAAGAAAAGAGATGGATGGGGAGAGGTGGGGGGGCTACTTGAAAGGAGATGGCGAGTGGCGAAAAGCTCTGATTAAGGCCTGATGACTGTTAATGGGACAATGGTTGAACTACTGGGGCCATTACTGTGCCATTGTCTGTTAGGGTGCTTCTCTATTGAGTAAAGGTATGCCATTATACAACATCCAGGGCTTTTGATGCTCCTGCTTTAGCACAGGGATATTTGTCCATGTCTCAGACAGGCAGGCTCATCTCCTGTGGACAATGTTTTATTAAAAATGAACCAAGGGCTCGAAAACACCTATTCCCTGCCCCTTAAACAAATGTTGTCTGCCTGCTTTCAGCATACTGGATCAGGCACGGTAACCAGCTATGTCTACTGATGGTGTGCACTCATACTGGGGTTTGCCTCTCATCAGTACCATAAGGTATTTTTCAAAGTATAAGGTTTCTGCGGTCAGCACAATTCAATCAGCTATGCTAATTGACTGTGACTCCAAAAGCCTGCCCTCTTTCAATCTTATATAACACATATAACTTTCATTTTTTTATTGAATAGCGACTCAGTCCGTGTTAGTTTTCCATCAACTCTCGCACTCTGCAATATATTTTTTTTTACTTCTTTCATGCTTCTACGTGAATAATGAGTAAATTATATGTGTGAAGCAGCTTTGCGCAATGTGGTTGTGGCTGAGGCAGACTTAACATAGCAGCCAGGAGCTGAGCCAGCTCTGGCCCTGGCCCTTGTCCTAGCCCCAGCCCCGGGCCGCCAGCAGCAAGCTCTTGGACCTACCATAATGAAGAGTATGCATTTGTATAAACAAGGGGCAGATTGTTTGTTTGCACTGAATTGGTCGCAGCTGTGTAAGCACTGGGATATGTTGCACATGGAGGGACTGGAGAGAGTGAGGGAAACCACCTGAAGGATACAGGTGGTGGAGGATGAACTGAAGTGCCTACATGGTCCTCGAGTCATGTCACCACTGGCTTTGCTGGAAACAGTCAGAAGCAAAGGGAAAATAAACATGTACGTTCAAGAGTCCAGAAGGCAACAGAGCATAGCAAAACACAGGGTATTGTGGTCAGGTATCTCCTTACTTGGGCTTCCATGCAGTGTTACTGTAACATGCAGCTTAGGCAACATAACATGACCACTTGTTTTTGTTTTAGCCCAACACACTTAACAGCCATGCCTTTACAGCTGAAGTCAGAGCAGCCGAGTTTCCCTCATGTGGTAAACGGGGACTTAAACATGGTATGACATCATCAGAGAGGGACCTGAGACCACAGAGGAGGTGTCAACTGCTGATGGAAGGAACACCAGAAGGATCAAACAAGTCATTCATGAGCCTCCCCTGGTTAGTAAACCCAGTGTCGCGGCTCTGTCCCTGGGATACAGTGAGAGACGGGCTGGGCCTTGTGGTTGCCACATGGAAGCCCCACACACAGTTCTCTGATTAAGTGGAAATGTTTCACAAGCATCATGCTGATATTTTAAATGAATAGTTCAACATTCTGGGAAATTGATCCTCTCACTCTTGGAAAGATGCCTATTTCCCAAATTGCTCTTTCTGTGTTAGAGGAGGCTACAGACAGCAACAGGTTAACCTAGCTTAGCATAAAGACTAGAAACAGGTGTAAACAGCTAGCCTGGCACCGTCTGAAGGTAACAAATCCACTTACCAGCATCTGTAAAGCTGCACAGAAGTGCTGGGCAACTAGATGAACCGTTCTTTGTTCTCATCTCACTCTGGGAAAGAGAGATTATGCTTTAATATTTTTTGCTCAAATCTATGCAAAGATAGAGAGATAGATTGACAGAGAGAAGTGAAATACAATATACAAATACGTAGGAGGTGAGTGAGAACAATTGTCCCTGGCAAATTACCTGGCACGTAACATGAGACCCAATCAAAGTACAATATGTCATCACCTCGCTCTGTGAAAAGCCTTGTTTCCCCTGTTGTGTTGACATCACCCAAAAGTTAAATCAGTGGAGCAAACCTGTTCACCTGCATTCACACACTCAACGCATTGTACTGAATAAGTTGTCCTTTGTTTAATTATTATTTCCCAAGTATAGGGAGATTTCCTTAGTGCTAGTGCTCAATCAGGCAGACTGTCATCCCACAGAGATGAATAGTGAGCATTGTGCTTCTTTTCTATGTTGTGATCATTGCCAGCACCCAGAAGTTTGACACCTCCCTGTGAAATTGTGTTTACATAAGAGCTTGATTTTGATCCGAATGCTCATTCCAGAAGTATGCCATCTCTTTCATCTGACAAAATAGCAGGCATTGCCTCTGTATACACTGCCTTGTTTCTTTACCCTTTCATCTCTGATGGTTCACTCATGAGTAACTCAAGGATGTCTGTCGTGGGTGTTTGGCAGTGATGTTAGAATAACAATGGCAGATACGCCAGGTACTCAGGCAGAGAAAAGCTTTATTGTACCTCTTAGATCCTGATGGGAGATAGCAGATTTTAAGGCAGCGGTATAAACAAATACATTTGGGGTAATACCCATTAACTGTTATAATAATACCCTCCACTTGATGAATATCAATGCAGCTAGGCCAGAACATGGTTTGGTTTAAGTTTGCAAACAAAAAACACATAAAATGCAAGTGTTAATCAGTATTTTCATGAATTATTGCACGCATGCGTGTTGTCAAGAGAAAAGTTTGCTGTAGTTACATGTTACCAGTTTTTGGATGCGTACAGTAGCATGAAAATGCATGTTGTTGGAAATGCTGATTCATTTTTGTGGCATGACAACACCAAATGTTGTTGGTTAGGATGCCATTGCTTGGGGGAGTGTGCTGTAACTCCAAATCTCTCACACCCCAAGATTCGCCTCTGCAAGGGTGTGTAAATGTGTGTGTACATGTGTGGACATGTGTTTGTATATGTGTAATCGCTGTGAGGTGGCATGTGGGGACACGGTTATGTGTGTCTGTTGTCTTGGATGCAGTTGTTGTTGCTGTTGTTTCTCTGGAGTCCACTAAATGTACCGTAGCTGAGTGTGTGTGTTGTGTGTGTGTGTGTGTGTGTGTGTGTGTGTGTGTGTGTGTGTGTCTGTCATCATTACACCAACCACAGGCCACAGGCATGTGCCCTAACTCAGGAAGGCCAGGGTGTGTGTGACACACACACACACACACACACACACACACACACACACACACACACACACACACACACACACACACACACACACACACACACACACACACACACACTCAGAGATTCCAGGACCCCCACAAACATGACTTGGCTGAGCCTGCATGGTATATTGTACTGCTGACAATGCTCCCATTACTCTTAATTACCATGAATAATGGACACTAAATTGTTTAAATGGAGCGCATTTCTGTGTGTCTGCATGCCTTCTTGTCAATGCATCTATCCTCAACAGTTGTGGAACAAATATTAATATCCTTTACGTAAAAGTAGCAGTATCACAATGTGAAAAAGGTCATGCATTCAAAATGTAAATAACTTAAGTGATAAAGTGAAAATTACAAGTATCTTACTCATTATGCAGCAATTTTATATTTTTTAAAATCTGTATCCACAAAGTAACTGGTAAGAGCAGCTACCAGATACATGTGGAGTAAAAAGTATTAGTGTCTCTCTGAAACGTAGTGAAGTAGAAGAACAATGGGAAATACTCAAGTAAAGTACCTTTAGAATTATACTAATTACAGCACTTGTGTAAATGATGTTAGTTACTATTCAACATTGATCCTCAATAACAGTCAGAATACACCTCACCTTGTCTTCCTTTGACAAACATCAAATTAATGTCTATGGGAGTAAATAGATAAAGAGGTTATATGGCTCGGTCAGATATCAAGAGTGTCTTGTGCTCCTTTTGATCGGACATGAGAATCAAGGAAAAAGTACAGTCATTTCTTCACCATCTTCTAATCTAAGCAGGTCTAATTACAGACACCAAGGTGATTTGGGTGGATTCTTAGCCTATACATTAGAGCACATATATTGCAAAACAGCCAGGAAATGGGGTGTGCAGTGTAATTGGACAGATTGAGAACCAAGATCCTCCTTTTTTTGGAGTTGCATCACAAAAACTGCGGTGCACCTCATTTCATGAATCCTTGTGTAGATTGAGTAAGACGAAGTAATTAGAGGCTTTAGTTTGGATAGCTAGCTATCTGCTCTGCTGCACATGAAGGCAGGGAAGTTATAATTAGAAACTAGCCAGCAACACCAAAGGGTTAGGTGGCAAACACTCGCCAGGACACACATACTTTGTTATTACCCCTTTGCAGTTATCATTTGATATGGCAGCATCCTGTCCTGTTTTTCATGTTATTCTGATGACATAGCCCCAATGTACCAGCATCTGCTTCCATAGCAGGATGTGGCCTGTTGAAGCTCCAGTATTGACTCATCAAAGTTTGTTGCTTGTTGTAAGCATGTTTTGTGTGTGTGTGTGTTTGTTTGTTTGTGTGCACATATTCCAGAAATTGTGTGTAATGAGTTTGAGAAGCATATCTGGGCCAAACATTTAAACCATCCACTCAGCCTCAACCACTGATTTGTGAATACTGGGCTATGGGTTTAAACACCACCAAGTGATTGTTCAAATAACTCTTGCTTTTCCAGAAGGGAATGATTGTTATTTTGCAAGATACATTTCCCACTCGTACCCACCGTTAAGTGAATATTTGGATTTAATGGTTTAGACCCTAACTGCTGCAGGATAATTTATATGTGAGGCATTTTGAGGGAAACCTCACTGAAACAATTTACCAAGACGTTTCTTTTGTGTGTTTTTTGTAGCACTGTGGATCAGAAAAACTATTGCCAAAAAATAATGGGCAGAAAGAAGGACTATGGTTATCACATGATGTTTAATAAAACAAATATATTCAATTTTTTATATAACATTTTCTTATAAAACAATATATATATATATATATATATATATATATATATATATATATATATATATATATATATATATATATATATATATATATATAACACATTTACAATGCATGCAGCACCAAGTCTTTATAATACTGGTGTTGACAGAATTCAATAGCTCAATTAAGTGCCACCTTCAGGATAATATTTACAATACAGTAATTTACTGCAATAACTGAGGCTTGAAGTTCCATAAAAAGAGAAACAAAACAGCTCTGCCATTACCGAAGACATGAATCGATCTTTCAAGACTTCTGAAATGTCACTTCCTAACTTCCGACTCCTCATCTGTTGATAGGGAATTGGATCAGTCCGTCTTGCACTGGTGCATCCCTCTGGGTGTATCGCTTTTCCAGGAATCATGTCTATCCTTCCGGATGCTGTTTGTGTCAGCAACTTTGGCAGGATAGAAAGTCTTAGGTGTTGGGTGTCTATGTGTATCAGCATCTCTGGTGTATGCAAGGCTTAAAATTGTTTGTCAGTGTCTGTGACTGATTTGTGGGTTTGTGTGTGTGTGTGTGTGTGTGTGTGTGTATTTCTGTCTCTGTGTGTGTCCACGCTTTTGTGTCAGCGCCTCTGACAGATGTGTAGGTTCCGGGCGGCAGTCCTGCTGACACTGTGGTCTCGCTCTCCTTTCTCTGGTCGGCAGGCCAGACTGTCGCCACAGTCGCAGCGCTGGAACAGCTCCAAGCCATGGGTGCCTTTCCTGCGGTGGCGTGTACACACCTGACCCTCTGTCAGCACGGGCTTACAGATGCGAGACCAGAAGTGTCTGGCACAGCACAAACCCTCAGAGCAGTCTGCAGATCTCAGGCAAGTATCCCCCTCCTGGCCTGGAGATAGAGGAAAGAGAGAGCTGAAAGTATGTTACATGAAACAGACTTCACTGAAAACTGTTTGTGTTGTTACTGGAACCTCATAAAGATTGATGATTCTTCACAGGACACTCACCTTTTGCAGCATTAGGCTGATTGCTGTGGGCAGTGGTAGGCTTCTTGGCGTGATGGTCCATGGTGTTGTTGTGTTTGTGCCATCCAGTGATAATGGATGCATCTGTACCATCTATGTCATTTGCCTGGCAAACACCTAGAAAGGTCAAAAGAAATAATTGGATTTAGGGTCTGTATTTACCACTGGCGCAAATTAGACTTAATGGATATCAGTAAACATGCAGACAGTATGACTACAAGCAAACTATTCCCAGTTATCAGAATATCACCAACAACTTGGAAAATCAGAAATGTCAGTATTTCTTTTAGGTGGGATGCCTCTACTCACCATTGCTGCAGCGGTTTCCAGCACAACACATAGAGTCCCGTGCGCAACGCTTCCGGCTCTTACGGCATGGCAGGCAGGCGCCTCGGACGTCGTTGCAGAATTCATCACCTCCACAGTCTTCATCATCCGTGCAAAGACCTGACTGCTATAGTTTGATAACAAAAACAAAAGCAGCGTGTCATTGAACTGTTGAGATATTACATACCTACAAAACGTACATAACTGCATCGTTGACGGTGGCGCACTGAACTGACTTTTACGCACGGGAAAGTTCATTACCTGCAAGGTGTCTACGGGTAATTTGTGTCCCATGCTACCGGAGGGAGAGGTGCGCGGACTCGGACTGACGGTATTGGTGCCTTTGCCAGCTGAAGCACCGGGCAGGTTTTTGATGGCATTGGAGTTCACCAGGACTGTCCCAGTGTAAACGTCCCCAAGGTATCCAAACAGCGTGAGATACACAGCCAAGAAGCGATGCGCTGGCGGTATCTGCATGATTTTCCTGTTAAATTCTGCTGTGTTGCAAACACACGGAAACAAATCCCCTCTCTTTTGCTGAAAAAGATGGCTGTGTGACAAAGTCCAAAGCGGCCTTGAATCCTGAATCACAAAGTTTCCAGAGAGTTTCGGCACGATCCTTTCGAAGCCTCCTGACTCACAGTCCTGGGATGATCTCTTTATACATGTGTCTTCCCGCCCCTCGCTGTGCACAACAAAGGCGGAGGGGTGGAATTTCAAAGAGAGCCCCACTGTACGGAAATGGCCATCCATTCTCCACGCACAGGACTACGTTTCACAATGTTTGTAATGATAATGACCTGCAAAGTCGGAATGCCCATCCATCACTATGTAATGCATATTGGAAATACAGTACGTCCACACTCAGGACTTTCTTCATCTAGTTAGTATAAAAACAATTATATATATATATATATATATATATATATATATATATATATATATATATATATATATATATATATATATATATATATATATATATACATATATATATATATATATATATATATATATATATAATTTTGATAGTCTAACCACATTTATACAACTCTTATAATATAAATATACATATAAAATGGTATCTAGTTTTAAATTAAAACACTCATTATGAGACAACACAATCATTGTTTTTTCCCCAAAAAACATTGATGCCAACAGTTCATCATTTATTTTAATATATTTTATTTGAATGACTTCGGACTATTACAGCCGTAATCAATCTAAAATAACACATATATATGCTACACGTATCTGCTACAAAATATTGCAGCACATTTGATCTGTTAACAGATTTATCTTTATGAAAGAAACTCACCAGTGTTCCTGCAAATATGGCATTTGTTTCTTTCTTCATGAACTCCGTTATCTGTCTTTATAAGAGGTGTTTGGTTATTCCAGTTTCTTTGACATTCAAGTAGCCAAAATGCCCTTTGGTTGTGTGAAGACAGTGATTGAAGTCACTTGCGTCGATTAACTACTTCATTTGATCCTTCTGATTGCAAAGGGGGCAATTATCCTCCAAAGTGTGCTCGATTACACCAGTGGCGGACATCAATGTGTGGGATCTGCAGACCATTAAGGGGTGTGAAAAGTTTACCGAATTAATGGACTTCCGTGGCGAGGCCTTTCAGGGTTGACTGGCACTTTGAGATTAAAGGCAACTCTGATCTTCCTACTCTCTGACCCTTTGGGCTCCTCCACTGCAAGAAATGTCCATCCTAAGGGCAAGTCAAATAAGTCTTAAAAATGTATGTGTTTGACTTTAGTCTACCAACCAAGCCAGGTCATTTCACCCTTTTGACAGCAACCAGCTATGTTCTATCTCCTAATCAGCTCCTGGAAATGATTGAAACAAGTGAAAGTGCATTTTGTGACTCAACTTGTTTCCCATATGCTGAGAAACAAAACAAGCAGGTGCTCAAGTGCGTGATGGAAAGGAGCCCTTTAGTTTAAGCTATCTTGGCACTTGGACGTCATCTGCTGGTCACGTAGCTTATGTTTGAGTGTGAGGCTGTGTGTGTGTGCGTGTGTGTGTGTGTGTGCGACAGAGAGAGATGCGCCATAGACACCTGACAAACACACTGTAGCACTTTGCGCGTTTGAATTGCTGCATGTCTTTTGAAGTAGAGCTTTTATGTCCACTTTACTAAATGTCAGTGCTGGTAAGGTGAGCTCCTTTGATGCACTTTGATCCTCTTTGATCTCGCAGAGGTGTCACCCTGTTGTTATGACCGAAGCCATTTCCCTGTCCCAACCAAACAGATTTGTTGTACGAATAACACTGAGACCAGAGAAGCTGAATCATCTGCACTTACCAGTAAAGTGGATGACATTAACTCTAGGACCGATTATTAGATATCAGGCAACCAGTTCACATCAGGCTGAGGCAGCTGGTTTAAGAGAGATCCGTCTTACCTGCAGCCTCCTCTTGTGGCTGGTACAGCAAACTGCAACATCTCCACAGCACATGCACGCTTTCTCATTCCGAGATGTTTAAAAATAACTAAGAGACAAACACAACTCAAAAGTATTGTTTTTATTCTATAATTTTAAAAATCTTACAGGTGGCACTCTGCAAAATTAATGTACAGCAGAATAAACAACATAACACAAGGCAAATATCAGGAAACATTACAGAAGGCGGTCAATATAAGACTCAACATCAGCGGTTTGTAAAGTGATGGCATACATAAGGCTTTGTGATAAACATAACCTGCAGCAAGAATACTTATGGTATGCCCACCGAACTAAGATTTATTCTCCATCAACATCATCCAATGATTTATATAATTTAAATGTAAGTGTGTCAGTCTGTTTGGGATGAAATATGAGTTGGGCTGTGTTAAAATGAGAATGTGGATGATGACTATGATCGATGCTATCATACAGTCAAAGATTGTCAACAGTGGTGAAGAGAATTTTTTTCTCCAATTTGTGAAATGTTCAAAACTGCAAATCATTCTTGCCATCTCTACATGCTCAGATTTCATGACTGAACCAGGTGATGGATGGTCCCTCAGAGCTATGATTTATAGTTCACTTTATATCAGGCCAGCTGTGGCTGACTTCATATCAACATTCATAGAAAAAAGCATGACATTACAGCAGTATCAGGTATGATACATTTTTATCATTTTACTGTTAATAAATGTTCCTGTGAGACAAATCAAAAGGGGTAAGCAGAAAAAGGATTTCATTTGCAGTTTTGTCAGCCATCAAATGACTTGAAATTCTCTTTCCATGGTGATTAATGTATTTATTAGATATAACAAAGGATGAGGTGCAGCCATCTAAGAGGACACACGTTTTGAGGTGTATATGTGTTCATGCAGCATCGAAAAGGGACTTGTGATGTTAAATTTGTATGCCATTGATTTAAGGCACTTACATTTCTTTAGATTTTCTGCTCTGATTGTTGGACATGAGAGAGGTGATGAGCTACGTGAAAAATCATGGCGCTAGTGGTAAAAGTTGTGAGTTCCACACAATATAATCTCCTTTGTCGCTGTTAGTCTCTGGGAGACGTTTTAAAATATCCATAAGATGAAGGTAAGTCAAGATTGTCTTAAGATAATGTGGATTTGATCAATTTTGCCTCCAAAGAAGAGGATGGTTAGTTTATATGGATAAACTTAATGTGTTTGAAAACCTTGAGAATACAACTTAGCACAATGCAAAATGGTGTCAAGTGATATCAAACAAATCTTCACTCAAGATTACAAATTGACACAAGTCTCCAATTTTCTAAATAAGGAAGTCAAGTACGATACAAAGAAAACGAATAAAAAAAAAATCACTTTACAAAAACAATAACCAGTACTGTCATCTCACCACTGCTTATTATAATTTATCAATAACAGCACCAAAGACATTGAAACCATGTTCACAGTTATGTCAGAACTACACAGGGGCGAACTGAGGATGAGGCATTTGGGTGATTTAAAAACAAATTTAAGAAGTATGTAGGTAGAGAACCATTCATATGCATAATTAAAAGCATATTAAGGAACAAAAAAAGAGTGTGACTTAATCTACTGAAGCTTAAAATGAGCTGTAACTGCTGATTTTCTCAGTTCATGGTCTTAAGTGCATGACACATTTGCTTCATGGAAATACTAGCTGACATTTCATGTGTGTCGGTGGGTGATTTATTACATTGAAAGCAGGGCCCTTTTAAGAGTCACATCACTTTCCACTGAATGAAGTGTTTGTGCTTTTCAAGGTAGGTTAATCTTATGTAAAGGGTACTAAGTATTTGCTTTTAGCCTGGTTGTGAGAATGTGTGAGAATGTAAATTCAAATACTATGTACCGTACATGCTGTGTGCCATATGGATGTTAAATAAGAAGAAAATGAGACAGTGACATTCAGGTTAGTCTTGAGCACTTGATACCAGTTTTACTTGCAAACTGTAGTGTGTAGATCTCTGGAAACTATCAGAGATTGCAGCAAGCAGCTGCATGTCAAAAACCAGGGAGCAACTGCAGTAACATCTTAAACCCTCCCAAAGTCCTCCAAACATTTCACCAAATATTGCGGAGAAACAAACACAGAAATAAACTCAATCATCAGCCTCCTCTCTTTTTTAACAGGCCACATGTTTCACACTCTTACTTATTCTAGAACCAAAACAAACGATAGACAATCTATGGAACATTCATCCACCCACCAAACACCTTTCCCTGTTACATGGGAAAACCTGGCTCCATAATTAGCCTCTGTTGTTTTGTGTATGTATTTGTGTATCCATGCACTTTCCTTGCCTTTGCTTTTAGAGCCGAGTGTAAGACAAGAAGTGCTACAGCAGTCCCATTATAAATGCTTGATCCAGAGCCACAGTGAAATAAAGGCATATCGGTGACCCAGAGGGTTTTGCCATCCATCCGTTTATCTTCTTTTCCATATCTTCTCTTTCTTTTTTAAGCAGTTTTTTTTTTTTTTTTTTTTTTTTACAACACAGCCATGTCCTCAAGATGGCCTCCATGCCAACAAAAGAAGAGTTTCTTTTGGTTTTAAGTTGAGAGGAGGACTTCAGAAATCAACGTCCCAGCCGGAGTTGTCATCAGGAGGCGGGTCCTCGTTGTCCTCAGGGAAGTTGTCGAAGTTACTCGTGTCGATTGCTGATGTAACCTGGTGGAAAGAGAAGAATCGTTCACAGAAAGACTAAACAAGCAGACAACAAGTGGATTGTAAGTATGAGATTGACGACAAAAGAGAAACTAGAAAGAAAATTCTAACGAGTATCAGCAGTGTGCACTTACATTAGGGATAATAGGAGGCGTCAATGTCCCCTTCTTCAAGCCCTCCCAGTTAAAGCCCTCAAACCATCTAAAGAACAAACAGCATTACTTCTTAATTTCATAATCATGTTTTACTACACATCAGGAACAGAAATGTATAAATAAGAGGATCATATTAATTCATAGACATGCTTACTTGTGCTTTTGGATGTCTTTGACACCATTTTTCAAGTTTCCCAGTCGTTCAGAAGGATTATCCCTGCAGTAGAAAAAAAAAAATGATGATTCAGCATACAGACCACTTAAATTAATGACTATGAGTTTAAATTATCGCTGGAAACACAGACGCTCACCTGCATAGCTTTTTAATTAGGTTGGCAGCATTTTTGGTAATTTTCTTTGGAAATTCGATCATGTCAATGCCTCTCAGGATGATGTTGTAGGTTTTCATAGGATCAGGGCCAGAGAATGGAGGGCTACATAACAGGCAAATATAGTAGTCTTGAGTAAAACAAGGTTTCTAAATAGCATTTTATTTGTTGTAGATTTTGTTGTTGTTGTTGTTGTGTATGACAACAGA
Organism: Perca fluviatilis; assembly: GCF_010015445.1. Taxonomy (NCBI): domain Eukaryota; kingdom Metazoa; phylum Chordata; class Actinopteri; order Perciformes; family Percidae; genus Perca; species Perca fluviatilis. The sequence continues at coordinate 15,334,957 of NC_053130.1, read as the reverse complement.
TATGCCATCACAGGGAACACTTAAGATATTAGTTTCATGGACATGCCCAGGCTTGTGTGTACCTGCCAGTTAAGAGCTCAAACATGAGGATTCCTAGAGACCAGTAGTCGGCTGAGATGTCGTGGCCCTTGTTCAGAATGATCTCTGGTGCTACATACTCCGGCGTCCCACAGAAGGTCCACGTCTTCTTCCCAAACCCGATCTTCTTGGCAAAGCCAAAGTCAACCTGGGCAACAAAAAAAGAAATTTGAACCATGAAGTTGAATAGGAATTTAAATTCATATCATATCAACTTGGTCCTTTTTTTGTATGAGATCATGTTCAATTTTATGTATAATAATGGAAAAACTGAAAATTGTGTAAGCATTTCAGTATTACAGTTTTCACTTGATTCTTTGGCATGATGGATAGAAAAGCGTTGAGCAGCTGGTTGCAGCTCTGCCAAATGCTACAAACTGGTTTCTCCAGCAGGAGAGTAGGGAATGGCGGCACCCCAAAAAAAACATAATCCGACTTAACCTCAATTATATTATAATCATACTTTTATTTACTGCCAAGATGAACTATGTTTACGTTTCATTTGATCCTTCATTGTAGCATCATAAAAAATATGAGATTTCTCTTGTTTGCAGCATTTCTGACATTCAGTTTCTTTGGGTGATAATCCCTTACTGATCTCTTACCAGTTTGGCATAGCCCCTGTGGTCCAATATAAGGTTCTCTGGTTTGAGGTCTCTGTAGATGATTCCTTTGGAATGCAGGTAGGCGAAGGCCTCCACCACACACGCTGTGTAAAACCTGGTGGTTGAGTCCTCAAATGAACCCCTGGAAACCCAGCAGGACAACAGATACTTGAGGTGTTAGGACTATTACTGTAACTGCAACTCTCATGTTGTAGTACTTACTCTTTGCATCACTAGCATTGACAGAAATATGACACAGCTAATACCATTTAGACTAAATGGTATTAGCTGTGTCATATTTGTGTCAAAATGATTTAGTTATATCTGACCTGGTGAAAAAGAGCTTACCGGTCGCGAAGAATGGTCCACAGCTCTCCTCCTAAACAAGCCTCCATCAACATGTAGAGGTACTTGCTGTCCTTGAATGTTCTATAGAGTCTGAAAACACCAAATAGATGTTATCTCAAACTGCTTTTAAATGAAAAAAATATATGCACAGGACATCTAAATTTAAAATTGTATCTGTATGCATGCTTAGAAATATAATTATTTAATCAACACAAATACAACGCCTAGTTGTATTTGAAGCAATTTTACACCAAAGTACCTATCTTTTAACCATAGTTTATGGTCAGAAATAGAGCCATTTTGATAATACTTCTAGACCTTTATATAGCTATGCATTATATACTGTATACTGTATAGTGTAGCATAAACATAAAAGTAATGTGCCTTCCTATTTTCTTTCAGGGTCAAAAGAAGTGGGAGCCTTTTCCAGCATACACAGAGAAGAAAGCAGGAAAACCACCTTGTTTATATCACCAGAGTATCTTAGGAACATCACAGGTAGACGCCCAAACACTCACATTCATTCTGCCCAATATACTTGATATGCATTTGTGAGAAAACCTTTATTAGCATGACAAAGAATCAGGTCCTTCTGGTTCTGAGGTAATAAAGTACTGATTCTTGTGACATGTACGGCATATACAGTAGATTATTTATATTCAGTGAAGCTGTTCATGCTGTGTACCTAACAATGAAGTCAGAGTGGGCCTCCTGCATAATGAGTTTCTCTGAACGAATGTGCTCCTGCTGTCTTGTGTCGACAATGTGTCGCTTCTTCAGGATCTTCATGGCAAAGGTTTTGTTCTCATCGCTCTTGAGCTGAACCTGCAGTGAGAAGGAAAGAAAGAAATTCAAATAAAAAGGCCGGCCTGCACATTAGCCCGCACAGTTTGTTAGACAATTGTGAAGATGTTACTGTCACAGTGCAGTGCCCCTTACCAGCTCAACACGACCAAAGCCACCAACTCCCAGAGTGTCAATGATGTTAAAGTCAGCCAGGTTGAGATTAAAGAAAAACGCATTCTCTGCTTCATACCTGTGGTGCCGGGAAAATGGGAAAAAAGACAGAATGGGAACAGGATTAGAGATGAGATGAAGGATGATGAAAGAAGAGATAATCCACTTTCAGCAAACTGAGACAAAATATCCGTCTCTCCTTGTGCTCATTTGTTTGCAAATCTTAGAGGATTTAACTCATGGTAATCTATTGAGGATGTTATTGAGGATGTGGAGTGTATAAATGTGAACACATGAACAGGATGTGTTTGAGTTTAGTCCTCTGGTCGACGATTTTGACCTCTCTTTGAACACATACAGTCTGTCCCCATTCTTGATAGGAAAAAGAAAAAGACGGAACGACTGTCACATGAGTTCAGTACTCAGCTGGCTCTGAAGACATGCCTTGACTCTGCCACCGAACACCCCAACATGCCATTGCAGACCTGCACATTTTGGCAGCGCAGATTGTTTCCACGTGTCCATCCCTTATCCCCAGATGCCCCGTGTCTTCTCTGGTTATTGTTTGATCCAGACAGACAGAGTTTCATCAGCTCAGTCTCTGGATCAGTAGGCTTAGGACAGCCTTTTCTGGGTCACTCAGAACAGACAATCAACCTCAACGCAAGGCCTTTTCTTGCACAAAAACAGTACAGCTGTATATGCCAATGACAGACATTTATCAAAAAACACCCCAACAAGGAAGACTTGTTTAGATTAATCCACAGTCTTTCTTCATGGCACAGCAGGGATTAAGTTTATGTACATAAGAGTTAAACAAAGGTAATTTTATGAGTACTGTTCTGGGATAGAATTTGATGAATAAAATGGCAAATGAGACTTACTTCACTCTAAGCTTATGCGGCCATTTGAGATGTGGAAAGAGGATTTTACTCCATCAGATCCACCAGATACGTCAGTTACACTGCGAGCCAGAACAACAGAACATTTTCCCTAAGCTGCATACCACTGGGCACAGTGGGGGCATGTGTTGGCAGGTTACTAAGCCAGAACGCTTCTCAGAAACACATTAGGTTACTAGGACAGCCAGTGTTTTATTTGTATATAAATAGGCCCTATAACTAGCATTTATATTCACAGGTAATCCTTTCATAGATTCACAGGTAATCCTTTCATATTTTTCTCCCCTCCCATCATCTGGAAGGTGGCCCAGAAAACACTCCAAATCCCCAAATGCTCTCTGATTAACAAAAGGATGGAGAGATGTAACCGAGAGTACATGCATTCCTGTGTGTGGGAAGGTATTATTAATAGGTCATGGTGTCCGACACGTGCACATACACAGACTTCTGAGTGCACATAATGAGGGAGGTCTCACAAACTCTGTCAGGATCATTTGACATCATGCAGGTCTTTAGAAAAGGTTTTAAAGTAGTATTATCATTTGGCCAGCAGATAGCAGCGTTGCTCCATTTGAAGTATCGAGGTAAGGAGCAAATACTTGAAGCTGATGAACAATAACTCCAAGCATTTCAAAGCTGAACCAAAAAATGAAGCTATTGTATAAGGTGGCAAGAATCAATCCATATATCTGACGAGCAGACCAAGTGGGACTGGAACCATACCGGACCTTGAATAAAAACTAACACAGAGCTCAGCTACATCCAACACTGTAATGTAACCCTGGTTAGTTATTATAAATATGTGTTTTTTGACATTGTAACTTATTACTATTACATGGCAAATATGTTACTAGCACTGCAATACAAAGTGTTCCTATGCCGGTCAAGTAGCACCCCAGTGGGTGATAATCTGTATCAGTGAACGGATGAGATCATAAAAAATGATGCAATCCCCATGTGTCCAAGTGTGTGTGTGTGTGTGTGTGTGTGTGTGTGTGTGTGTGTGTGTGTGTGTGTGTGTGTGTGTGTGTGTGTGTGTGTGTGTGTGTGCTATTGTCTTCATTTCCTTTGGTCTAGCCTGACTCAAGAGAGAGTAAGGAGGAGAAGACAGCGTCTCTGACCTTAAAGCTGACTCATTAAATGTCACTTTTATTTACCAGTTATTCTGGCTTATTGAACTCCTATACCTGCTCAGACATGGGATGTGCGGAGTCATACTGGGCTCATATTTTCTCATAATTCTTCATTATGCTTGATGAGCCATGATTAGCAGTAAGTGGAAAGTAAAGTATTTATTCTCAATACAGGACATCTGCAAGTGTCATAAACATAGATCTATTAGAGGATAGTTTAAATTACTTATTTAATTGGAGCTCCAGGAAACAGAAGATTTTCTAAATGATTTTTTGCAAGGAATTTTAGGCCTTTATAAGACCGCTGTCAGGGCATGGGGGGTAATAGAGTTTAGGAATGGCATGCAACAAGGTCCCTGACCAGACGCAAACCGGGGACATTGCAGTTTATGGTCAGAGCTGTAAAACACAGGCCACCAAGACACCCCAAAAAAGCTTTAAAGACTTCTGCAACTGTACTTAAGATATGGGAATTTAGATACATTAGCATACATATGGACTCTCATCTCGCCTTCCACTAAACAAAATACTTAAATCTAAGTTTTATGCATGCAGAAATACAAGTAAAACATTTCAACAGAGACGGATGTATTGGTTGTACGTTGTTTAGAATGAAGCTGCTCCGGCAGAGAGAAGCAGCGGCTTGATCAAAAACAATGTGCACATATTGCACATAGCAGGGAGGTAGTCTTTGAAGAAAAGACCTGTCAACCTCACAAAGAGCAGCTGTAGTTTACTGTATAGTTACAGTACTGCTACATGGTGCTTATCCGCTGTGACCAATTAGAGATAGTTTCCATCACAGTGGGATCCTGACTCAAGCTTTCCTCACTAAGAAACAAATGTGCTCTGCTGGGCGGGGAGCGGCAGCAAGAGACGACACACACACACAGTATGCGGGCAGGGAAAGCTACCTTAATCAAGGTGGAAACGACTTCTCTGTGACAGATTTGAGGGAGCAGAGAAAGAGTGGCTTAATTTCAAGAGAAACTTCTGTAGAGAAAAGGGTAGATAATGAGGTTACAATGATGGCCATGATTTGTTGCTCATTTGCATGAAATCAATCTTACTAGCTTATCTACAGACTGCATAGAGAATGCACACTGCAGGTGTCTTTCTATCACACACATTTGCTGGCAATCATTAGCGGTAGTGAGCCATCAAGGGGGACCTGGCCAGCGCTGAATGCAAACCAATGCACTCCATCCCATAACACCCTGCATTGTCTTCTCTCATTCCTAAGTGCCTCTGCCCAACACAATAACTGGTGTTATGTTCTGCTCTTCGCTGACTAAATTCGACTGACTTGCAAAAGATGACTGACACGCTCAGTGGTCAGCTACAAATCCAAAGCATCCAACAGACATCTAGTCTGCTTTGTCACCCGTCTTGTTCTCTCTCTGTCTCTCTTCACTCAGTCCATCTATCAATGTCTTTTTTTTTTCCTTTCTGGGGCGATAAGCTGTTCCTGCTTTCTCACTCTCTGTAATCTGTCATTAACGGGTTCTTGTTTCTCTTCACCTTGACTCGCAACATAGCACAGAGTGAGCGAGGTATCAGATTATGCCAGAAGATGTCCACTTTATTGCCAAGGTCCCTTCTATAGTGCTTCTCTTGTTTCCATAGTGATGATAAATAGAGTACATATTAATTCCTCCAGAAATAGAGGCGGAGGTCATATCCTCTGCTGGCCTGCCACAGGAGTATTGTCTTGTTATATAACAGACCTAAAGGCACAATGCATTAACAGTTGGCAAGTTTACCTAAGAACAATGTTCCAGCTGGTGGGCAGTCAGGATATGGTACAACAATTTCAAGATTTATTGAATGTGGAAATGAATTAGCAAAATTAATTAATGGATTAAAACAAAAGATAAACAAAACAGAAAGCAAGCCAAACCACAAAGCAAAAAGATCTACATGAATAGTGGGTATTTTAATTCATTTGAACATATCAATACATTATAATTGTCTTACTTGGCTTTGGCATCAGCATCCTCATGGCCTTTACTGGACACATCCTCCAAACCTCCAATCAGGTGCTTGAATGAACTGCAATACAGATAGTAAACATTAAAGCAGCAAACGTTTCTGAGACTAATTCATTTGTTCAATCAATAATCTATAATCCAGCCAAAAGCAATGCACATATTCTCCATTTACATTATATAATGAATGCAGGCCAGACCGTCGTAAAAAAAACACTGCCAGTTACTATTAAATATTCATCAGTCTGCTTTTAGAGACAAGCCTGTAAAAATCATTGTAGAACAGATGAGATGACAGAGCTACCCTGATAAGGTGTAAAATAGTGTGATAGCAGATGGGGGAATTTTAGAGACAAAGGGAGGTTGTGCATAACTCTTTTTAATGAATAAATGATAGAATAGAAAATATACTGTGCTGAGTGACAAAAAGTAACCAAGTATTATGATAGTTATCATTTGACATAAAATTCCCATGACAATATTTATGTTATTAGTACTTAAAGTCAGTTAAGTTATTCAACTGAAAGAAACGATCATGTTCTTTTCAGACATTCAAAATAAATGTACAATTGTTAATTCATCATTTTTCTCACTGGATTGCCAGAACTTAATTAAGTATAATTATGATTACAGAGGATATGAAAATGAAAGACATATTACAATGAGATGTTGCGGAATAATAAGCTACATAATATGCTAAATAAAATCCTCCAAAGTTGCACTCGTTGGGAGATCTGGTACATGAAAAATAACATTTTCATTCTCACTTCAATCTCTCTCTTCTCACTCATTTCTCTCTAAAGTATGGCTGCCTATGCAGAAGACTCTAAACATCCTGGAAGAACAACACTGAGACAGTTTTCATGCGAGGCTCATCAAGCTGTCAGCAAGACGATGTAATACATCTGGTGTTTTCTCCTGTTGAAATCATAATGCCTGTAAACTGGGGCTGTTTCAAAGCTGAGCTTTTCTTTAAATGTTTGGCTCCTTACAGTGTCTATTGCCCTGAGCCTGTGACTCCCTGCCATTGGTTTTTATTCTCCTTTCAAACTGTCTCTCTCTCCTTCATTTTCTCTTGCTCAGCTCCTGCAATTGTCCTTATTTGGCACTGTTTTGTTTTTAAGCATTACACATGCAGAAAACGAATAAATGCACTAATAACCTGGAATTTGCACCAATACTGGCTTGGTTGACACAATGACCGATAGTTTTGTGGAATGTGACAGCATTAGCTGCTTGTATGACCAGCAGAGTAAAATGTAGTGATAATCACCTGTGCTGGATGACTCACTCACTATCCCCTCTGCTAGCTTTGAGGATGGCCCATTTGTGCTTACCGTGTTCCCTGAGGCTAGAGTGAGGCCCTGGGTAAGCTGATACCATCTCCTCCCTACGCCTAATCCATCTGTCCCTCTATTCTCAGCACACAACTCGATGCTAGAGACAGAGATGGTCAGAGACTAACCATCCTTAGTTAGAGACCTGAGATAAACGTCTTTGCATCTACATTTTTAAGTACCATAAAACCATTATAAACATTGTATTAAAATGTCAAACCATGTCACTGCAAAGTGAAGCTAAAAATTTGGTTTTGTTCTTCGATAATCTCCTGGCAAACATAAAAAAATAGCCCTTGTTAGTCATTCCTGCACAAATGTAGCATAAATCAAAATCCTTAACTGAAGTTGATTTAAGATGTAAGACACATTCTTTCATGACGTCAAATCTGTTTGTATTGTTTGTATTTAGAAAACATGTACATGAGAATTAGGTGAGTCCTGAACAAATAAATTGAATGAATGAGCAAACTTGAGGTGATGACGTGATTGCCTTTTATGTAGTCTCGCATTGCCAGACCTATCTATCCTATTTATTATGTCTTGTATATTCTGTATGTGTGAAGTGTGACTGATATTTTGCTGCTGTAGCACTGAAATTTCCCAATTTACTATCTATTACTATTAATTATCCAATCTAATCTCCACAGCGCTGCAGAGGAGGATCTTGTTAGTCCACACAGCATTCGGGGATAGGACAAAAATGTGCTCTGGTTTATTGCCATTTCTATAAACCAACAATTGTCTTGTGCGGCGCTCAGCGCCGGACACAATAATGGTGCCTCTGCAAAATAGCCTCGGTAAGGAACTTGTTTTGGTGGAACATGTGCTCATTCGAGAGTTGTTTTAGTCGTGCAACAAAAAACTCAGATTGGACAGATAGTCTAGCTAGCTGTTTTGATTTACCCTGCAGAGATCTGAGGAGCAGTTAACCATAGTCCTCATAAATCCACCGGAGTTTAGAATGCCAACACAATGAAAGCGGAAGGTGCGGGACATCCGGCCGAAAATGAGGGACATCCGGCAGATCTTCTGGTGGTGCTGGAACAATCCCCTAAATGAATCGTCGTTGATTCAGACTAACTTTTATGACTCCCAAACTTTGTGAGCAGACATTCAAACAAGACGCTGTAGGGAAGTGAAGTGAAAGAGAAGCATGATCCTGCAAAGGCACAATCTATTTCTCACCTCACATTTGTTGAATTTTTTTACATTAAATTTATTGGATTATTTAGGATAAAATTGACATTTCCATGAGAACTTTAATGTTTTTTGAAAGTAATGACAACTTAATTTGTGCCATGTTCATAAGGTGGGTTCATGTCTCAGTAAAGGTAGCACTTGTATAACCTGCTCCAAGAAATGTTCCTTGCCTGACCATCATGAGCAAAGCAGCAGATGTGGGCTAGTTTTAGACATCCATTCATTCACTGAGCTCTTGCACCACTTTAATGCGAAAGAAACAAAAGTATCAACAATGTAGAACATTCCTTATGTTATGTGAGGAATAACTTTATTGATACTCACTCTCTATCGATGACTAGACAGGTGACTGCATCTGCTGCAATGACGTTGGCCGTCCTGATGTCCTCCCTAGACAAAAAGATCATACAACACAATCAGGCACGATAGCCAAATTGGCACATTTCATCCACGGTTCACAAACTGTGGCCATTATTAAATCACAATATTATTTATTTTCAATGCTTTACTAGAGCGGTGATGATGGAAACAGTCAAAATGTAACACCTGCATATCAGTTATGTCTTCACTCCATAAATGCCACTGGCACACAATGAAAATATTACTCTAAACAGGCAACACACATCACTTGGCATTACTCTTTATTATATTTGACATCAGGTTCATCTTCCTCTGATGATGATGCTTCTTCAGAGGAGTTGCCCCAACTGCATGAGGCCTCTGAGTCTGTATCCCAAGAATTCATCCTTCACTGTGAAAGATTTTCTGCACAGCGATAAGCTCTAACTCTGAACCAGCGCACTGCCCAGGGCAGCCCTCCAACAAAGACACGTCTGTCGTACTTGTATATAAATCTCCAATCCAAGTGTAGTGTTATCCACTTTGACGCAGAGTAGAATATTACAGACGGGATACTCTTCGGGGGATGTCCCATTAGCAGATTATATTGTGCCCATTTTTTTGAAAAGAAAAAAGATCATACTCTGGATTCATTTAACATTCCAATGTGAGCAAAAAAAAAAAGCTAAAACAGACTTTGCTCTTGATTCGAAAAGAGGTGATTCAATTCAATTTAAGTTCTGACAGTAGCTGGCAATCTGTGTCTGATCTGAACTCACATACGGCAACCTATTTCAATGAGCTGAGGTGACAATTCCTCCTCGTGCTATGTCAACTCCCTTTCCCTCTTCCAAACACACCCCTCCTTGTGCACAAATTCACACACACACACACACACACACACACACACACACACACACACACACACACACACACACACACACACACACACACACACACGCTGCCTCACTCTTTCTGCTGACCCCTTTGAATAAAGGTCACAGCTGGTAGGGGAACAACACATTTTGAAAGGTGAGGACTACAGAGGAGTGGGGAGCAGCGGAGAGGTAGTGTTTGTCAGGGGCAAAGGATATATTAACAGATGACTATTGGGGCTCATTACTCATACAGTATTTCATTCACCTCTGATAAGCTCCTCTGGCCTGCATCCCTGCTCTTAACACAATACTCTGGCAAACACTGCTCCACCTGTTCTTCTGTTTGCCCACAACAGCATTCAATACCATGTACATAAGTACATTTACAGTATTAATAACCAGATTAATGGGTGAAAGAACAACAAATGTCCCAGTTTGGATGAAGACACCTTGTTACACCGGGGTTGTTACTATTGATTAGGTGATCATTTGTTTGGGGAACAAGAGTTGTGATGAGTGATAGTCCGTGGGAATGACTTCTCAATGATCACAGGACTGAGGTGGGAAGAGAAGAGAATAGAAGAGATGTTTTGGGATTTGTGTAAGTCATAAAGGGAAGCACAAGAGACCCTTATAACATAGGTTTAATTTGATGATTATTCAAATATTCAGAAGCTGAATAGGGGGTCAACTTGCTCTGTTAAGGGCTGTTGAGGCACACATGCTTGTACAGTAACGTCCCAGCTGTGAATTTGCAAGTGACAATCTGCCAGCTGTAGAGTCACTTTTCAAATGTATCGCCCCCACTCCTACAAGTAGACTTCTACATTTACCTGCCTCTGTCGAGTTACTTGAACAATCTTTTTAATTCTTGTCATATACTGTAGAGTAGGCATTACTGTAGTTTCTGAGTAACGGACCGCTGACTTTTTTTCAGTGTGTTTCCACCTCTCTTGGTCCTTTGACCTCCTTTAAACTCAAATTCACTTAATCATGGTTATTATTATCTTATATGTAGCTCATATTATGATATTGTTAGGGTGCAGAAACAGTTTTTCTTGTAACGTTTCATTATTTTTATACTTTAAAAAAAAATTAATTTCCCTTCTCTTTCTCCCACATTTTCTTTTGCCCAGTTGGGATAATGATAGGCAATGTTAAAAATTCCATTAAAAAACTTTAAAGAAGAATGTCAAGGATTAAACAATTTAAATAGCTTTTATTCTTATTTTAATATAAAATTTTAGAAGATTATGCATCACCTTTTCTAGATGGTAGATATTTCAACCAAAGGCAACCCATCACAAACACACACAAACATACACACACACACCAGTGTCCTTATTAATGATAATGAGCTACAACTACAGCGACAACAACAATCTGTTACAGAAGTTCATTTGTCTCATAAAAGGAAGTGTACAGTGTTTATGTCATTTACTTTTTACATGAATCATCCTAAAGAGACCTCAAGGGTTTCATATTAGAGAGCAGCTTGTTACACCTGTCCCCGGTTGCTCGACTCGAGGAAAACAACTTACTGTGACATTGCGTTGATACTAGCGATGTTCTATGTGAAACACAATCGCTAAACAATATCTGTCAGACTGATTCCTTTGCATGCTGCTGAGCCTAAACCTAAGACATTCGCCAAAGATGGCTCTGCACTTGTTAATTGCTGCGCAACAAGAAACGCATTGGAAAACAGACATGCACACACACACACACACACACACACACACACAAGCAAACACGCACTAAAAACAGCTGCATGCTGTGTCTGGAATGTCCTTTGGGCTTACACAGGAGGGAGCCTGTGGTGTTGATTTCCAGTAGATAGTTGAAATGAACCTGGTAATTGGACAGTGATCTGGTGTCCCTGGAAGGGGGGGTTATGAAAATAACGCACAGGCTTGGAGGCTGAGAATTGGGCAGTAGCTATGAGCTGTATTGAGGAAAGTAAAGCTGGGGTAAAGCCTGGGGCAAGAACAAGAGGTGGCTGTGGGATACACAGCCAATAATTTGTGCTTTAATTCTGTGACCGAGAGGTATTCAGGTGGGCCTGGATAGTTGTGTCACAGGTTGGTATTAAAGTACTTACTGTAAGTCAATGACTGTGCCAGTGTTTTTTGTGCATCTATTTCCCATTAACTGCAAATTACATTTCTTAATACATTTGTCCTACTCTCCGAGGCAGCCACTTTAGATACGCTTCCTGATTGGTGCATTTGTGTGTTTTTTTCTTTTCCAAGCCCGAACATCCAAGTGTTGCTGCTAAACATTGTTTCAGTCACAAGCTATGGAGTTAGAATAACCAAACAAAGTGTGGAAAAGATAATGTGGAAAGGTTACTCTCAAGTCTCAGATGCCACAAAAACACTAACTGGGAAACCGTGTTTATCATGTATGGAAATTATCTTAGTGGCCTTTAGTGGCAGTGTTTGTATTTATTATTTTCCAGTCTGCAATTGACAGATCATACCGCTAGACTGGTACATTCTTGTGAAATTGTTAGTTATTTTGTGAATTCTGCTGCAGCTCACTCTCAATGCTTAATGCTGTTTTCAGCTCTCCCACCCCTCAATCCCCATTCCCCCTTGGGTTCCAACACCTAAAATACATTATTGGCCATAGGGGAAAGTCTGAAGAAACAGTCCCTATTCATAACTGCATCACAACACAACAATGTTGTTACCAAAATAAAAAAGGGCAACATGGGATTCACTTTGAGAAAGTACTTCTCAAGCAGTCTTAAAAAAGCTTCAAATCTTTGGTAGCAATTTTCATGCCGTGAAGGTATGAACTGAGAGCAGTGGCTGTATAAAATAAGACGTGTCTTAAGTCTAGAAATCTATGGTATGCTTTAGAGCAAAATAAAATGTACAGAGGATGCAGACAGGAACATCCAGCAGCAATGTAAAATATACAGATTTGTAGTTAATAGCAGATGGCAGCCAATGCTTTGACTCGTGGGGGATGAGCTATTAAAAGATTTGAGGTATGAAGTGAAGGGAGATGGGTGATTCTACAAATCATTCAGCGTGTGGTGTTAGCATTTGCTTATTAGCACAAAACACAAAGTACAGCTGAGGCTCATGGGAATGTCATATTTTGTGTGTAGTCATGAAAGTATTTAAAAAACAAATTAAATATTTAATCTAATGATGGCACTAGATGAAAGGTTAACAAACCCAGGATTTTTTTTGCTGTGTCTGAGGTGACAGTGCTAGCCACTGGGCCACCGTGCTGCCATGTGATATGTATTAGGATACTCTGTCATGGAAGGGTAATCCATCCAATAGTTGATAAAAGTTATGGACCGACTGACACTGCCATCCCTTGAGCCATGCTACTGGCATGGCTAAAGCCCTGCAGCATGTTCCTTGTAGCAGTGTGCTAATTCTACTGTTACTGTCGCTGTTTAAACATGACTAACTTTGTTGTGGTGTTACAGTAACTTTCCAGATTTGATAAAAACCCTACTATAAATGAGTAAAAACTGATGTGCAGTGTTAATATCTGATAAACCTTCAAAGTGGACTTCCTAGTTGGTTTAATTTTCTCACCGGCACCTATGGCAACACACCCACACTGAGACAGCCTTTCTCTGTGATTTATCAGAGGGCTACTGTTAGTCTGAGAGTAGTCAGACACCAATCACATTTCTGTCAGTGACATCACACCTTTTTTTTAATAACAGTTGCTCATCCTCTACTGGAACCCACATACACACAAAATACACCCAGGAGAGGAGGTCAGGGCAACACACCGTCTGTTATTTTGATGGATCTACATCTCAACTGAAAGTTTACACTTCACTAGTACAGGAAGAATGTAACATGATATCTATTTCATTGTCTGATTAAATGTTGTTTTGGACCCCAGGAAGACTAGCTGGTCGTCTATAGGTCAGCTAATGGGGATCCTTATAATACAGTTTTTTACAATCCCTTTGGCACTAATTTCAGAACCTTGACGTCATTTTTCAAAACTCTAGACACAAAACTCAAAATGCACATTTTTCAAAACTCTAACACTTTTTTGAATTGCTTGGATACAATACACATAAACCTAAGATCATTTGTTAATTCAACAAAGATCACCTGTTCAATATGACACAACTTAACATCAAAGTACTACTATTTCAAAAAGCAATTCACACATTACATTTTAGATGATTGTCTATTCATTTCATTACAATCATCTAACTATCAATTCATACAACTACTCAAAATGATAAGTAACTGTTGCATTACTCTCAATGCATAGTTGTATGGAAACAGACAAACAATATTCCATGTTTAGATCATGAAAGTTTCAAGATAACAAGATTCATTGTCACCAATTAGCGTGGAGCATGAACCAATTAGACTACATTATCTATGGATGTAAAGTTTCATCATCCTTCTTTACTGTAATGTACTACTGTTTATCAGACACTGTTTCTATGGTCCCATGTACACTACATTATTACATTACATCCATTTATCCAAAGCGACTTACAACTGCTATATATGTCAGAGGTCGCACGCCTCTGGAGCAACTAGGGGTTAAGTGTCTTGCTGGTTGAATAGTTGAAAAGTGGTTGGGAATTGTGGGAATCAAACCCAGATCTCCCACACCAAAAGCATGTGTCATAACCACTGCGCCATCACCACCCACCATGTACCACCTTTCAGACTATTTACTGTATTGACAGTACTGCACTGTATGGATGCAGGCCCTTGGAATTGCTTGTCCAATTCTGCCAACTTGTTACTGATGATTGAGATATATACTTTATATATGCTTTATATATAAAGTACTGTATGTATATATATGTATACATATGTATATGTATATATGTATGTATATATATATAATACTGCTCAGTGTATAATACTGCTCAGCTTCCAGGTATGAATGTGGAACTGTGTGAATGTGACAGGTCGTCGTTGCAAATGCAAATGCAAATGTTCTCAATCAACTTACCTTGATACTGTAAATAAAAGGTAAATACAGTAAATATATATATATATATATATATATATATATATATATATATATATATATATATATATATATATATATATATATACTCATACCACATTGGTCTGTAGTATTCTCTCTACTACTGCAGTACTTTTACAGGGATATATTTATATGTAGTACCATAATGAAACATGTATCACCTATTCTGTACTACAATATTTAATGATTGTACGAACGATGACCCAGTGAAACTATGGGTAGCTTGTGTGTGGGTGATCTAAAGTAACGTTTCAATGGTATTTCACAATAAATTAGTTTTTTGAACCAATGATTGTGCAAGTGCAATATTTCTTTAAAGATATGAATGCACAATGCAATGTTTTGAACATTGGACAGCCTGTGTTACAAGTGATGATCATTTTGAGTTTTGTGTCTAGAGTTTTGAAAAATGACATCAAGGTTCTGAAATTAGTAGCAAAGTGATTGTAAAAAACTGTAAATACAAATACAAATTCCTAAAACATCCACCAACTATACTTGAGTATTCATTAAGGACTAACCCTTTAAAGAAAACATGTAATCTGATATTTCTTTGGCTGCTTTAATGTACACATATGTCACACACCAGCACTCACACAAGCTCGAACAAAACCATCATGGCTAGCAGGACATAACAGACTTTGATTTGTAAATATGTTGTTCTCGCAGATCAAAGGCAACTTCTTCAGATGGACAGAGTAGCCTTTGAGTAGGGGCTATTGAGTTTCATGAGCAAGGACACACACAGTTAACTTCTAATTAGAAAGATGGCCCTGCAGAAGAGCCCTCTGATCAAAAGCCTAGTTCGAAGATGGCCAGCATCTCAATCATTTAAATTTGCGAGACATGCTTGACCATCAAAGATGTAGTTGAATAGGCTTCTCCCACTCAAGACACTCCAAAACAAAAGGCGTTCGTGACAACAGACGATGAACAGCAGATGCCGAGGTGGGGAGAGCACTTTGTTTTAGTGGGATGTAGAAAAAATATGATTTTCTTGATTAAATAAAGCTGCTTTAAAGAGCGTTTCAAAACAGCAAATGTTTTGATGTAACTATATGAATATATTTAAGGATATGTGTGATGTGTTCTTGTGTGTGTGTGTGTGTGTGTGTGTGTGTGTGCAAATAGGTCATCGACAACATGTAGCACAGCTGCTCCTCAATCCATTATGAATGAATACTTTGTCTCATGCTCTCTTTCATCAAACAGCACGTTTCTATGTCTCATTAGTGTAGAAGGATCAAATTTATATTTGGAATAACCTTCTCCTCCCACTGCCAAGAGATCAAGCTTCCCGTGCCTAACATGTTCTGCATGCATATTAATACTTTGTCATCTTTCATATCCTATGGTCATTAGCTTTAAGATATGGGTAAAGCCCAAAGATCTGTGCAATTCCAGCTGTCGCCTGAACATCCCATCTAGCATCTGGAGAGTTCCTTTTGAAAATAACACATAAGCTGGCATTTATTTTTCACAGGATACTGCTTTAGTTCAATTTAAGTGTCTTTTGTGTTTTAAAGTGTTTACTATATGCGTTTGAGGCTTGAAAGCTAATTTAAAGGCTTTCTTTCGCAAACACTTTTTTTTTTCTTCCACAGCATATTTCTCTGTTTCTACCTGACCTCACCCATACACACCGCATTTACAAAAAAAAATTTATCCCTCCCCCCCACCAGGCTCAGAGTACAGTCATGACAAGACAGGACAAACAGCAGGGTAAAAATAAAACTTCAGGGCCCTGGGCTTTGATGCCAGAAGCCATATAAAATATTTTTATTACACTGAAGTGTTCTTTCAGTGAAAGTATTCAAGGGCATCAAATGTTAGCAGTAGCTGTGAATCATTGGATCCCTAAAGTATATACAGCCTGGTCAAACTTGTCTCAGTACATATTCACACCTAGAAATTCCTGGCACAGGCGTACATAGATGTTTGTACTATTCATGCTTGGCTTATGTCTGTGTATTACATGTTTATCTCTATTGACATGAGATGCTGTCTTAGTCAGTTACTATGCTCACATACGTAACACAAATGTTTCATAACAGTCGGTGATAATACATTATTACAGTCAAGGACAGCATTAAGATGTCCTTGATATCAGGATGCGCTGGCAACCAAGACAGGAAGTGAAAAGAAAAGACAAATGAATCTCAAGAGAAAGAGAGAGTATAAAGATAATATTGTCTCACTAAAATGAGTCTCCAGCTGAGAGCATACTATACCACTGTCAAACACAAATAATTAAAATAATATTATTTATATTAATTATAATAATAAATAATTACTTTTCCCCTGTGTTGCTGTGTGCAAAAGATATCACAGACAGGTTGTTGCTTGGTGTGGTTGTGAGGAATCTACACTGTCAGTTGAACATAAACTTTTTTTTCTTTTGATCGGGGCACAAATAGAGCTTGACAAAGAGAAGCATGCCACAGTAAATGTGTGTGCCTTTATTTGTACATTCTGCAAAGGGAGTTGGAGATAAAATAACTGCATATTTAGATATTCATGCTGTTTAAATAATTTTGGCTAGGAATATGATACGTAACCAATCATTTAAAAATGTTTGCTGTTTAAACCTGATCTCAACATATTTTTTCAGTTGCAGAAAAAATCCCATCTGATAAAAAACATTTGGATTTCTATGACAGACACTTTTTCTTTCTGACAAGTTCAAACTTAACAAGTTTTCTTTGGTTCAGAGATGGAATATTTGTGTCACATCTCAAAAGCGTGCCTGGAACAGCTACAGTAAATCAGGCCTGAAGTTGTGCAATGTGTGCACAGCTTTAAGAATTTCCAAACACTTAGCAAGTTATCATGCCTCTCAGGAGAAGTGAGTGATGGAAAAAAAATAAGGACAGATAGGAGCTGGAGGCTGATTGATAGCAAATTAGAAAGGATAGATACATGTTAAGTACAAGAAAGAGGATATTAAAAAAAAGGTTGCAAGTGAAAATTAGAAGAGAAGTAGGTGACAGTGAAGGAGAAAGAAACAGCGGGAGAACAGAAGATTTAAATTGGAAGAGGCAGTGTTATTAGAAACAATCTTACCCTTGCAGCGCTTTCTCTCCAAACCAGTCCCCTTTTCCGAGGCTGCGCAAGTAGACAGGCTCTCCGTTGGGCAAGTCTTCCCTGGTCACATTAACCTGGTGAAAGGACAGAAACCAGGCCAGGCGGAGGAGAGTTAGAGAAGAGAAGAGTAGTGTGACAGGGAGGAAGATGGGATAAAAAGTGAAGAAAGAAGGGGTGATGTATAACAGTACAAAGATGTGTGGCAGGTAAAGGAAAGTACATTTCATTTACACATCATTCCAAAAGAAGGTGGCATGTTTAATCTCTCAAGATGGCAGGTTAATCACACTATTACAAACAGTGGAGAAGACCCGGTGTGACAGATGTCTCTGTGTATGGGTAGTCTATTACAAATAGATGACTGCCATCTCTGGGAGGATCTGGGAGGCGGCACTGACCACTTCATTAGCTAGATGACATGTGAGCGATGGCACTGTGCTGTGCCGGAAGACTTTACAAATCAAAGTAATGGCACTTGAGAAGATTTTAGAGAAAGTGAATGGAGATGGTCGTTTTTGCCTAATGAAGGATCTTGTCTTCATCCATTACTCAGTTCTGCGCAGTGGTTGCAGCTTATCCAGCACCAGCACACTGTAAAGCTGCCAACACCGGCATGACAGCATAATTATTAAAGATCTATTATTATCATGTGAGAGCATGAAAACGCAAAGAGAAGAAGAGGGACTTAGGGAAGGTAAAAGGTGTAGGCCAAAGGCAGATTATGTATGTGTTGTGAGATGCTAAAATTTGGTGTGATGTCCTCTAGACAAAGTGCATCCTCAGTGGTCTAAATGGAGACAAAGTGAGAGCTGTGGGAATAGCCATGCGGAAAGCATTGATAAGGTCAGGAACGCTTGTGTGTGTGTGTGTGTGTGTGTGTGTGTGTGTGTGGGTGTGTGTGTGTGTGTGTGTGTGTGTGTGTGTGTGTGTGTGTGTGTGTGTGTGTGTGTGTGTGTGTGTGTGCGTGCGTGCGTGGGTGCGTGCGTGGGTGTGTGTTTGTGTGTTCATGTCTGCGTCCATGTGTTTATTTGTTTGTGATGTAGTTGTGCCAATCTTCTGAAGTGGTTTGTATCTGTTTGGGGTCAAAGGAGAGTAAAAAAGATGGGATATCTATCTTCATCCTTTACAATGACACTTACATCCTGGACATATGAACTGTTCAAAAATAATGTGAATTTGTTTTACTCACTGGGACTTGAGGGGGAATTTGATGGATATATTTAGTAAGTTCAAATCTTACCGTTTGTGGATTTAAAAGACTGTTAAAACTTTTCATTATTATGTTGTTAACAAAAGTACATACAGTAATGATGATGAGGAAGATGAGGGGCGGTGGAGGAGAAACATGAACAGTGAACGGAGCATCAGGAAAAGGATAAAGAAGATATGGATGACGAGCAGGGAGAAAATTAGGAGGAAGAGTAGCGGCATCAAAACATGTTAACAATACAAGCACATGAAAGACCACCAACAGTGTTGATGTCGGACGGGACAGTGTGTCATCTGCACTCGGGGTGAAAGCCAGTGTTGATGACAGAAAGGTGAAATGAAAGTGACTCCATTCGCCTTCCTAGATGCTCCCAGAGCATCTACAAGAGATGATGACAGAGGCGGCATCTACCTTATCTCAAGATGATTGATGACAGCCATCTTCCACCCAAAAATACTTCCACTTTGCTTCAAAGATAGGTGTCTTTTGCCATGTGTGGCACGATGCTCTGCGTTGTTGATGTTTTGATGATTATTTAGGTGGTAGGCTAGAGGCACTGTTCTCACCTTTCCCTTACTGATGATGAAGAAGGTGTCTCCTCTAGCCCCCTGTCTGATGATGTACTCTCCATCTCCATAATGTGTCTGTCAGAAGAGAAGACCAGAGACGAGAAGTGTTATTCAAGCACACTTTCTTCACACGTTCTTTTCTCTTCTTTTTCACATTGGAATTGAGACCTCTCTCACCAGAGACCAAAAGTACTCTGCAGAGGAAGTAATGCTAAATAAGGTGCAGTGAGATAATAATAACAAAGACATTTTCTTGTTAATACCACAGACAGGTAAGCTGTCCAGTCTGTTTCTCTGCCTTCCACCCACTGCTTGCTTGGATATACCCTGTGACCTTAAACATGAAAGAGCAGGTTAAAAAAAAGAGTGAATAAATGAACACTACTGCATCAGATTTGAAAGCAAATCACACCTACTTTCCAAGAGTAAAATTAGTACAAACATCCATCAATTTTCTATACCAAGTAATCCTGTTCAGGGTTGTGGGTTCCGGAGCCTATCCCAGCATGCATTGGTTAAGCACAACATCTGGACTGGTCACCATGCACAAGGCCAACACACATAGATAGAAATACACTTTCACACACACATTCACTCTTTGCGTTGAAAAATAACCTTTAGTGCCAAATAAGGAATACATTTGCTTCAAGGGTATAGTGAAGTGATTCGTAAGATATAAAGCACAATGGAGTCACTGATAAACCCTGATAAGGACCTCGG
Organism: Perca fluviatilis; assembly: GCF_010015445.1. Classification (NCBI taxonomy): domain Eukaryota; kingdom Metazoa; phylum Chordata; class Actinopteri; order Perciformes; family Percidae; genus Perca; species Perca fluviatilis. The sequence continues at coordinate 15,314,596 of NC_053130.1, read as the reverse complement.
GCTAACATGTATCAGTTTTTGTTTTTCATAATGCAAGTCCTGGTAGAATCTTCACTTCCCAGCAAAATACACAATATGCTGCAGCAAGCCTAGACTGAAGACATACCTCACTATCTCTTGTTAGATCATTAGCAGATACCACACTGCAGTTGACATTTGCCAGGTTTCTATTCTCACACCATTTCATCTAGGAAAAGTACCTTACGTCTTAATTCACACTGAGCAATGTTTTTGTGATTCATGTCTGCTGTGTGTCACACAGAAGCAGAGCATGTTAAGAGCTGCAGTTCAGATCCATTTATTTATTTATATAATGTAGCCTTATTTCTCAAGCATGTTCTAAGGAGAGGAAATCTATCTATCTAAAACTATCTAATCAAAAATCAATTGCAGACCAAAATGAGTTATTATAGTAGAGGAGAAGACACAGGACAGCATGATGGATTTAGCCATTATGTGACCCAGCACCACCAAACTATAGGACCTCTGCACGTACAAGGAACAACATTAACTTATCTTTAAAAAGATAGAAAAAACCTTGAATGGGCCATGTCAAATATCACGCACCACTGATTGGTTGATTGTGGGGTGACGGGAATCAACAGTCTATGACTACGTTTACAAGCTGTCAATTTTCGGGTTATGGTCGGTTTAAGGTCACTATTCGGGTTTCTGAAACATTCGCAATAACCCGTTTACATGCGTGAGCAGAGAGAGTTACTCCTACATAGAATTTGTAATCAATTGGCAATATCCCGACGTAAGTACGGCGACCACGTTAGCATCTGGGGCGTAGCTCTACGGACAACCTTAAGACGCAATAACTTTTCGGTCACCTTCTTATAAATCTCACTATCTCTGTACTTTCTGCCGTAAACAAAAGACATTATATTCATGGTTTTCACCACACTAATAAAGAAATTGGTTTCCTCCTCGCTCCAAAAGTGTGGTGCTGTGCTGCGTTTACCTCTACTTCTTGTTTACTTCCGGTATACTGCGCGCAGGTTTTCTGCATTGACATATATATAACTATATTATTATAGTATATAATTATTATTATAACTATGTTTTCTGGCGCATACAAGAAGTTCCTCTAATCAAAAGACCAAGGTTCCTATGCGAATAGAACATGCGCAGAACACAAATCAATGTTCCTTTTGATGGGGATATGCCGATACGCGTTTACGTGACCAAAATTTCGGGTTAGAAAAGGGGTAACCCAGGTAGCATATTCGGGTTTTTGCCAGTGTTTACATGGCCGTGCGCGACCGGTTATTGCTAATATTCCGGTTTTGAACGGGTTATTGGTTGCACGTAAACGTAGTCTATGAAGCTAATAAATACAAATTGAATCAACTTCCCAACACTAATATCTCCCTCAGCCAACATTGCAAACACATTAATCAGAGTACATGTGTAGGCATGTCTAGAATGCCATGCAAAACATCTAATTTTCACAGGGTTAACATTGTGTGCATTCTCTCAGCTCACTCACACATGTTGTCCCTGCACCAACCCTAAATGATTATCTTATTCATCTAATTGCTGGCAAAATAGTTTGCACTCTGGTTAGAGAAGATTTGATCATACGGAAGGTTATCTGATAAGAGTGTGGTTCACAAGAGCTGTGCCGTAGATCATCCCACAGGCTTGTTTTTACATGCTGACAAAATAAATAAATAAATTCAGATTAGTTATAAGGCACAAACAGAGATCTTGAAATTCCCAAATATGTGAAACTGCTTTATGTCTGCTTGCATTACCCACAGCTCCATTTAGCCATGTGTCTTCCATTTTGCAATATCCACTTCACCTTTTTGATGTGGGTGGTATAGCTTGGAGCCTCCCTCATCCAATGTACTTGCCCACAATCTCTTTCTTTTCCTTGATGGAGTTGACCATCGCCATAGAGGTTGTTATGTGTACGCTCATAGATTTACTTTTCTTGCCCATCAACAACTGAACTGTGTCTATTGATTTACATTGTTACCCTGCTGAACTCTTTAGCTGTTAGGTCTTTGTATTATCGTCAATTGAATCATAACCCACTTACAGAAATGTTCCATACTGTGACAATCTTTGTAGTTGTACCGTGGTACCTATGCTACAAATAATATACTTTTTATTGACCATGGTATAAATAATCTACATTATGTTATTGGCCATTGTACCGGCCATGGCCCAAGTGACAAACACTGTGCAATGGCACTGACAATTATATACTGCCATGCTACAAAAATATAAAATGACACAGCAGTGTAACAGTCAATTGATAGCACTATGTTCATATCCAGTAGATTTAGCATGGTGCAATATTGATCGGTATATAAAATGGCACACAGTAGTTCTCTACTTATGAACTAAAACATTGTATGTTTATAAAGTTGAGGTACCCAAATTTAATATAATATAACCTGGGGTCCTATTTGTAGGCCTATCTAAACCCACCTGGTGGCAGCAGAAAAGGGTTGTAGTGATACTTAGTAACTAAGTAATTCTGGATTAATGCATGACGTAGCCTAATAGATCCTCAGTTGCTGTTGTTATTTATCATATTCTTTCAATAAAGGTCAGTGGCTTATATAATAGTATTTACTGTAAGTGGTGCTTTAAATGTGCTTGGCTCAATTGCCCGTCATGAGTGGATAGCATCTGCAATGTCAAGTTCCCGGGACTGTGGTAAAACAAAATTACACATGGCCAAAGCCTTTTATGCCACATGGGGCTGATTATCTGTTGCCTCGTCCTACAGTTTGATTGGCTAATTACCAAGTAGTGTAGTCGTTTGCTCGTAGTTGTCAGAAGTTAGAAGATAGTACTGTTAACTGCAGTCACCATGAACAATGTGGATTGTCTTTGACAGCACGAATTTAAGTCTGCATTTTGAAGAAAAATTTCAGATGAAACACCTCGGTGCCCACCAGCCACGGGATATTGTTATAAACCAAACCGCTGGATAAGAATAGTCAGATTTAACTGGAGTGATTCTCTAGAAAAAAAATGGCTAACTGCTAACTGGTAGCTTGTGAGAGAGGACGCTTTTATGCTTCTGGCGTGTTTTTCCTGGCATCTATGTTACTTTAGTTACGTCAAGAACAGGCTTTCATGATTTCAAGCATCTATTGTATTCTACAAGTGCTCACATCAAGTCTAAAAGCTCTCACATATTGCACTATATTTGCCTTCATATACAGTGCCTTGCGAAAGTATTCGGCCCCCTTGAACTTTTCGACCTTTTGCCACATTTCAGGCCTCAAACATAAAGATATAAAACTGTAATTTTTTGTGAAGAAGCAACAACAAGTGGGTCCCAATTATGAAGTGGAATGAAATTCATTGGCTATTTCAAACTTTTTTAACAAATAAAAACTGGAAAAAGTTTGCGGCAAAATTATTCAGCCCCTTTACTTTCAGTGCAGCAAACTCTCTCCAGAAGTTCAGTGAGGATCTCTGAATGATCCAATGTTGACCTAAATGACTAATGATGATAAATAGAATCCAGCTGTGTGTAATCAAGTCTCCGTATAAATGCACCTGCTCTGTGATAGTCTCAGAGGTCCGTGTAAAGCGCAGAGAGCATCATGAAGAACAAGGAACACACCAGGCAGGTCCGAGATACTGTTGTGGAGAAGTTTAAAGCCGGAATTGGATACCAAAAGATTTCCCAAGCTTTAAACATCCCAAGGAGCACTGTGCACAGCGAGCAATATTGAAATGGAAGGAGTATCAGACCACTACAAATCTACGAAGACCCGGCCGTCCCTCTAAACTTTCAGCTCATACAATGAGAAGACTGATCAGAGATGCAGCCAAGAGGCCCATGATCACTCTGGATGAACTGCAGAGATCTACAGCTGAGGTGGGAGACTCTGTCCATAGGACAACAATCAGTCGTATACTGCACAAATCTGGCCTTTATGGAAGAGTGGCAAGAAGAAAGCCATTTCTTAAAGATATCCATAAAAAGTGTCGTTTAAAGTTTGCCAAAAGCCACCTGGGAGACACACCAAACATGTGGAAGAAGGTGCTGTGGTCAGATGAAACCAAAATCGAACTTTTTGGCAACAATGCAAAACGTTATGTTTGGCGTAAAAGCAACACAGCTCATCACCCTGAACACACCATCCCCACTGTCAAACATGGTGGTGGCAGCATCATGGTTTGGGCCTGCTTTTCTTCAGCAGGGACAGGGAAGATGGTTAAAATTGATGGGAAGATGGATGGAGCCAAATACAGGACCATTCTGGAAGAAAACCTGATGGAGTCTGCAAAAAACCTGAGACTGGGACGGAGATTTGTCTTCCAACAAGACAATGATCCAAAACATAAAGCAAAATCTACAATGGAATGGTTCACAAATAAACATATCCAGGTGTTAGAATGGCCAAGTCAAAGTCCAGACCTGAATCCCATCGAGAATCTGTGGAAAGAACTGAAAACTGCTGTTCACAAACGCTCTCCATCCAACCTCACTGAGCTCGAGCTGTTTTGCAAGGAGGAATGGGCAAAAATGTCAGTCTCTCGATGTGCAAAACTGATAGAGACATACCCCAAGCGACTTACAGCTGTAATCGCAGCAAAAGGTGGCGCTACAAAGTATTAACTTAAGGGGGCTGAATAATTTTGCACGCCCAATATTTCAGTTTTTTATTTGTTAAAAAAGTTTGAAATAGCCAATGAATTTCGTTCCACTTTATAATTGGGACCCACTTGTTGTTGATTCTTCACAAAAAATTACAGTTTTATATCTTTATGTTTGAGGCCTGAAATGTGGCAAAAGGTCGAAAAGTTCAAGGGGGCCGAATACTTTCGCAAGGCACTGTAGTTAAGGTTACCCAAACTGATAACGCATACAAACGGGGATTGAATAGCAAATTGAGGAGAACAGGTCACGATATGTGCTCAATGGAATTATCACCTGTGTTAAACGGTGTAGGAAATGTGAAATAGTGCATTCATTTAACATTTTTCAAATTTTCTAATTTGCATCTGTGCAAAGTAGCTGTTGCCACATAATCTTTTCCACCTAAAATGCCACTGGTAAGGCTATATGGATAAATCAATTGTTATTGCTCAAGTTCAACTATGAAGATATGTGATGCAAAGATGATATGACATGATATGGCCTGGTTAGTCAATGACATGTTCACTAATTAGGTTAAACAACTCAACAACTTTTTTTTTCTTTTCTGTTTCTTTTCTGTAGTTTCAATGTTTGGGAAGTAATTGCAGAAAAATGTGTCATTGTGCAAGTTCTTGAGAGTAACGATAGTCACCATTGCAGGGGTGCTTGTAATTATTTATATTTATATTGAAGAGCTAATGTATATGTCTTATTAAAATAAAGTTTTTGTAGGCTACACAACTAGAAACTCCTACCCAAACCAGCGTAAACATTACATGGCCAATCCATTCCTCAGGGTAAGTCTTAAGATTAAAAAAATCTGCAACAAGTTTTCATAATTAAAGTCCTTTCTAATCTCTTGAAAGCAAAATGATCTGGAACTAATTTATCTTAAATACAAATGATTGCACATATACACTTAGTATCATTGAATAACCTAAAAGAAAAAGTAGGCAAAGGCCATATTTTAATGCAATTCAACATATTGAAAGCCTCAATGTTAGCAGCACACATCAAAGTGTAAATGAGAATGCGTTTGCATAACTAAATTATGCTGGAAAAAACATCAAACGAAGTGGTGTGCAGATGGGTAGAAAATTTGGGAAACATCTCAAAATGCACACTCAGAGTAAAGAAAACATTCTGTAGTTAAAAGGACATACCAATGATTTTCCATGTCTTAATCATGTTACAACTGCTGTCCATTTTGAAAAATAAGCTGTTTTCAAGTTTTAAAAGAGCAACTAAAGAGCAACAATCTAATAATCTAGTAAGATGTGTGGAGATATATGCTTTGTGCTGCAGATGTCACAGGCTTTGAAAAAGGCACTTACCTCCTCAAGGACATCAGCAAGCTTGCTCAGAATATCTTCCTGCAGGTCGTGGAATGTGGGAACGCTGTAGGAGAAGGGAAAAAAGGGCTTTTAGATCGAAGAATAGTTTCAAACATATTGCATTTATTGCTGATTTAAAGCTGGGGTTGACAGTTTTCTGGGAAAGGAAAAAAGACAACAGAATTTGAAAATACAGCCCTTCTCTTGCAGCTCTCCCCTCTCTGTCCTAAGCCCCTCCCACCAGACGAGCAACCTGCACGGGCATATGCATGATTGTGATCCTGATGCTATGTTGGTGTCTAAGTCTATATATATATTATATTGCGTATATATTGCGTTTATTGTGAGTCTCTCCTTTAGACTCTCTTTTTTATAAGTCTGTCTTCCTTTTTTGGGTTGCTTTGCAGTGTAGGCAGTTGTTGCCAATGCTGGAACAGAAATGCTTTCTGCATGATTTTCCACCATTGAATCGGGTTTTCACCATCTGAAGGGAAGTGCACTTGCATCTGCATTTGTAGAAAAGCTAATAGGAGCACTCGCTCTCTGAAATAACTTGTGATTGGCCAAAGTTTCCCATCTAGGGCTAGATTTTCTAAAGCCTGTAAACAGAGCCAAGAGGAGTTGCAGGAGTTTCTCACACCACTTTACAATATGCTAAAAGGTTATGGAATGTTTGCCCAGTGATGCCAAAGACAAACTTCCTGCCTAACCCAGCTTTAATTCTTTTGTTTTTGGATAAAAAAACTTTGAAAGAGTTGACTAGAATAGAAGCAGACCTTTGATCTGAAGTGAGCAACATACGTAGAGGAAACAGAAACACACAAAAATCTATATTATGCTATGAGAGTTGGCTTGCATATTGTATTACAGTATGTGCAATATAAATATTTCAGCATGTACTGGGCAACGTATCGAGTTACACAGCAGGGAATCAGATCCTAAGGGTGAATACACCAGCATGAGGCTCTAATCTTTGCTCCGTTTGCTTCCCGGCAGCATCAATGAACGCTATTTGCCTGTTATCAAGCCTACTAAATAAAACTGGCCTAATGTTTATCAAGGGGGAGAGAAAATAACCCCTGTTGGTGAACAAAGGACTTATCGCCCATGAAGCATCTTGTCTTGGCCCCCGACCAAGGCCCTAGCCACTGTATTGATCCTTGTGTTGTTGCTTCTTCAACAGAGGCACTAGTTAACCAGCTAGGTAGTGAACCCAACTCAATTCCTCGAGCTGCGGAGCTGTCAACATAAACAAAAAGACTCTATTGTAGTAAATTTTCAACAAACTTTCATCAAATTCAACAACTTAATTGTGTTACAGGAAATTAATTAACAAGGCCAACGGGGAAGTGCAGTTTCACTAATGTGGTGTTTTTGATCATTTGAAACATTCTAACATCATTACACCGTGAATAAAGACTACAAATAATTTCTGTGGTGATCTTGCAAACACCTAGAAAAACCAACACTTTGATGAAGGTTTGATTAATTTGAGATTAGATTCAACTTTATTGTCATTGTGCAGAGTACAAGTACAAAGACAACGAAATGCAGTTTGCTTCCAATCAGAAGTGCAAAAAGAGTAGAAAAGTGCAATGTGATATTCAAGTATAGACAGGACAAGAAATGTAGTGCAGTGTAGACAGTAGTGTACAGTTGGTTTACAGAAGGTGGTTTAGAGTAATATAAATTAAATATAAATGTGTGCACTGCAGTGTATTAGCAGTTACCTTATAAGAGCGGAATAAAAATGGCTCTGTAATATGAACAATGTATGAACAACATGTACAGATATGTGCAATGTAGCAGCAGTAACATTACAATAGTAGGAAAAAAATAACATAGATAAATGCAGTGTATTATTATAATGCTTTCCCATGCTCATTTTCCATGTTTTTTCATTTATCGTTGGGCAGATGGCATCTTTTTTCATGCCTTATACGTAGACTTTTATCTAAAGTAGAGTCAGAGGGAGAGGGTAGAGTCAAAGCCCACATGTCTAAAAATATCAATTCACACCTATATGCATTTTGTAAACTTCGGTGATGTTTGTCAGTTCATTAGACACTACCATCACAGTTACTCTTCCTGGAGCAATGTGTTTGAGGGATTACAAATACATACTAGTAAGAGGTAATAAAAAGCAAACTCACTTCCTGTATGTTATACCATGTGGGATTTCTCTGTTAGTTTCTCTGTTTTCCTCCTCCACAACTAGTAACAACAAGTATATCATTTCACAGCAGTTTAACTGTGGGTGGAAGACTCAAGGTCCAGCATGTGTTTGTTCTTATACACTAAACATACTACAGCTCTTTCATTACATGTTGCTAGTTGCTAGTAATGCTAGCAAGCCGATACTCCTTTATCAACCAAACACACAGAGTGAGCCCAAACCAAGCAATACGTATGTACATCTATTAAATATTGACTTATCTGTTGGACTGTTATATAAGAGCCGCTGAGAGGCAAGAACTGCCATACAGTAGGCTACATGCTCAAATCCTCAGTAAAGAGACAGACAATGTCTTTTTTTAGTCAAAGCCATCACTTAAATAGCTTCAGTCTTAGGACATGAAAGTAAGATCAATAGAATATTCCTTCATGGTGAAAGGGTACTGTAGATACAGCAGAGATTGAAGTGGCTTTATTGTGACTGACCTGCAAATCTCAGACTATGAAACTATCCAGGGAGACTGTTCTCGACCGCTTTTGTCATTATGGTCAAACAAAAGTTTTTTTTTATGTTTCCCTAACCGGCAATACCATGCATTACTGTGAAAATTGCAGTCCACTCTCAGAAGCAAAGGGAGAAATAGTATATTGGTTACTGTAAATGGTTATACTGCTGTAAACTAGTTCTGATTGAGTATACCCCAGCCCTCAGGTCTAAGTGAAGAGGTGAAGGTGACAATGTCTGTGATCTTTCCCAACATTAGCTATGTAGCCCGGGCCACATCGCCTAATATTACCTAGATGTGCGACCGCTACACGGAAAAAAAAGGGGACACGCCGAATCTCTAGATGAGCCGCCATTTACCCATATGGTTAAACCGCCTGTGACAGCACAGTACAAGTTCTGTATGTATTTATTTGTTCTGCTTTCAAATCCTTACTTAAAGTAAAATGAGAGGCATTATCAGCAAAATGTACTTCAAGGTGGACATTTCAGGAGGGGGCGGGGGAAACGACTCTCCAGTATTTTGAATTGGTAGTGCAGTAACTATTTTAACCGCTAGCTGCCAGTATTACACACAATATTACATATTGCACCTTTAAATGCTTTGAGAGCCGTCTGTAAATTATTTGGAAAGCTACAAGCAGCAATACAGGAGGCCAAGCAATTAGCCCTTTCCAAATAGGCATGTATTTATTTGTTCTGCTTTCAAATCCTTACTTAAAGTAAAATGAGAGGCATTATCAGCAAATTGTACTTCAAGGTGGACATTTCAATTCTTATATAATGCAGGATAGTTTTATGAATAATAATGCATTATATTTTCTGAGTAGAATCTAAATCTGCAACATTCTCTGTCATGTAAATGTAGTAATAAAATGTTTTACTATGAAGTAGAAGTACACAGTAAGTCAGTAGTATAGTTAAGTTGCATATTAAAGGTCCAATATGTAATATTTGTACTGTAATAAATCCAAAAATGACACCAATGCCTCATCAGATATTAAGGAAACATGTTAAACTGAAATACTATCTTTTCTGACAACAATGCTAATTTCAGTATTTTTTCTTTTTGAAATTTACATTCCGTGACGGAATTTATGTTTATGTTTTGATCTGTGTGTTGTTATCAACGGCCCAGTTTGACAGCCAGGCCGGGTTGCCAGATATACCTGTAAAAACGTAAACCCAGCGCGCTACAGCTGTAACGTTAGTACAGCCATGAAAGCAGCAAACAAACAAACAGGATCAATGGAGATAGATTCTACCCGACCTAAAAAAAAGAAAACAGCATGTTTCTAACAGTTGCGTGACCAGAGACGTAACAACCCCCTGGTAAATAATGGAGATGTATTTGAAAGATGGAGACAGCTTAGAGCCCAAAAGGACGCAGAGTTGGCTTATTTTCTCCTGAACCGTTAAGCATTAGCTTCAGGCTAATTTATCACAGCCACTAGGGACGGGCATTTTTGTCATTTCAACATTTGTGTTCTCACATTGAATTATATAGCTAGAGTACCGCGAGTTGTTACTCGCAAAAAACAATTGAGACACAGCCAGTAAAGTGATCCCGACTGGTCCTGGCTAACGCCGCCATGCTAACCCTGCTACCTGTTAACGTTACCGGAGAACCAGGCAAGGCCCCCCCGGCTGTTTACAGCATGTAGCCTCGTCAGCGGCTGGAGCCGACAATGGTGAGTTATTTTAAGCCACGAGAGGGGCTGTAAATCGGAAAGAGAGGACTGTGAGTTTGCAGTGTGTTTAGCGATTTTTGCCATAATTCTAAGCCAATGAAGTGTGTCGTTCCGGTAAGGTAGTGGTATTTTTAGCTTCTATTTTGTAATTCTAAGCCGAGGAAAGTGGCCTGACTGGCGTGTGGAGAGTACTGGTGTTGTTGTGTTTTTAGCGGTTCATACTGTAATTTTAAGCCAAAAAGTGTGTCTGTCAGTTGGTTACGGGCTCAGGCGCGTGGAGCACGGGCTTTATGACTGTCAATATAGCCAGCATCTACCGTTAGCTACCCGCGCGCTGTGGAGTTAATGTCTGGCTATGTGAAGAAAAGTGTCTAGCAACGTTGTTGTGAATGCTGCGGTCTCAGCCTGGCAACCCCCGTGAACTTCGAGTCTGGGCAGGAGGGGGCGGGGGAAACGACTCTCCAGTATTTTGAATTGGTAGTGCAGTAACTATTTTAACCGCTAGCTGCCAGTATTACACACAATATTACATATTGCACCTTTAAATGCTTTGAGAGCCGTCTGTAAATTATTTGGAAAGCTACAAGCAGCAATACAGGAGGCCAAGCAATTAGCCCTTTCCAAATAGGCATGTATTTATTTATTTGTATATATATATATATATATATATATATATATATATATATATATATATATATATATATTTTACAAACCCAAAGTTTGGATAATACCTTACATCATTCAATCAATGTGTTTCTTTATTTTCATGACTATTTACATTGTAGATTATACGAAGGCATCAAAACTATGAATGAACACATATGGAATTTGTATTATAGACAAAAAGTGTGAAATTAAAGATAGAAAACATGTCTTATATTTTAGATTCTTCAAAGTAGCCACCCTTTGCTTTTTTGATAACTCTGCAAACCCTTGGTGTTCTCTCAATGAGCTTCATGAGGTAGTCACCTGAAATGGTTTTCACTTCACAGGTGTGCTTTGTCAGGGTTAATTAGTGGAATTTTTTCCCTTATTAATAAAAAAGGAAAGCGTTGGGCTACTTTGAAGAATCTAAAATATAAGACATGTTTTCAGTTATTTCACACTTTTTTGCTAAGTACATAATTCCATATGTGTTCATTCATAGTTTTGATGCCTTCAGTGAGAATCTACAATGTAAATAGTCATGAAAATAAAAAGGAAACGCATTGAATGAGAAGGTGTGTTCAAACTTTTGGCCTGTACTGTATATATATAATATATATAGTAATTTAGAGTAAACCTCTATAAATGGGCGCCTGCTCCGCCAGGTAAGCTACCCAGGCACCCATATAGGCATGTTTTGAATAGCCAGTGCACTAGTAGGAGTAATTTTTGAAATAGTCAGGACTCGTTTTGGAAGGTGTTGACATACGACTTTTTCGGTAGTTTAGGTATGAGGATTTATGTGAAATGTCAAGTGAAAGCTGGATTCCTGCCTGCCTTGAAACAACTCTGTCAAATAGTGTCAGAGTGTGTGCTTTTATTATTTGAGGACTGAAGTAATACGGTACACACACGGAAATACAGTGGCCTGCATATATGAGAGGAAGTTAGAAAACAATAGAGCAGCTTCTTATGAGAAAATGAAGTGGTATATGAAATATAGGAAAGATGTGATATAATTTTCCTAAGTGGCTTGATGAAGACCAAAGTGGATACGGAAAAACAGGAAAGTCAAACAGAGATAGGGAGCGAGAGAGATTTATACTGCATTTGCATCTCATGCATCTTGATCACCGCACAATGCTCTCCCTCTGTCTTTTGATGAGTCTTTCTTTTATCCTATTCTCCATGCCGGCCTTTTAAGTGATAATATGCTTCTGGTGGTTAGAGTGTAGGGCTCTCTGCTAGAGATAGGGATATTTAAGAAAGATGTTACAGGTACAAGGTATTTTTCCAGTGGGATGAATGGCACCTTTAGTGACGCACCAGCATTTCATTGTGAGTTATATCATTTATAGGCAAAAAAGAGGAGTAAGGAATCTTCTGAGGAACAGCTCACACATATTCCCCTGAATTCATTTTGTTAATTCATTCACTGCATTTTAGAACAAAGCCCCATTCTGGACTATATTTCTGTCATTGTAGGACAGTTAACAGGCTTTCTCACCTTTTCAGAAACTCCATATACTCTGTGTGCTTGATGAGACCTGTCCTCATCATGATCGTCTGAAAACATTGTCGGTCAATGGCCCACAGCTTCACATTTGTTAGAGCTGGAAAGGAGAATACACATAAGCAATGTCATGAAAGACAGTTAATACCCTCAAGCAATCAGAATAATAAAACAGCACATTTCTATGCGTTATACATGCTCAGCAACATTTTTATGCTTTGCGACTTTTTGTTGGCAATATTATTACAATTACTTGCATGAAAATGTTTCTTTAGCCGCTGATCAGGCCTGCAAAACAATTAGGAGGCATTCTGAACAATCAGTCTTTACACAGCAGTTGAAGATAATTGGTATTTTTGGAATACCTTGCATGGATGGCTACTTTCAAGTCATGCTACAGCGTTTTAATTGGTTTAAGGTCAGGAGTCTGACTTGACTATGCTCAGGTATTTTTTTATTAGTTGAACCCCTTGAGTTACTGATTGCTCTTTGAGTTAAGGACAATTATCAACTGTGACAAAAGACAACAGATACCCCTGATAGAAGCATCCATGGAGCGTCCATGTAATGTAAGATAAACATTAAACGGGCAGCAATACGGGCATTCATTTCCTCTGTAGTATCTTTCCATGGACAAACTCATGTTTTGTCAGTTTTCCCATTACATACATTTTGCAGCTGCGTCAGAATTTTATGAAATGTCATGAGGTAGCAACAACATGACTCTCTGAAGCAGTCCGCTCCACTGAACTCAAACGAATAGCCGTCCGCTCTCTCTACACTTTCAAGGAAACTACTTTGAGGATGAGCATTTTAACAGTAACAGGACATCAATCACTCGCAAAGTCATGACAACCAAACAAGTACAGCCATATGAGTACAGCCTTTTCTCCTCATGCAGATTGACAAATAGGGATGAAAGCCTTGACGACTGCGTTCCCATGGAAACCACTCTCACGTGGGTCCCGCGAAATATTACAGCTACAGTAGCTTGGCAAATAGCAATATGGGGCACTGAATTTGATGAATTTACTGTTTATCAGACCACAAATGAGACAAAAATTAGTTAGCTAGCGCACCTCGCAATCCCTCTGCCTCACTCCTCGCTGCTAGAAGTCTACTTCGCTGAGAGGAAAGCAACATTTCTGTTAACCCTCACACTAACCCTTTTAACTCGCTGCTGAAAAGAATCCTCAAGGAGACACTGTGGCGATTTTCTTATTGTGGCTAGATAACATTGAATGCCCAGAATGCATCACTGTTACGCTACACTTCTTTGACACCTCTTTCAATAATGTAGGCTACAGTGCTATTGCCGCAATCCTTACAGAATACCCAGTCCTTAAAAGAACAGAAACAGTGCTAAACCTTTTCCATTTTTTTTTCAATTTTTATGCCGGGTTGGTGGTTGATGGAGACCTGGCTCTTTCAAAATTCCTTTTCTTGTCATGTTCAGTGTTTTGAGCCTCAACAGCTCTGTAGTCTCTTTCAATCAGAATATGTCTCACCTCGACAGATCTCTGTTGGAACCATGTGGGTTTTCATCAGAGCAATGGACCTCTAACCCACACCTGAATCTCATAATGTTTCCTTTCTTTTTTAGATGAAATTGGGTTGGGGGAGGCAGAATTTCTTTTAACAAAACATGTCAAAATCCCATATTCCATCTAGCTGAGCCACATAGTGACTTTTAGAGTGCAGTGCTTCACTTTGTTGACAGCAGTTTATGGTAATTATTTCAGAATAACGTTGGGGTTTCTCCCAGTATCATTATCTTTTGCAACAAATGTTCTCATTTCCACTTCACAACTTTAATTGTGCAGTTATACAGTAGGAGTAATAAAAATAAGATCTGACCCCAAAACAAATCTGGAGATCCCCAATGAGCACTGCAGCCACAGGGACATGTAGTAATATTAGAAGACAATTCATCAGTCTGCTTGGTAATTTCTTTCAGTCTATCTCATCATCCCAATGTGACATTTTTTCACAGAGTTTTAGATAAAGCAAACCTAAGCTTTCCTTGTGAGTACAGAAGTTTATGAGCGTGAGGATATTTTTGCACAGAGAGGTGATTCTGGCCAAGGAAATATTTTACTGTTTTTAAAACGTCTTATAACCTGGCAAATACTAGTAATGTAAATATGGCTACATGAACACACATACACACATGAAACATACACCTGTGCTAATGCACTAATTCATATACTCCATGTATTTATTTACATATACACACACATGAGTGACTGCACACACTCCCACGGACACCACAATTATTTCTCTGCAGACCAAGTGTTTGGCAGCACTTTAAAATAGGGCCAAACCTCAGGAGAAATGCCCTCATTACACAGACTGACACTGTTTTTAGTTCAAGACACTTTCTTGGAGCTGGAACCCCAAACACACAGCATGACATACAAATGTATACAGACACAGATGTGTGGATACATAGATATGCAGACATCTTGTACAAGCACACACAGATATCAGATACACAGAGAAAATGCACATACACACAGATACACACAAGTATGCTGTAGATATAAACACACACATGCTGCTGTGTGCATATACACATAAACATGCACTGATACCAGAGTCCAAACACACATGTTCCACACAAGTTATATATACATATATATATATATATATTTTTTTTTTTTTTTTTCTTTTTTTTTTTTTTCTTTCTTTCTTGTTCTTTTTTCAAACAACCTACACTATATCCCGGTCCTGTTATGTCTTACTTAATCAAAAGTTTTTTTTCTGTAGGGGGGATGTGGGCAAATTACTCCAAGGTAGACTGAGGGCCCAATAAACCTGGAATATGGAAATAGGTCTAGAGAGAAATTATTAGAGTAGCCTTCAAATTTGACCCCTAAGCAACAAGAGTGGGAGGTTAGACATCATTGCCCACTATGCAGTGAGCAATAGAGTGTTTTGGCGTGTGGGAGTGTGGGGCAGTGGGAAATAAGATATGTAGGGAGCCTGCAGTGCACCACAGTAGGTAAACGTATTATTTGGAGGCTTGACTAAATTGCGGTGAGACTCAGGGATCTAGTTATCCTGAAGTGAGGGCACAGATGAATGTCTTAATGCTCATGGGTTGCCGACCATTAGCTTCACAGCTTTCTGGATGTACATAACAACCCATGCAGTGCTGTAGAGATGCAATGATGTTGTCTGTGAAAGGTTTTGAAGAATTGGGTAGTGTGTTGTTCCAGTGGGATGACCATTGGAGCTTTAATAATCATGCTATGGTGGACTGGAAATGCATGCAACATGAAACCCACAAGTGCATACTGTATACAGGGGGTAGACAAAAACACCTGGGCAATCCAACAGAGGCCTGACAGCAATTGAGCATAATTAAGGCCACTTGCTCTAGATTGCATTGTATTGTTGTTGCATCATATTGTAACTTATCTGCTGTTATCATGCCCACTTAATGTAATGCACATCATATTCAGTCTTAGTCTGTGAACATGATCATTAGCATTTGTCAAATTCCAGTCATATCTGTTTTAGTTTTGCAGTAGATTTCATGGTGAAAGTTTAAGATATATGCCTTAATTCTCTTTTTTTTAAATGGCTTTAGTGCAACACACATATCGTGTTGGGGAGTGTCAAGATATTTGATGCACGTCAATTGACGCTTCTAGCATGCATGCCATCATGCAGACAGAGGAGGTAGTTTAGATACTGTACAGTAGCCAGGATGTGTTGGCTGGAAAAACTTGTCCATGCTTTTATCTTCAGTAGACTTGACTACTGTAACGGTGTCTTTACAGGTCTCCCTAAAAAATCAATCAGACAGCTGCAGCTGATTCAGAACGCTGCTGCCCGAGTCCTCACTAAAACCAGGAAAGTGGATCACATCACTCCAGTACTGAAGTCTTTACACTGGCTTCCAGTGCCTCAAAGAATTGATTTCAAAATACTTTTACTGGTTTATAAATCACTAAACGGTTTAGGGCCAAAATACATTTCTGATCTGCTACTACACTATGACCCACCCAGACCTCTCAGGTCGTCTGGGACAGGTCTACTTGTTGTCCCCAGAGTCAGAACTAAACAGGGGGAAGCAGCGTTCGTGTTTTATGCTCCACATATCTGGAACAAACTCCCAGAAACATGCAGGTCCGCTGCAACTCTCAGTTCTTTTAAATCTAAGCTAAAGACCTATCTTTTTGATGTTGCTTTTCCTTAAATAATCTATTTTATTAACTTTAATTTCTTATACTGCACTGTAACTTTTATTCTTATACTGCACTATCAATTTTATTCTTGTTTTAATTTGTTTATTAATGTTTTAAAATTGTTTTAAATTGTTTTCTAACTGCTCTTTAATGTTTTATGTAAAGCACTTTGAATTGCCCTGTTGCTGAAATGTGCTATACAAATAAAGCTGCCTTGCCTTGCCTTGCCTTGGCTCGGGGAGCAAATGTGATAAAATTGCTGCTTTTGTAAAAAATGTACTTCCATTGATGGTGCGAAGGTGGCCTCTTGATGTGCATCAACCTGCAATCCAGCGGTGTGTGGGCATACATAGAAAGTAGTTGGTGCAGGTGTTTTGATGCGTGTAATATGCAACAGATGTGTGTTGCACTTTGTTAAATCTCAAATATAACATTATGATAGTTCCTTCAAACAATGGTTTTTGTATGTGCATGTAAAGTTTGTAATTTACATACATTTGTATTATACATTTTTCTTCCTAAATTAAAATCACTATAACCTCAATACACACCCTGCTGATTACTGTTTAACACCTATTTTATCTTTGCTTCTGAAAGCTCCTCTAAATTGAATGTAATCCCACCTCAGTAAAGGATGGCTATTCATAGCTATGCTGCCCACAGCTGAGCACTTTGTCATTATCATTTGTTCGTGCTCCTCCTTTTCTTCCCTTTCCTTGAAGCAGTGCAGTGTAATCCCACCGCCTTGACTTTCTCTGCAATTACTTGCAACAATAGATCAATAGTGTTGATTGTGAATACTAGCAACCTGTACACCTAGCTCCTTTGACATGCCAGGCCTCAAGACAGAAGATCTGTGTCAAGCCTGAGGAAAACAGTGAGAGATAATGAATGTCGCCACAAGATAGAGTGCAGGACAAGGCATCATTCATTTGGCTCAGTCATAATTCATTGTAACTGAATTTAAGCCAGGGCAGTATGCAAATGCTCCATGTGTGTTCTTATAATCCAATATTGGCTCATCATATTATATAAATATAGGATGAGCTCAACAACATTTATTCTCTGTATTCTGGTCATGACAGTTTACATGCAGAGTGTGTGGGGGTTTGGAAACATCAAAACTGTGCGGTACTGTGACTGTAATCTTGATTTTTGTTGCGAGTGCTATGAGTTTTAACGGGGTTTAAAATCACCCAACACAGTCAACGTCCACGATGATTCTGCATATATGAAGTATAAAGTGTTTGACATTTGCACTGCAGAAAATCCACATTCCTTTCCAGAAGCCCCACGGGCTATATGAAAGTCCTTGAATAAAGAGTAGACCAGAGTCTCAAGCAGTGGAGTATGCAAGGAAAGGTGTACACTCTAACGACAAGTAATATATTTGTTAGTAACCTAGTATTAACATGGTGTAATGCCGGGCTATTCAATTGGCGGCCCCAGGGCCGGGTCCGGCCCCTGAGGGATTTTGTACCGGCCCGTGGAGTGAAGTGTAGTTATTACATATGGGTAGTCTCATACATCGCATGACTATGGTTAATTGTACATTCTTTCGTACGGTAGGAGGCGGTAGCGGTATGCACCACTGAATATCAGACATATATTTTGGGGGGACCACACATAACCAATCAAAATCGCCCATTCGCGCTCTAGTGCATAGCTCTAGTGCCGCGCTCTGACTTCCTTTCAAGCCAAGTTTGGCTAACAAGAAAAATGTCTCTCTCTACCTTAAAAAAAAGAAAAGTTGACTCAGAGAACAGGCAGTTCAACAGTGAATGGACAGAGAAAAAAAACGAGTGCCTCGCCGTGTGCAAAGAGTATAATTTGAGAAGGCATTTCAAGACAACGCATGCTAACTTTGATGCTACTTTCCCTCTGGGCTCTGCTGCTCGGAGGCAGAAGATAACGGGGCTTACATCTTGTTATGAGCAAAGACGTCGCATTTTGTTTTGGGCCTGTACAGATCAAGAGAGAGCAACTGCGGCATCGTTACGAGTGGCATGGATATTGGGCAAAAAGAAAAAGCCGTTTACAGACTCAGAGACAGTCAAGGAGTGTATGCTGGCATCCATTGAGGAGGTGGTAACAGATGAGAAAACCCGAAAAAACATTATCGATTGGATCAAGCAAATTCCAATTTCTGACACGTCAAATATGAGGAGAGTCGAGTCCCTTGCATCGGATGTTTTCGAGACGCTTTTGGACAAGCTGAGGAAGGCCGAGGTGATGTCTTTGGCCGTGGATGAGTCGACTGATAACAGTGATGTTGCACAGTTGTGCCTCTATGTGCGATTTTTTGATGGGGAATGTTTTCGTGAGGATCTGCTTGGACTAATTCCCATGGAGGGGCACACTACCGGTGAGATTATCTTCACCAAAATTGCTTCATTCTTTGAGGAGAACAACTTGGATTTGGCACGCGTCAACATGTTGGTGACGGATGGTGCGCCCTCGATGGCGGGCAGGGATCAGGGGCTCGCCGGCAGGATGGCAGCTGCGGCTCCGCAGGTGAGATCTCTGCATTGCCTCATCCACCACAGCCTCCTGTGTGCCAAGCTCAGTGGTGAGTTAAAAGAGACCATGGACTCTGTTATGGCAATTATAAACTTCATCCGTTGTACCTCCAGTTTACAGCACCGACTTTTCTGCAAGCTGTTGACTGACATGTTTGCTGAATATAAAGATTTGCTCATTCACAATGACATTAGATGGCTTAGCAAAGGAAACGCTTTGAAACGTTTTTGTGAAATAAAAGAGGAGATTCTGGTGTTTCTCCGGTCTTCAAAATTGAAAAAAGCTGGCAAGTTTCTGTCTCTGATGGAAAATGATGAGTTTAATGCCGCTGTTTGCTTTTTGAGTGACGTTTTCCATCATTTGAACCAACTTAACATGGAGTTGCAGGGCAGAGATAAAACAGTCGCAGAACTTGTGGAGAAACTTCATGCTTTTCAAAGAAAGCTCTCACTCTTCTCTGCTGATCTTTGTCCAGCCAAGATGCTCCACTTCCCCACATTGAGGAAATCTGGCCTGCAAATTACTGAGATGATGTCAGTGTTTATTGACTCATTGAAAAACAACTTTGCCACTAGGTTTGAGGATTTCAGCATCTCCAGTGAAGTGATGAGATTTGTGAAGGACCCTTTCTGTGTGAATGTTGAGGCAGACTTTGCGTTGAAAGTGAAGGAGCTGGTATCGTCATTGGATGAGGGGTCTTTTCAACTGGAAATCATTGACATTCAGTCATCAGATGACTTGCGACAGTCATTGCAGCAGGCAGGTTTTGAAAAATTCTGGACCCATGAAGTCAGCCGAGAGAAATTTCCACATTCAAGGGGTCTTGCACTTTTTCTTTTGACAATGTTTGGCTCAACATACACTTGTGAGTCATCATTATCACACATGAATGCCATTAAAACTCACAATCGCATATCCCTCACTGACCAGCATCTGCAACACTGCTTGCGCATTGCCCTGACAACATATACACCTGACTTCACTGCTCTTGCCAAGTCAAAAAAATGCCATTTCTCTCATTAGATGACAAATGTTGGCAAACTACATGCAAGGTAACAGGCATAACTAGTCAAGTAAGAAATGAGGATTTTTTAACACTATGATGCAATTAACATCGTTTGTCACTCCATGTTATGCACTTCATGTTTTTCTTGATGTAGTATTATTGCTTTTGAAATGTTTTGCCTTGATAAAGTGCCATGCACTGTTATGTTGTTTTAATTCTATTCTGTACCACATATGCACTTTGGTTATATTTTTGATGGTGGTTGCCTGTCACTCAAATGACTGCAATCTTAAATATCTGTGATATGGCTGACCTAGACTGATTGTTAAGGTGTCTGATTTATGTTCAAACTGGACAAAAGTGAGTACAGGAGTAGTCCATGTGAGGATTTATGGGGCAGTCTATTTTATTTTTTGAGAAGGAAAAAGTGTGTGTTGTATTCAGTTACCATTTAGCTGCATTTCTGTTTTCAACTAGTGGAGAAGGGGGACAGTTTGATATTTCTGAGGATTATTTCCCTCTTTACTTGTAACACTGAAATGTATCTCCTCATTGTCAATTGAGGATAATGAGCTGTAAAGTTGGTACAGTTATGTGCCATTAAGTGGATGTTTTCTGTTAGTTAATTGCATTTCTCTAATTGTCTGTGTCTCTGATTTTTCAACATTGTATTGTCTTTTGAATGGAACAATGTCTTGGACCTGTGTGTCTGAGTGTATCACAATGTGCATATGTTGTTCTGCATTTACAAAATAGAATATATTGACTCCTTCAGTATGTTGTTGTAATTTCTTTATTTGTTACTATAATTACTCATATTCTCCGGCCCCTTATTTTGCCTCAGTTTCATGAACTGGCCCCAATTCCAAATTAATTGAATAGCCCTGGTGTAATGCATGTTAATACTGTAACTAACTAAATCACTGTGCATTATTTGACAGAAAATAAGTTCTAAAATAAGCTCCCTCCCTCTCCATGTTCGTATCTAATCTGTCAACAAAAGCCCTGCCATATTAAAATCATGACACAGTTGTGATTTCTGTTCATCCTCCTCTCCCACATCAAATCAAATCATTATCACACGGCAAAGAAAACGTTTTAGAAAACCTTGGAAATATTAATCAACATGAGTCTTTGGGTCCATGTTGGTTATGAGGATGTGCTCGACTGTGAATGATCATTTTACCACTTGTGATTAACCTGGGGTTACACAGCTCTGTGAAAAGGAGTGGCATCTCCAAACTAATTAGTGGGAACTCCCACCATAAGAATCTTCACCCTGGACCACTGTTTTAAATGTTTGAGTTTGTGGGCATTTGAATTGGTTTTGAAATCTGTGACATGTTTCCTCCTGCAACTCAATTTCTGTCTCTTAAGTCCCCCCCCCCATCCCCTCTATCCTTCCCTGTAATGTCTGAGAAAATGAGAAAATCAACCATCCTTTTCTCACTGACACTAAGACACACACACACACACACACACACACACACACACACACACACATTGTCATGTGAACTCTACTCCTTCGAGACCTCCTGTCTTGTTTTGGAAAGGGTTAAGAGAGCGATGCTGTGAGGGCTGCAGGGTGGAAGAGTGTAACCCCCTTTCCCCCTAAGTCATTAATAATATCATAGCCAAGTCTGATTACATCTGGATGAGCTCTTTAGAGCGTGAGAAAGCAGGATGGGTCATTTACGCCAGACAGTGTCACAGAGTCTGAAGAAAAAAATTAAACAGAGGAATTCTCTTCATAATTATAGATCTAATTATTATTTTTAGTAATGCTTCAAGGAACACAAGACAGTGTAAGAAAAACAGATAGGCTGAAAGTTTCTAACAATCCTACACCAAAGAAAAACAGCCTTTGATTGACATGATTTGTTGTTTTCTTGTCTTTAGTAAGGCTGGCAGCGTGTGCGCTTATGACAGCTTTCACATCTCAGTGAATCCCAACATAGAAAGGTAGCTGGCTTAATCAGCTGCCGTCTCCAGCTGCTAGTTCTGCCAATGCTCACCCCATGTGGGAGACAGACAGCTGAACATCATGCCACCCGCCATCCACCCACCATGCTCACCCACGCTATGTTGTACAGAGCACAGTGGAAAACCTGTCTTTTGTTGCTAGAGAGTAACATACTTAATTGTTGTTATATTAGGTATTTATATTTGGTAACACTTTATTTGAAGGTATCGACATAATCGTGACATGACGCTGTCATAACTATGACATGACACTGTCATGAACGTTTATGACTCCTGTCATTAAGTGTCATTCGTTTTTTTGTCATGACAAGTTGACATTGTTTGGGTTGTCTTGATTATGACAACTTGACATTAATCAAAGTGACATTACCAGAAGTTGTCTTGGTCATGACAAGTTGACATTACATTTGTTTGGGATGTCTTTGTAATGACAACTTGACGTTCAATTTCTTTGGAGTGTCCTTATTAAGACAACTTGACATTAAACAGGATTACATTATGTCAAGTTGTCGTGACAAAGACATCCTCTGGTAATGTCATCCTGGTTATTGTCAAGTTGACACGTTCATGACAGTGTCATGTCATAGTTATGACAGTGTCACGATTATGTCGATACCTTCAAGTAAAGTGTTACCTTATATTTCTGTGGCGGCGATATAACAAGAGTTTAATATTAAAACCATCTAAGCTATCGTCCAACAATGTCCACCATTAAAAAGACACCTAAACGTGTGGGAGTCATAATATTTAAATGCATTAATCTAACACTGAGCACAGACGGGATACGCTTGTTACATTTTGGTCAGAAACTTCCTGTCAGAGGCTGATTGAATAGGAGTATTCCTTAAAGCGTGCTTTTAGCCTTCTCTGTCTTAGAGAAGATCTTAAACACAATTTAGCACTCATCTCTGTAACATTAACAAACCTCACTCCCAACCTTTATTCATTAATTATAGCCAAACTGGTTCGGAAGTTCATCATAAACATGCACACATTTAGAAGACTGGAGTTTGGTTGTTTTAAATTTGCATCCCATTTCATCCATCTAAAGTTAGCTTTGTGATTGCAGATTTGTTCATGTTACTAATATCTTAAAGGTCCCATGGCATGAAAATTTCACTTTATGAGGTTTTTAACATTAATATGCGTTCCCCCAGCCTGCCTATGGTCCCCCAGTGGCTAGAAATGGTGATAGATGTAAACCAAGCCCTGGGTATCCTGCTCTGCCTTTGAGAAAATGAAAGCTCAGATGGGCCGATCTGGAATCTTGCTCCTTATGAGGTCATAAGGTTCAAGGCCACACCTCCACCCTCCACCTTGCCCCCCTCTCCTCCTCAATAGCTACAGACACAGAAATGGCACATCCTAAGGAAAGCTCATTGTGGGACTGGCTCGAGTTGCTGTAATTCTGCACCAAGGCTGAAGTTTTAATTGTAAGTTTGAACAAAGGAGAAGGAAAGAAATCTACTTTTTGGTCAACCGAGTACGGGAAATGTGTAAACGGGAAGTCTGCTCAATACCACAGCAAATACACAATTCATAAGGAACATGTAAAGGAAATAAGGAGACTTAGAAAGTTCTGTATAGCAGTTTTAATATATTTTACTGTTCAATGAGATAGGTACAATCCAATCTTATGAGTCATGATTAATGGACTTAAGTATACTGAAGTCTAGATATCTATATATATCTGACATCACTGACATGCATGGTGCAGAGTGAGCAGATCTTAAACCTCCAATGGATGGAAGAAACAGGTGAACGCTATATATTTGTGGGCAAGTATTTCAATTACGGAGATAAATTAGTGAAATGGCAAAACAATAAAATGCCCAAAATGGTGATAGCTGTATGGTAAAATACCATGTATTTCCATAAGTTCATTTTAGGTATCTAGAAGTCTAGAAACAGAAACGGTGAAATGAGGAGAGGGGGTCATAGGCGATGGAGAAAAGTGAAGACAGGAAGCGAAAGAACAGTGCATTTATTTAAAAGAAAAATAAAGCAAACTGTAACATATTGTTTTCTTTAAAAGCCTTTAATCATTCCAATTAATTCTCAACAGGCTCCTGTATTTGGTTAAAATTCATCTCTTCTTTTCTACACAGATTTCATTTCATGATTGAAGTACTGCTACCTGAGCTGATGACGTCCATGGTAAGCAAAACTGCTCCTAGCTAGAAAACTAGCTGGTATCTACTGCATCTGAACACCAATAAAAAATTACCTTTCAGCATGAATTGCTTTTGCTCATCGGTTTGTGAGATGCATTTTAATTGTTTGTTGTCCTCATCATTATATACAACCAACCAGAAACTATTTGCCACAGAGGAAATCAATTCGAATAACCTGATAAATTTTAGTCTGCCCGGCTTTAGAAAATCACATGGAGGAAATGAAGTGTGTTTGCTATTCATCAGCAAGGAGGTTATTTTTAGGCCCTGGTCCAGGTTGTATCAGGTTGTATCAGATGACACATTTCTCTATATAGCTGGTTCGGTGGAGTACTCAAACTGTCAAATTACTGATTCGTCAGGCAGTGAAATACCCTGGGAACACACATTGTCACATATTGTCGGATTGAGTCATGTATTGTCTCAACGTAATAAATTAATGAATGAGAATAGTGTCTACACTAAAAACACAACAAAGTATGAGTTTTCTTTTTTTTTTGACAAAAAAAAAAGTATCCTTTTATCCCATTTATCCTCACTATTTGAAACAGTTTATGGTACCTTTCTCCTCTAATTATCAATTGAGACACTCTATACAGTCAATAGCTCAGAAAGCCTTTATATTTAAAGCTCCTTGTGATTGAAATTAATCTACCAGTAAATATTTGATACATATCATCTTTCAAACATGCCCGTTCGTCTTATAGTATGAATTGTACATTATACCACCTCTTTATATGTTTTCTAACTTTATTACTTATATATATATATATATAATATAACTTACATAAATACGCTATGAATGATTGATCAAATATCATGCTCTGCTTGGAGTTAGATCTCCTGATGTGGTTTTAATCATTTAATATTTAGTTGTTTTTTTTTGCTTTGTTTTTGTTACATTTGGTTTTGTTTAATTTTTATATATATATAAAATTGTTGTATTACTGTCATTGAGGGCCCCCTTTAAAACGAGATGGTACATCTCAAGGGGTTATTCCTAGTAAAGAATTTCCAACAATAACAAGAAATAACTTGTCATTGTTTAATTTCATCAGGCAGTCAAAGCTAATGAAATCTCTGCACCCAAAAATACCCAGTGAAGCTGGAGTGATAATCTCGACCCCTCCCCCTCCACTGCTTTGCCATAATGTGATGAATAAATGTTTCTGTGAGTGAGTGACTGCATGCCAGCATAAGTGCACATACTCATTGTATATGTGTGTACTGTATGCCACTCTTGTTAATTCTTTTCACAAGACAGTAATTATTCTGATAAGATGCCTCTTTCCTCTGCAGGAGTGCTACATTCAGCTCTGTTTATGAAATCTGTGGAGGAACTGTTCATTATAGGAGGAAAAGATGTATAATCAAATGAATGACAGGCCCAGAGATTACAAACGTCTTACTCTGTTCAGGGATCTTGTGTGGTAAAAAACAATTCTGCCATGTTTCAAATATAACATCTAACTTATTACAACTTCAAGAGCACATGATAGTCTTTGTCCCTTAATATTTGTCTTAATCCTTTGCACACTACCTCCAACCTACTCGTCAATATAAAGTGATTTTTATTCCGCCACCAGCAGTTAGTTTCAGTTTAACAGTCTGTTGCTAGTAGCAACCAATACTAGCACATTCCCATAGCAGTTTAATATTGGTACATCCAATGTTTTCACAGCTCTGTGACCAAGCAAATATTGTCAGGTATCTTCTATCCAATCTCTAAATGACCTTGTTGGACCACTATATGTTTACTTCATTTATTATAGCTACTTGGTAGCTTATAGTTGTTCTTCCACTTTCTTCCTGCAACCCTGTCTCAGAGAAATTACATTTATAAATGTGTTTCAAGAGACACGTAATGCCACCTGAATTATGTTTTTAGCAACATAATGAGGAAACATTTTTTATGAACGTATCGGCAAACTGTTTCGGCAAAAGAATAATACTGTATAAATTATAGAAAACATCACATCTTATTCACTATCATCTACTTGTCATGGGGCATGAAATTAAGTTTGGTTTTAGGAGGCTGTGGGTCAACAAATATAAATGCCATTGCCTCTCAGTCAGGTACTTTAATTGTATTGATGTGGTACCAAACATCGCGGGCTCTTCACTGCCTCAGACCAGAATTGGCAAGACAAAATTTACTTGATGAAACTGTGATGATATATTATATATCAAGCCCTTTATTTTGCTTTTCTAACCCTGTCCTTGCACCCTTTGCCCGTCATACAGTATGTTCTGCTGCTTGTATTTTTCCCCCATTCAGGTAAGAAACAACAATCAGTCTTTCTTGATGAAAGGTCGGTCGCACATTCTCTCTCAGATTTGCTCAACATTAGGGAGTCTAGCATTTCAGCTACAAATGGTTACATTGTATGCGTTCTAGACTGCTGGATCCACCTATCTGATCTTTGCACTGGAAAAATCTAACTAAATTCCACATTTAAATCTGTAACATGCATCTTGTTCCACACTCATTGATTTTGATTCTCAAGGTGACATTTTCTACACTGTGCTAGAAACAGCTTGCTTACCATAGATAGATCATCAAGTTCATAAGATCAATAAGTCCAAAAACAGCCACAGGTGGGTCATACATGTTTAGTCTGTGAAGGATTAGCTTTCATGTTCCTCCCAACCAACCTCTTCCACTGATCACTATCCATATCTGAGACCCCATTTACACGTAATTTTAAAGCTATAGTGCTTAGTTTCTGTCGCCCTCATGTGGAATTCTAAGTAATGACAACAAAACTGTCGGCGCGTCCACATGACACAAGCCTTCTGTGATCGTGCACAGCCCCCACCCTCCTCCACGCAGTTGCTCGTAGCCAAGGAGCACACGGAGGATTAACAAACACGATAGAATCTTCAGAAGAGGTAATTATCTTCACGTGAATTGCCGGATGACACAATCTTCTGAACATAGCCATACTGAGAAATACAGAGAGTGTTGTGTGGAGCTGATAGTCTTAATTAGCTTTGTAGCAACTCACTGGCAATGGCTTGAATGTAACGGACGTTCATTAAAATCGAAACGTTACTCACTAAAGCTTTAAGTCTCTTGTATCCCGAACAAATATAAATTACATTTAAGGCCTTTTCATTTCACGTAGACACATATGCGCTTCTGTTGGCCAGATTACAAATCTGATTGCAATCCATTTTTTCCCACAAATGCGCTTGCAAATCTGGGTCTGCCATACTCCAGTTCAGAGGGTGATGTTAATGCATCTGAAACTGCTACAAACACCAGAAGACAAATAGCTTCTGCACTTAAGCAGGTGAGTTACAACAAATAGTAGTTAGCAATAACAGCTATCTAACTAATAACCACCACCACTGACCATTAACTAACATCAACAAATAGATGAATTGAATAACGAGCGTGATATCTTCTTAGACTCATTTTCTCAAGCGACATGGAGAACGACACCTAATTTCAGTGTAACTTTCCATTAACATGCACAGACCCTGTAGAGTCTACTTCCACAGAGCACATAGTGACGTAGTTACATGTGGACAGACGGATGCATTACCTTTTTAACATCTGGCTTGATTGCGTCTCGGAAGGCGGTTTGAGCAACCAAATTCTTTTTGGATGCATTTACATTAATTAAGTTAAGTGTAAATGGGGTATAATATTCCAGACAAGTAGCACCTGATTTAAGGTATTGCTAAGTGAAGCAGCTCCACAGAGTTTCCTGAGCCATGTTCTCTAGCAGTGCTGGGGTTATAACTTCACTAGCAAATATCATTTTGTAAAACAGACTTTCCCCCAGAGCAAGATTTTCATATTATTAGCCTGTCCATATTGTCACTTGCAACTATTAGCATAAAACAAGAAAATCATTTGTTCAAAGCTACACCTGTGGGGCTGTTTTCTGACTGACTGACTGACTGACTGACTGTGTATTGCTGCTGTCTGAAGTTGCCTCTCTCTGGATGTTTTAACCTTTTAAGCCGTCTAGAGCCCCAGAAGAGCCTCTAGCTCCGGGCTCACACCTGCTCTCCAACTGAGAATCAGGACAACAGCAGCAGCAGGGGCCCTCAGTCCACACACACACACACACACACACACACACACACACACCTATAACACATGCACTTAGACAAGAAAGTACATACAAACTCAAATGCCTTGATGCAACTAAAATAAGGCGCATTGTCAAGTTATAAGCACCAGATAAAAATACAGGCAGTAACAACCTCGACTTCAAACAGCAGCAGCAGCAGGGGCCCTCAGTCCAGACCCACACGCACACACACACACACACACACACACCTATAACACATGCACTTAGACACAAAAGCACATACAAACTCAAATGCCTTAATGCAAATAAAATAAGGCGCATTGTCAAGTTATAGGCACCAGATAAAAATATAGGCAGTCACAACCTCGACTTCAAACAGCTAGGTAGGGGCTTCCCTGCCACCATTAACATTTTACCATCAGATTTTTTGCTGCACTCTGGCAACAGTGTTACCATGGCAGCCATGAAAACGAAGATTTTTCCGCGCTCTGTCCCACTGGAATTCTATCTACCGATGCCATTCTTTCCATCTTCTTCTGTCCCTGTTTCTGCATTGTATTTACTTATCTAATGAAACCCTTTATCCTATGGCATTATAGTTTTCCTGTACCTCTGAACACATCAGCACGAGGTGTTGGAAAGAGACGGAATGAATGAATGAAAAATAACTTTTGCAACAAAATGTGTTTGTTTTTCTAACAATCATAAGTAATTCCTGTTGCTTTCTGTAGTGCAATTTAATATGTAATTTCATATGTGTTATCTCTATTGCTCTGTTTGTGTAATTGCTTGTTAAATTCCAATGTGTAATGCCTGTGTGTAATGACATTTGCATATTTACTATTTGATGCATTTACACGTATGTCAGTCTCTCATTTCCCTGCTCTTGGTTGCACTTCTAATTGTGATGAGTAGCCTACAGTTGGAAAAGACGTAGCAGCACAGTAGATGGTGCCTCTGTGCTTCTCATTAAGAGTGCACTCACTAGCTTTCCTGATTCTAAGAGCTCTTCTCTCCAACTCTTTACAGCCCAGCTCTGGCTAATGATGGTGCTCTGTTCCGCACACAACCACACTAGGTTCACAACATAGAGTATAATTTGTTGTTTTTCTTAAAAGCTGCAGTGGTGTTAAACCTCCATGGTATACATTATATACTGCTAATACTCTAAACATACTTACATCTACTCTCTAAGGTCATCTGTCCATTTACTTAAAAGTGCAATGTGTTCCCTCTTCAGCAAATGTGGCTCTTCTCTCCCTTAGTACATACTGTGTGGATTGGACCTGCCACTACTTTAGATATTACAGTTGCAAATTATTTATTGTCATAAAAATTACAGAGAAGCAGTCGGTTTAAAATCTTAGGCCCTGTTCAGACCTGGTATTAAAGAGCCCCTATTATACTCCTTTCCAGCGTCATAATTGTACTCTTGTGGTCTACTAGAATTGGTTTACATGTTTCTCATACTGCCCAATGCTGCAGTGCCTCCACCTGAAACACTCCGTCTGAGCTCTTGGCCCGCCATCCTGAAAAGCCCAGTCTGCTCTGATTGGTCAGCTGGCCCACTCTGTTGTGATTGGTCATCCAAATTCAAACAAGCCGCTGGGCATAATAGGGGCTCTTTAATATGCTTCTTGGGTAATCTAATCACAAGTGAACAGCTAACGGTGTTCTAAAATTCAGCTGAATTTATAGGAAATTGCCATATTTGAAGTGCAAAGTGAAAGTGCTCACTCTGGTTTTCAAAAAGCACAGAAGGAGGGTGCTTTTACATGCTGCACTAACTTGATTTTTATCACAGTGAAATCAAATTGTATAAAATACTGTTATTTGTATCTGCTGGCAAGGAAAATAGCTGTTGCTTGGTATTCTGAGAGCATGAGAGCAGTCCCCAAGAATGAGAGGAGGCCCCGACTAGGTACTGGTGTTGTTGAATCATACTGCCGGGTCAAAGAAAGGCTGGAGGGGATCTCAGTCCCTTATCAAGTCATGTGAAAAATGTTAAAGTGCAGAAAGAATGTTTTTTAGGTAGTTTGCTCTTCTTAATAAGAGTTAAAGAGTAAGGCACACTGACAATCAACATGTTTTATTATTTAAACACAACAGACCCCAGCAAAAGCCGCCATTCTCCACCAGTCATAATGTTTAACTCAGCCTGGTCTCACAGAATTCCGTGAAATGACAGCGCATTACATGGTGGTGGAACGGAATGTGTGAAAATTCCATGTGGCCACCATGGAAAACAATGCCAATGTAAAGTCAATGAGAAGATGACGTACAGTAGCATTAAGAGCGACTAAGGTAGTGAGTAGTATGTAAGGCCGAAATTCCGCGTAAGGAGGTTGGTTGGGGTGGTGGATAGGTCAAACACAGGACTTTCACCCAGGAGACCAGGGTTTGTGTCCCGCATGTCACGTTTCCTAAAGTCGCTTTCTTCTTTTCCTAAACCCAACCATCCGGTTCTTCTTGCGTGTCACGGAACCGTAAGCCCACCCATGACCTTTTCCTTAACTTAAGGGGCCGTGTTTATTTAACAGAATTGTTCCGTGGGCCCATCACAGAATGTTTTGCGATTTCGTGAAACTGCCACAGATTTTGAGTTAATTGAAGCTGCAGATCTGCAGCTTCAATTAACTTAAAATGTTGATTTCATGGAATTCTGTGAAATCAGGTTGGTTTAACTTGTTGCCTGGTTCTCCATGGAGTCAAACCTGTAACCAGTGTTGTAATGTAACGGAGTACAAATACCAGGCTCGACATAAGCAATGGCCCGATGGCCCGCCCGGGGCCAGTAAATACGTATGTCGGGCTGGTTGCAGCCACAGTCACTGGTGTGTGCGTTACTTCACGCAGCACATGTAGCCTACTGACTGGAAACGTTACCGAGGATTATTTACCAGATGGGTAAGATGGCGCAGATGAACGCTACACTCGTTACTGTAAGTAAGTAGCCTACAATAAAACCTCCATGATTAAAGAGTCAATAATTATCAATAACCCACGTACCTGTTCTACAGGCAGAAACACGTAGAAACCCATATCTCAGTCTGATCTGTCTGCGCTGTCCACTCTCGTCCACCGCGCTGTGCAAACACAGCTCTACTCTGCAAACAGCTACTTTACAAACAAGCTAAAATGAAAGATGTCAGTTTGTAGTCTGACTGTTTGTCATAATTTGCAACCAATCTTGAACTTTGGACAAACTCTTGTAAACGTAGCTGATTTCTAAACGAGCCATCCTCTCGCTGGAGCGGTAAACCTATGGATGTATTTTAAGACCAAAACAAATACACGTGGCTACTTAATATGCACGTGAATGACGCGTTCTTCATTGTTGACGATGTTGCCAGTTGTATTATTTAGCAACAGAATCGTCTTATTTCAAATTAGGCATACAGGACTAATCTGAGATCATTTTCTAGTTAAGTAGCCTATCTAGTTATCATTATGGATTTTCCATGTTTTTAGGGGTTTGCTTACTAATGTAAAAAATATAGCATTAATTTAGTAAGAAAGTGAAAATATCAAGATGACAAGATGATGCGTATTAGGTATAATTTTCTTTTCTTTATTTGAATGTAGTTGATGACCCCTGGTCTAGCTTTGCTGATAATGGCACAACATCCAGTGGCAGTGGCTAGCTTTTTTCCTGCTTTTTTGTCCTTTTCCAATCACACCTATGATATTTCTTTCAGGGCCAGTAAAAATGTAGAAGGGGCCAGCAAAACTCTGATCTACTGGCCCTTGGGGCCAGTGGGGATTTTTTTATGTTGAGCCCCAGCACCCCACCCCCCGACAATAGTGGTGAACTCGGTGAACAGGGTAGTGGTGCAGATAACGTCATACACCCGTGTTGCAAGAAATGTTTCTGTACATTGATGTCAGCTCTAAACATATGCTGTTTGTTCTTTGAACTTAAGAGAATTGTGTCTGAAAAGTCCCTGAATATGCTTTATGCTTTACTATAAGAAAGCCACAATAAAAGTTCTAACCGCTTGCTTTTAAAAAAAAAAACTTTTACTTTTACTTTTGATACTTAAGTACATTAAATATCAGAAAATTACTTTTGATACTTAAGTACATTAAATATCAGAAAATTACTTTTGATACTTAAGTACAGTATATATCAGATACTTTAAGACTTTTACTTAAGTAATATTCTAAAAGGTAACTTTCACTTCTACCGAAGTCTTTTTCTAGTACGATACTTGTACTTATACTCAAGTATTGCTTTCTAGTACTTTATACAACACTGCCTGTAACTTATCTCACTCACTAAGGGCAGGGTGATTCCTGAGACTGAGCAGAAGTAGTCTACTACACATACACCCTTGCACATTTACACACACTCGCATGCACATTTTCCTCTCTTTGATTGATTAGAAAGACAACTGTTTGCTCACTCCCCAGCGGAAGGAAGGGATTTTAAACAGCTGAGCTACAACTCTATCACAAGGGCCATTCTCAGAAGTCTCCAGAACAATGATGTTGCTGGGGCTTAATTTTCTTTCTGTGATGCCATGATATGAAGTGTTATTTTTAGTAACACGTGTGTGTGTGTGTGTGTGTGTGTGTGTGTGTGTGTGTGTGTGTGTGTGTGTGTGTGTGTGTGTGTGTGTGTGTGTGTGTGTGTGTGTGTGTGTGTGTGTGTGTGTGCAAGCCTGCTGCTGGTAAATACCCAACATATACTTGATGGGTAGAGCTGAATAGGATTTCTCTCCACCTCATCCGGATCTCCCTTTAAATGCTCAAAGTACTTCTCAATATGAATTATAATGACATTGTTTTTGTTTTTTTGAAAAGTATAATCTAGTCATATAAAGCATTAGTGTGCATTAGATATGATCCAACTGAGAGCACAGCTGAGTTTCTGCAACGACGTCTGAGACTGCTTTTTCCACCACTATCATTAAGATGGAGCACACAGATAGTCAGTCTCACTGATTATGTTAGTAGTGACTGGCAGTGACCTCACTCTCTGAGGAAGGACTGGTCCTAAACAATGTCAGGAGTCCCAACACTCGTTTAGAGCCACTGTGACTGATCAATACGCTAATTTGTGTGAGTGCCACAAGCTCGTCTCATATTTGTTAGAGCCATAATTTTGTTTCCTAATTTTCTATTTCATTTGCTGGTAATAAAAAGTTCATACTTTACCTTGGGAACAAAAATCTTGACTTTACTGGTTGAAAGCTATGGAAAAGGCTACTGTAGACCACATGCCACACAACATGTGCTTGTGACTAATGTGTGTTCATATTTAGAGCAAGTAAAACAGGTGACGGCTTGTTAGCAATTTTAAATTAAACAATGAGACCTACAGAGTAAAGTGCACTACTGTTTGACCGTGTCGACTGTGTAGTGTAGTGTTAAAATTATCTATTAATTGTTCAAATTAATTCAGACAGCAAAGTAATCTGCAGCTATTAAGGTTAATCATTTCAAGTAATTTTTCAAAAAAAAAGACAGTACCTACTGTATTGGAAGTTACTTCTCCAATGTGAGGATTTGCTTTGATTTGATTTTTTATATCATCGTAAACTGAATATCTTTTGTGTTTTTGACTGATGGTTGTACAAAATAAGACATTTGAAGACATCACTGTGGGCTGTAAGAAATTGTTACAGGCATTTTTGGCTATTTTCTGACATTTTATAAAGCAAAAAATGAATCAAGAAAATAATTAACAGATTAATCGATGGAAAGAATTGCTAGTTGCCGAATTAACCCTTTTACCGTGATTTTGAAGTCACAGCTTAAGTTGGCATTTTCGAGACACAGACTGCGCCACAACAACAATATTGCTTTAAATTATTTCTTTCCCGCTGTTCAACTTCGGTCAACAGCTTTATAATCGCACCATCCTGAATTGCAGCCTGTCATGCTGTCCAAGTCTTTATAAAGCAGTGGCATTTTGATGCTATAAAAAGATATTATTTAGCAAAAGGCCACCATCCCTCTCTCTAGTCTGTCTGCAGACAAAAAAATATAAATTTTGTCCTGCTTCCCTTGAGTCCACTCCCTTATTTTGCTGTCACTGCTGTCCTGTATTTATCACCTCTCTCTTTTGTCTCTCACTCCTACCCCTTTCTTCCTCTTTTCTCTTCGGTCAACATCTTCCCAGTTGTTGTCATGTGAAAATGATCTGATATGGATTTTGATGGCAAGGGGATGTCTCAGGCAACATTTTTCTCTCAGGCTGCATGTGAAATTCCACCTCATTTGCAAAGACTGGCAGAGCCTACCCCCAAATGTGTAAATAACTACACTTGTACACAAGTGTCCTGAAACTGAACGTAACATATTGATTGGTGGAGCTTGTTGGGGACACTACGCAGCCTAGGAGTAAGTGCTGCTCAAAATGTTGAAGTCAGGGCAGACTTTACAGGATCCATTTCTCTTGGGAGAGTCCAAGCAAGTGTTCACACATGAAATCACCTAAAGGCTGAAAAGGATAGGGATTGAAGGAAAACGAATATCCTTGTCAGTCCCTCCAGGAATTTTCCTGGAAATGCAACAATTAATACAAGTTTAACCAATCCTCGTATTATTTTGTAGAGCTATTAATCTTGTCTCATCCCTGAAATACATACATACCGCTTAGAATTGTGTAATTGGACAAACACTTGCACATGTTGCCACATAAAATGGTCCAACACAGTTTTTGTAACAGTTTAGAAATGAAACGTTTATTATTGATTTACTGTATTATCTATTTGTTTTTCCGAGCCTTTTGTTTTAATATTGTTATTTTAATTGAACAGACTTCAGAAGTAATTTCATTGTCATGTACGTTTCTTTTGAGGTTTCTTTTGTTTATTTCTATGATTTCAACACAGATTTGTTGGTCACAATGATAAGTAACACAAAACAAATAAGGTGCATCCCCTGGACACATGGGTATTGAGTTTACTGCTTCCTTTCGATTTTAATGTGTCAGAGACACATGGCGCGTACCTAGCAACTTCACTGGGTTTGACAAACAACTTGCAAAGAACGAAAATGAAACGTGTGATAAAACATCTACAGTATCACAGTGAACATTGAGTCTGCTTTTATTGTTTTCTGAATCATGTTATCCCTTTGTTGTAGGTGCAGATTGATTTGGAAAGCTAGCAAACATACACACTGTGACAAATTTTCTGAAATCAAGCCAATTTCTGAAAATTCTGAAATTAATAGAATCCAAATTATGCCTGGAAGATAGGAAAGACACAATCAAAAATCTAAAACTCTGTACTATACTGAAATGGTTGGCACTAATTTAAGTAAATGGGCTAAAAAATGCTGTATCACTTTTATGGTGCTTTAAGACTAAAAGCAGCTAGCCTACAACACATCAAGCTCCTTTTACGCTCACTGGAACAAATTGAAATGTTGCACACTGCACCACAATTGAAACAAACACTGCAAATGTAATCATTATGTCAGCTACCTAAAGACTGGGTGGTGAAAAAGCCTTGAGTTGTTCTTGATTGCTTTGAGTGTGTTCAAATCATACCTGCAAACAATTTCTCTAACTTTAATTATTGCACATAAATGGCTCTGGTTTTCTTAATAGGCAACAGACTCCAATAATGTCTTAATTATAACTATTAGCAATAATGTCATCATATTTTGAGTTACCTTTGCAGTCAAAGGATGGAGGGGGGCTACTGTACACATTTTTGTGGAGTCCACATTAACAGGCTCATCATCGAAATTCTACCGAGATGTAGTTATTCATGCATATGTGAGAGCTTTCAATGTCAATTACACTGAGGATATATCCTCCTCTATAGGGTTCTACGTTCAGATCAAATTAAATGTGTTAATTGGAAGCTGAACCCAAATGCACACTCATCAGGTAGTTGCATGATTTCCATCGGAGGCCGACACCTCTTATACCCTGGGGCACAATTCCTCAGTACATTCTTCTAGAGACATACATTAAAACAAAGACAACCACCCTCTGAGACCCAGTGTCAGTGACCCTGTTAGACAGTAAACACACTTCTGCCAATGTAGACAATTACATCATTCGTTCCATGCAGAGTTTTTATAAAGCAGCCACCTCACCAGCTATGCGCTGACGTACACTTCTAAAGATCGTGGCAGGAAGTACATGCTGGTGGGCTGGTGGCAGGCAAAAGAACATATAAAAGAAAAAGACAGACACTCTGTCGCCTCTGGGAAGGGGAATATTTCATCCCATAAAAGTTGACTCATCTCCCTGTGAGCATTTGTTGCCATAGCAACAGGAGCTGGGAGTTTCTGTTAGGTTGGCTTTCTGTTGGTTACTGGTAGGAGATCATGGGACATGAAATGGGTCAGTAAGGTGAGTGCAACCTCGCTGCCACCATCAACAACCCTGGTTTCCTCCACACTCAAACTCACGCCTTCTTGCCCTTGTCTACAGGCCCAAGGGACCCCCTGTCCTTCATGCATTTATTGATACCCTTCATTCATTCATTCATTCATTCATTCATACCTGGGTCACAAACAAAAATCAACCAGGCCAGATTATATTGAATAAGTATTCTTAATGGTCTTAAGTGCCAGCTGGAGCACTCAGACACTAACCTACATTCATTTATTACAATTTGAACTGAAAAAAAAAGAAAAAAGAAAATATTTTCACCACCCAGACCTTATCTCATCTCACCTTTTTGTCTATTTATTATTCTATCCAAAGACACATTTTCCAGCTATTTCCCATTTCCTTCCTTACATAAACACACATTTTTCATCCTGACACACACTCTTCTAACACACTTGGTCTCAAATGTGCGTAGACCACCATCTGTCCTATCCTTTCTCAGTCTCCTCTCCTTACTCTGTTAGGCTGACTATTCAAATCCCCAGTCTGATAGACCACATATTCACCCACTGTGCATCCATAATAGTTGGAGCTTTGACACATAAAAGAGTAGACCTTGACATTCAGCTCACGGGGGTCTGCAAGACACTTAACTAGAGTGTTGTGAAAACACATAGTGGCGATAGTTGTTTCATCATGACTGAGAAACAATGCTTTCTGTGCTATACAGTGACTGTGTGATCCGCCTCTCTGTGTCAACGTAGGACTGATATCCTACAGGCAGAAAGACCCCTAATCCTCCACACCAAGGGAACAGATTTTAGTGAATGTGTGTTTGTGTGTGTGAACAGGTGACATTATCCATCAACTGGGGAACATGGGGACGTTCAGCACAGACTGATGTGAGCACTTTGGATATTTTTCCAGGTGTCTGTGGAAACTCACTCTTGACAGTGGCAGTCCTGGTGCAGTTGTAGAGAATAGCCAGCTCTCCAAACACCTTTCCTGGCCCCATGGTGCAGAGCTTCAGGCTCTCCTTCGTCACCTCCACCTTCCCGTCTGAAACATGCAAAGAAATACAGGTACACCATTAAGCATAATACTATTTAAATGACATGTTCATTTTGCCTGATAAGCCAAAATGAATGAAAAATGAGTCCTCTGCTACATTCAATATTTGCAGCAAACAAAGTTTCAGCAATGAAATGGAGTGGATGATAGGTGTCTGAGGGCTTCTGCTTCATTTTTGGGGCCACCCAGCCAAGGTGGTCTTAAATCACTGGGCTGGAAAAAAAATAAGATTATTTTGCAATGTGGAGTTTCCAAGGGCTACTGGCCTCCTACCAAGCCTGTGCCTGGCCCTGTTAAATAGCAATGCAGCAAGAAAGAAAATTCTACTTAAAGCTTAACACTCTATAACTCACAGACACAGTATGGTATGCCTTAAGGTAAGGACTGGTGCATTCGACCATTCACAAAGAATCCTCTAAAACATTATTCCTGCAGTATGTATGGAATCACATAGTCACTATTCACATCTGTCTCCAAAGTAAACATATGTTTGCATTAAAACAACATTACCTACCATTTACGGTATATGAAGAGCACTATTTAAGGAATAACTAACTTCATTTGATTAATCTAATACATTTCAATAACAATACTATTTTGCCAACAAAACCACATGCTAAACTAGAAGGGCACTCGAAGATCGCAGACCTCCACCAATGCATGCCCTATCTCAAAATGTTTGCACCACATGAGTGCAGCACAAACGCTCTATCTTGCAATGTTAACGAAAGTGAAAAATAATATGTGTATCTGCCCCGTGATTTGGATCTGCTCCAAAATTTAACAGGTTTCTCCTTGGCCCATGCTACACCCTTCAACCAAGCCTCATGAAAATCAGGCCAGTAGTTTTTCTGTAATCCTACAGACAGGCAGACAGACAGACAGACAGACAAATCAAACCGAAAGCATAACCTCCTTGGCAGAGGTAAAAACACTACAGCTACAATCATCCTGCTGCGGAGATGCATGTTAACATCTTAGCAAACCAACGCAATGGCTGCTTCCACTGTATTAAGACAAGCCTCTTCGAGCATGTACACTTTCCTGGAAACTCAGCATTCCAGCGGGACCTTAACTCTGATTCACAGAGCGCAAAAACCTAAAGAAAAGTCTGCTCTAGGCTACTGATAAAATATGGCAAGATGATAAGAGCAGGCGAGTCATCCACAGAGAAAACAATTTGACACGTTATCTTATTAAAGAGAGCTGGGAACTCCTTTGACAAAAAGCCTCCAAAACACTTACCCTGTGTCATGATTAGTTATTTTCTCAACTTTGTATTTTTTTCCACTTGGAACTTTAGTACACCTTTTTCACAATAGTAAACAGTACATCAACCATTAACACCCAGCATGAAACTATACATGCAGAGAAAATCTTCAACCATGTGTGTCACCATCTTAATGTCTACATGTACTACCCTGCTGTTTTCACTACTCATTTTGTGTCTGAGCTTCCTGTAACACTCTCCTCTTTTTCCACTCGAATGGAGAAACAGCTGGAGATCAAAATAACTAACTGGGATTCCTCTCCATTCAGCATTTTAACAATGCAGTGCCTATGCAACCTTCATTATTATCAGCTTAAGTAATCATAATCGCTATCTTAGATTTAGAAGAGAAAAGGTCCGTAGTCCTCAGAAGTTCAACCAAACAATGAAGATTTAACTTTGGTAGGGAACACAAATGTTCAAAAAATGAAGGGTCCAAGGCACTCTTCTGGCAAAAAGTTAAAAAGCCTTTATTTGGATGGCTATTTCATGTTGAAATTACTAGCACATGTTAAAACAGAGCTGAGTAACAATCCACCCGTAGCGGCACAATCAGCCTTCTTTAGTTTTCTTAGATTGATTGAAAAGCCTACGCAATAAATATCTTTCACATCTCTCAATTAAATGCTTCTTTCAGTTTAGTAACAATTGCACATATAATCACGGGACTGCTTACTTTCAGAAAGATTTGCAGTTTGGTTCTTAAAAAATACAAAACTAATCATTGTAGATTGTAGTTTCTTGTATTTTGCATTCTATTTTCTACTCCTTCACACTCATTAACATAAAAAAGACAACTTTCTGTGCGCCCCGGGATTTCTCTCAGGAAAGAGGGAACCCCTGCTGCTTGTTTACAAGAGCAACTGTAAAAAAGTTTCATTAACTGAGTATAGCTGAAACCATTTTTGTAGCGTCAATCTAGCCTTGCAAAGTCTATGAAGACTATAAATATTGAGCTCAATTTGCTGCAAGAATTAAGTCTGGAGAACAGCCATTGAGGATCGATTGAGCCCAACAAATATGTGCCATACTAATCAGTGAACTGTGAGGGGTGATGAGATGCTGATGTGACTTGTGACTAGGGATGGGGATCGTTGATTTTTATTTATATAACGTCTGTTACGGAGCATCAGAGAGCAGCGCAGACATTTAAGTGACACCGAAATCCGGTTCACATGCATTCCGAGTGTTGATCCGTACAGACCACGGATCAACTATGGTCCGTTGCACCACTAAACAGAACTATTGTTGTTTTTATTGCAAGAACTGTGAGTCTGTGACTATTGATTTCTTCTGTCTCTGTCGCTGTTTTTGTTTTAACGAGCTGATTAAGCGGCCCACAGAGCGGTGCTCTCTGTAGCCAGTCCAACTATGTTTTGAATGATTTGCGGTGGGGAGGCTAGTTTTTACATATATGGTCTTTACACATACTGTGCTCGTAAATAGTTTTTCCAGTTTGCGCATTTATCTATTTTTAGACATAACATTATATGATCCACCAGTCTCTATAGCAGTATCGAAAAGCTCTGACATTATTGATTTTCGGGTTTCGAGAAAACCGGGTCCTAATAGAACCAGGTCTCGAGACCAATCCCTACTTGTGACCTCTCAAAAACCCTGAGCCCTTATTACATCTGGGTGTAATAGACAATGGATGATGAATAGTTTAGAAGAAAATTGCCAATGGTTTCCAATTCGAGAATTGTAGGCAAAGACTAAAGTGTGTTTGTTGCCTTCATCTAATCGGGTGTAGAAAGGGTGTTGATCTGAGTGAAGGAGACTGTCTATCATCAATTGTACACCCAATTTGAAGTGTCTCTAATAAACAAAGCATAAATAATTTGCTCTGATCCATCAGCAAAAGAGTACCAACATGGCCTTGTAGTGTCAGGATGAAGAATCAAAGTGATGTATAGACAGACATAAATGCAATATATGTCTGTATCAATACAGACTATTGCTGCCATATTTAAATGGACACAAGAAACAGAACTTCATTAAGTGCAATGAAGGGTGGACTGAGTTTTAGTAGCAGTGTCTTGTGGACAGGTTCCTGTTAGGACAAAGACAACCACACATCTGGTAGCAAAAACGTTACACACGACTATGGACAAAGCTAATAATTTCCTGTGAATGGCCTTGTAATTAATCCCTGAGTGAGGCGAGCAGTTATAGCACAGTGCTTGTTTTGGACTGCATGCTGTGAGGGAATTGCAAGTCAATTAAATAATCCAATTAATCAGTTATTTGAATTCCACTCGTCTTTTTTAAGAAACTACTATTCAGAAGTTCACAAGAATCCATCCACACAAGCCAACACGTGATCCAGGTCATTTCCTGTTTTTGTGTCTAATAAAATCCGCTTTATCAAAATACTTTATTACAGTAGCTCCAAATTAACTTGTAATTCACCTCACATATGCACGTTTTATTCAAATCTTATTAAAATAGCAACACCATAGGCAAATACACAGCTCTCTCATTGGACAGTCGATCTGATATCAAAGTACAGTACATTTACATCTCACTGAGCCATTTAACAAGAGCTGTTTACTGTCCTGTCTAAAGGCAAATCAAAAATGGAAAAGAGGAAGAACTGAAACATTGATGATGCATAAAATATCAAATGTATAATGTTAACATGCTATTAGCGTTTTCCCTGTCAATGCATAACAGCATGTCTTCTCCCCCTAAGGTGGTGTATTGTGTTAATGGCTGATCATTTGAATGCACACAGTACTCCACATTGCGGGGCATCAGGACAGACCTCAGAGAAGACTTTCCTCTGGCTCCAGATCAAATGTGATTCTGGCAGCATTCCAAATCAAAAAGCTGCCATCTTTTGGGTTGACTTTATCTCACACCGGTGCTGACACTGATAAAAAGTTGACCCGGATGTGCTCCTACTAGCCCTCTAACAGGAGTGATTTAAATAATCCTCTATGATCTGAAGAATATCTAACCAAAAAAGTTATTTTTTTATTAAGATTTCTGTCTTTTAGAGTAAATCTAATGAATTGACATGGTTAGATTAAGGATAAAGGCATTTATGTAATTAATCTACTCAATTGTGCCCCTGCATGTTGCATGTGACACAAGGTTCTCTACCCCCAAATAAATTTGGATAAGAGGAAATCTGTTGATTTCCACTGTTGTCTTTCACACTGACGCCATTAGGCTGCGTCTATAAATAAAGAGTTTTAGGGGTCAGGCGCAGGATACTGTTTAATTCTTCCTCCTCTTCTTTCATTGATAGTTTATGTTTTTTCAAGCAGCACAAAATGGACATCAAGAAACAGGATGTGGGGGAGTTCAAAATCCCTAGAGGATAACATATAACCACCATCCCATCTTGATGGGCCTTGTTCTTCCGCCACTGCTCAGGGGTCCGATTACCCGATCCTATCCATTAGAGCAATGGAGGAACACTGACAGTAGATTAAGCAGAACATTGTTGCATCCTGCTCCAACTGGCAGTGGTGGCCTAAAGGTTAGGGAATCAAGCTTGTGACTGGAAAGTCTGGACTGGCAGAATAATCTGGGTGGGGAAAGTAAAAAGCAGTGCTTGCCACTCCTTCATTACCACCATTGAGGTGCCCAACACCTACAGCTCCAGTAGAGCTCAGTGCTCAGTGGCCAGCAGATCAGACTGGGGTTATAATGGACAGCTTCACAGGGGTCAATGTGTAACTGTGTGAATGTGATCAGGGCATTCCTGAAAAAGAGAGTGTTGCTCTCAGTGACCTGAATAAATAAAGGGATCATGACCACTGAAGGTTTTAGGTGGTTCAACACTATCGTTGGCACTTCACAAAAGTGACTTCAGGTCAGCAATGATATGTCTGTGAGAATAACATTATGTCTGAAAGTTTGAATGTTTTTTAAAGGAGAAAGCCATGGGAGAAACAATCTCTTTTTGGTTGAGCGTGGGATCAATTCATCAGGGACTGAAATCCCAGGGTTTAAAATTCACCATCTGCTCTATATGTATTTAAAAAAAAAAAAAAAAGTGGTTTAAAAGATCTTATAAATTGCTACATAAATAGTGGTCATAAATAATGGCCATAAGTGTCCTTTGATTCATCAGCTCTGAGCAGTTATTTGTGTTTTTACCTTGATTTTCAAAGAACCCAATGTGACCTCTCAAAAAACACAAATGTTCATACTGTAGCTGCCCAGTCATAAAAAATGAGACACATGAATCAACACATTGGGCAGACATCAGAAAATGAAAAATAAAATAAGATGAGGTGCATCTCAAGATGAATGCAGCCACTCTGCTTTACATTCATTGAAAAGAAATTGAAAGGGCTGGATGTCAAAACGATTGTGTTTGGGATTGAGGCTAAATAATGGCTTAGTAAATTATCAAAATCAAAATTAAAACAATTGGTAATTCCTCCCGCTCACAGAACTGTGACCATGGTTCAATAATGAGGACTTGCTGTTCAAGCACAAAGCATGTATAATTTTTCTCTCCAGTTAGAAAACAAAACAAGCCCTAGAGTTTAAGAAAATACGGATGTAAGCTTGAGCCAACAGCAAGAACAAACACAAAGGCAGAGAGTAAGAGCACTTCATGTTATTAATCAGGGAGGGTGGCTCAGAATTGGAGAATCTTATATGAAATTTAAAGCTCCCCAGTAATGAAAATGCGAAACACTCAAGTGTTGTTGTTTCAGAGAATTCCTGTTTGTATGACTGCAGGCTGAAAGAATACAAGCAGCAAGATGATGCATGGCTGGTGACTGCCAAAACAGGGATAGAGTGTGGGTGTAGTAGAGGTGTGTTGTCTTTGACTTGTGGAATGCAAATGTTAAGATATTTTTAGACGGTGAGTGGTTACCTCTGCACGTCACCCTGCAAAGTTGGTGTTCTGCATCTCTGGTGGGCAGCGGGGTGCAACTCTGCCGTCATGTCTAACAGCTACATCTGATCCTACTAACAACCTCTACCATACACTGCAGGCGGCTGCTATCCATCTAGTCTAATCATATCATCGCTTAGCTTAAGTTGTAGCTTTAAGCATAGAGAATGGTTAGCAGTATGACACAAATATAGCAATTTCAGCTAATGAGTACCATACTATTGGCCCTGATCAGATAATAAAACTTGAAGCTCATGATGCTCTTAAAGGTCCAATGTGTGGGAATTTCTCCCATCTAGCGTAGAGATCATATGTCGCAATCAACTCTCTCATGCCACACAGTTCAAAGTACGTATTACAGCTACGGTAGCCTTCACGCTTTTTTTCAGCAGTATGTTCTGTATGTCCCTTACCGGCTAACGTATTTCAAGATGGCGCATAAATATGGAGCGTCTACCCCAGTTCATGCAAACGCAAATGTAAAATTTCAAGTCAATAGGAATACTTGGAATTGATGGTGGTGGTTAATATTCATGAAAATGACAAGTTTTTACACACAGATTTTGAGAATGAACAACTAAAAACGTTACCCACTGGACCATTAAATCTTTTTAGTTGATAGACATACGCTCAGTTGCCAGTTTATAAGGTACACCTAGCTAAAACTAATGCAGTTTCATACAACAGTCCTGCATGAATCCTACCTTCATGAAGGTTATAATGTTCCATTTTTGTTGAATCAGATTTAGAGAGATTCTGATTCAATTTTAAGATCATTTTGGAGTCTGCAGTTTATAATGCTGACAGGTGTTTCTATTACTTTGTCCACCCCATTTATATGAGGGCAGGCTAAATAGCAGA
Source organism: Perca fluviatilis (assembly GCF_010015445.1). NCBI lineage: Eukaryota > Metazoa > Chordata > Actinopteri > Perciformes > Percidae > Perca > Perca fluviatilis. The sequence goes on along the minus strand of NC_053130.1, from coordinate 15,269,810 downwards.
AATACCTCTCTATATAATGCAATACAGTCCAACAGCAACACAATCTATATCCTCCAAAATGACCATACACTTGAATGAAAAAGTGTTATTATTAAGTCTGGGCCAATAGTGTGATATTAGTTAATTAATAATAATAATTAATAATTAGTTATTAGCTAAAATTGATATAGTAATCGACTTATACTGCTAACCATTGTCTAAACTTTAAGCTATAACATGCTATATTTAGCTATATGGTTAGATTAGGTAGATAGCTGCAGCATGTAAACATAAACACTGTTCGATGTTTGCCCTGAGTCGTCCATCCCTGCTCCACAGAGAGGCACGTCTGCATCATCTCCAAAAAAAATACACTTGTTGACTTTCATCAGCTTTCTGTCAACAAACTTGTGGATCAGTCTGCATAGCCTTCTGCAGCTTCCGAAATCTGAAGATGGAGTAGGAAGATTGCAGTTCCTGCACCGTTCAGCGGAAATCCAGTAATGTTGTAAGAAGTTGTTGTAAGTGGTACCAAATAATTTCAACATCTGCACGCACACAAGCATGCGAGTGATCAAGATGCTTTGGTAATATCATTGGTCGGTTACACTTTACTAGAAGGTATCTACATAAGAGTGACATGACACTGTCATGAACGTGTCATAAACATTATAAACAAGTCATAAACGTTTATGACATAACGCTTCTTTTAGTAAGTGTCATTTGGTTTTTGTCATGACAAGTTATGGTTAGGGTTAGGGTTAGGGTTCATGTGTCATGACTGTGTCATGACAGTGTCATGTCACTGTTATGTAGATACCTTCAAGTAAAGTGTTACCCATTGGTCTTTGTTGTAGTCATGTCAGTTGTTTTCTCTCAAAACCTACTTTCAACTCTTGAACTAAAATAAAATTCAGTGAAACATTTGCTGACTGACTAGCGTTGCACAACTTTCATCTGTTATGGCTGCAGTGCACTCAGTTCACTTTCATTTTTTTGTGTTCCACCATTCCTTCTAAATTGACGTAAGCAGAGAGTTTTGTTTATATGCACTGCTCTACGTGTTGGCTCTTTGTGCAAACTAGCTGACGTCGAACACTCTTAAACGCATGCCATTTTTTATTACAGGAGCAACAAAAGGAAATGAAAAAAGCTGTGAGAAGGCAAGTGGAAGAGAAACAGATGGACAGCAGGGGAGGAAGATGAGGACGGACACCTGATGCTGTAGGTGAGCACTGTTGAACATCATATCATTTGAGATGATAGCACTTCACATCCTTTTCAGTTCAACTCAGGCACCCTCGCACAGGGCTCCCTGCCATCGGCACGGTGGGAAACTGCACTGCAGTTTTTGTATATGTGGTCTGTGAGACCTACAGACACAAAACGCAAGTCGAAAGGATACGAGGGACAGCTGGTTTGATCCTTTTTACATCATTTTACCTTTGAGACAAGGGTACAGCAAGAACACACTGCAGTGCCACTTGTCTACTTGTAGAGCCTTTCAGCCTCACACTGAAAGTTACTTTCATTCAGTGGCAGTAATAGGACATTATGATAGTCTACTGCTACTCTCCTAGTCATAAAACTCAGATTATGGCTTTTGTGTTGACAAGCTGATTGATAGCCTGAGTAGGGGGCAGTGAAAATGATCATTTTGTATTCCCAGACCAAATCACAACATTTTAATTAGCAGTTAGCGTACATGCCATGTGCACATACTGTAGCTTTTCTTTTATGCAGACAGATGTAATTAGACAGCGTCAACATCAGAATACAGATTAATATGGCATCTGAAGTGCTACAATAATGGACCTCTCTCATTTCCGCAGCCTGCTCTCAACTCATTTTAGTAGCCGGCTGTGTCATTACAGACATGAGAAGGCATTTACAGGGAAATGTGGATTCCGTGTCAGTGTTGTCAGAGAGTAGAGAACACAAATAGTTATACTTACATACACATTGAGTATTTTCATACATACAAGTATGCATATACATATGACAAGACACTTAGTGTTGGCATGCTAGTGGCTCTGTGAGGCTGTACTTAGGCACAGCTTTGAGCTAAATGCTAACATGCTGATGTTTAGCAGGTATAACGTTGACCACGTTCTGCAGTGCTGGACAACACATTGACATTGCCATCCATAGAGCCATGTTGTGGGCTGAAAATGATTTCTAACTTTCCATTTTTTCAGATTGCTTGAAGATTACATGCTGCTCGAGCTAAAAAGACTTGAACCTCCTTGGCTCATGTAATCATTGTAAAATACCTTAGATAATGTCAAGCTTTTCTTATCAAGCTTAAGACAAGGCTGTTTATCCTAGTTTAAAAAAAGTTGAGATAATTAAGAAAACAGCAATATGCTGCATCTGCGTACGAATACACCAACAGTATGCAACACAGACATTCACACACACACACACACACACACACAAAGTCAGCTTTGAGATTTGTACTTTGTAAAACTTATATGAAAATGTAAGAATTCCCATGCTGGGGTGGAGAGCATTTGACAAAGGCAATCAAAGTTCAAAAAGAGATGAAAGATTTCCCACTGTTCCAAGAACCCAAATCACCAGCAGATCCACTTCAACATATGCCATAGGACATATTGGACTCCTCAGAAGAGATACGTCTCTAAAGGCATTCCTACTCCCTATTGCACGTTCTGCCAACCTGAACAAACTGGAACTTTCCTGCACATGGTCTGGGAGTGTGAACAGGTGCATGAGTTCTGGAATAAAACAACATCAGTAATATCTGATGTGATAGGATGTTGAATTCCTACTGACCTGATTGTTTTGTTACATAATGAAGACTCTAAATTACATCTGCTTGGGAGACAGAAGAAAGTTTGGCTAGCCGGCTCAACCGCGACCAAGAAAATGATAGCTCAACGCTGGCTCCCCCCCACTCACTCACTTTGTATAAAACAGTGGTTGGCGTATTTTCTGGACATAGTTATGCTTGAGCTCTCTACAGCAAGGATTAACAAAGTCAAATCATCGACTATAGATCTATGGAAAGGTGCAGCAGCACAAGTATCAGTCCTAAACATGTAACATATGTTAAAATATTCTCATACGATGCTTGTGAGCTCTTTTTGTCTGTCTGCCTTTCTTCCACTCCTCTTATGTCACACACACACACACGCTACTTTCATCGTCTTTCCAGATGAGGAACTCTCAAAAGCGCCGTTAACCACAAAGAAGGGATGACGGCTCAGGGATCATAGACAAATTGCTCATTAATTCTTGCTCTGTGGTGTATTCATCGGCCTCTGTGGAGTGAAAATGGGGATCAATTCTTATTGTAGAGTTCAGAGGTAAAAAATAAAGGCCATCTCACACTAATCAGAGAAGAGGAAAGGAAAAAAGAAATGGGGTGAATAGGAAAGAAAGGGAGAGAATATAAAGAGAAAAGCCGAATGAAAATGAGATAAGATGGACAGGTGGGAAAAGAGAAACAAAGAAGGATAAGACAGTTGTGTAAAGGAAGAAGTGATGAGCAGGTGGAGAAAGATGGGTGAGAGGACAGATTGGGGTCAAAGCCGGTAAAATGTGGGGAGTGGTGGAGGGAAACTCTGGTGCATGTTTCTGGTTTTGTATTTAAGCATTTCAAATTGAAAACTTGAACCTGTGTGTGTGTGTGTGTGTGTGTGTGTGTGTGTGTGTGTGTGTGTGTGTGTGTGTGTGTGTGTGTGTGTGTGTGTGTGTGTGTGTGAGTAGAGTGTTTGTGTGAAAATGAGAGAATGAAAGAGAGAGAAAGTGACAAAGGGAACAACTAAGAGGCAGAGGGGGCAAATGAGAAAAGACACTTGCCAGAGAGAGAATATTTTCAGGGCAGATGGTGCACTGCTCAGCGTAGGTAAGATTATTAGTCTGCAACACATGCATGCACGCCATTTGCACATAAATGGCGCATTAGCTGACGTTTTATTCTTCTTGATAGAGGTATTTCAGATCACTAGCCTATTGTATGTCAGCAAAACCAGCACGCCACCTGAATTTGGTGCATTGTGTAGAAAACTCTCATTTCCTGCTGCTTTGCTCATGTTTTCCACTGTGATTACTGATATTCTTAAATACATTTTTTGTATTTCTGATGCAGCTTTGATCTGTAGAGGCTTTGCATCTGGTTAAATCTCAGCTTTGAATTAGAAATCAAATTGTGAATCGGCAGAAAGTAAAAAAAAAATTTCTCTCACAGTAATCGTTTTTTCATGCCTGATGCATCAACAGTTGACATCAGCCAAGTGAATAAAAAATAATGAAACGCACACATACACATGCTGTGGGTATATACAATTTTAAAGGTGTAAGTGAATTAATATATATCTCTCTGTGACATTTGAGGCAGCAGCAACATAGAAATTGCTTTTTGATTTAATAACGTGCAACTTTGTCAATCTAGTTTCTCTGCACTTATAAAGGGGGGCTACCACCTAAACCTGTCAGCCACCTTTAACGTGTGTGTGTGTGTGTGTGTGTGTGTGTGTGTGTGTGTGTGTGTGTGTGTGTGTGTGTGTGTGTGTGTGTGTGTGTGTGTGTGTGTGTGTGTGTGTGTGTGTGTGTGTGTGTGTGTGTGTTTAAATGTCATTCCAGTTACAGACCCCTCACCTTTTCCCCAGTGGACGTCTTAATAAACCCCCACTGACAGCCTCACTAGAGTTATCATGAGAGCCGATAGCCTTGAAGAGTGCCAGCTATATGTGACTGAATCTCGGGGTCATAATATTATTGCACGTCATGTTACTAAGAACACACACAAAGTCGATCTTGCATTCTATTTTAGTCCCAGGTAGTTGAAATTGAGTTCCCCTGAGAAGAAGCGGGCAGGGTGAGTCTGAGTGCCTTCAACTACAATTGGCTGCTGTACAGTGCTGTCAAGATACAATAGGCAGCAGTGGTTGTATTGGATTTTGGCTACATGCTGTAATTGCTAGGGCCAATCAAACCAAAAAATATGTAAGCCTCAACATTTTATTTTCCTGAGCTGCATTAGTTAAGTTGCCAGGCAACAAAGCGGTGCAGTGGGTTTGTGCACTCACGTTTCTGCAACCAAATGTATTCTATTTTAATATCAGCTTATTAATATGCAAATATATCATAATAATCAGCTGATAGTGTATTAACAGCAGTAGCTTCAGTAGCTGTAGCAAATAATACTAGATAGTGCTTCAAATTTGCTTTACGTATGGTGTTCCACAACTACTGTATGACACGGAGTCACACTCAGTTGCCCCTATTGATTACATCTCTATACTACTATGAGAGAGGAGCCCATCTCCCTTTCCTCTCCTCACTGGCCAGTGAGCACAAAGGGCATCTCTCTGAAGACTCCAGTCTATAGCGCAGTAAGAGGATGAGTCCTGCAGAGACATTCCTTCATTTAGTCTCTTACAGATTTTTTAGGAGATTGGCCAGCTTGACACGTGGTCACCTGCGAAACTGGTTTGTCTTTTGGCTGGTGGCCATTAAATTGACATGAGCGTTAGGATGACAAACTGATATATTTTATACAATGGCTGACGATTCCCTGTTGAGTATTAAAAAAAAAAAAAATGTTGAGGAGCTCTGGAGATCTGTTTTCATGTCAGGTTTTAATAACTCCGCCTGTACATGGTGACAGAGTCGTGATAAGGTTCTGGTAGAAGCTAAAGAACATTATCACAGGATAAAATATGCCATGAAATGAAATGCAAACAAACACCTGTGCCTCTTAATTAACAGTGTTGCTTATATTTGATTAAAGATGCATGCATACAGATCAGTCGATGCTCACACACACAATCATATCTACCAAGTGTCTTGACTGTCATATCAAGGAGTCAAAACCATCAAATACTCCTCTTATAGAGAGAAACTAGCATTGGGCCACAGTGGGTAAACATTGCTATTCATTGTTATTCAGAGGTATATCTCAGTCAAAGCAGCAGGAAAGGAAAATGACTGTCAGGAGTGGTTCAGCATAAGCTTCAAAACAGCACACTGTTCAATTCTGAAATATTCAGACATTCAAGGATACGATTTAAGCCTCACTTAAACCTGACATTTTCTTGAAGAAATCTGTCAAAATATTAGATTTACCTTGCCTAATGGGAGGTCAAATTAAATACTTGGGATTCTATCCAATTTGTGTGGAGAAAGTGTCAAATCCCAAGCCTATTCTCAAATCCCCTGAACACCTCCACCTGAAGGAAATGGTCTTCAGTGCATCAATGGTTGCATTGAATATGGTAACCTGTCAAAGAACCTGTCAATGTCCTGTGAACACTTGGGGTTTTAAGCTGAATCTTTTTCCTTACTTTTCAGTCTGCCCTCCCTGTACACATAGTAAAACTAAGAAAATATACACATGAGAGCAGATAGCTTGTTCTCCCTAAAAGATAACAAATAGAAGAAAATACACAATTTAAAGTCAATATCACGTATACCTGCATCCTCCAAGCTAGGCCTTTTTTTCTTTGAAAACACTTGTTTCTCTCAAGAAAGATAAAATAAAAAAAGGAATCTTAAATGAAAATTGAAAATATTCATTCATATAAATGCAAAGTTGGCAACAGAAGAAACCAGGTCAGGAGAGACCTCATACATCCTGTTAACACAATAAAGTTGTCAAACAGAAGAAACCTGTTCAGTTAAGCTTACTTCTCCAAACTGTAGTTAGACACAGAAATACAGCACAGATTTTCACACTTCTCTTAACAACACCAAACTATTAAAAGTAAACATCTCAAGGCTTATATCTTAAAATAACTAGCTGCTTTTTTTTGTAAAAATGCCCCAAATTCTCTATTGTCAGCTTCCCAAATGTTTTTTTTTTTTGGTCTATGAATTTACATTGAATGTCTTTAAGTTGTGGATCCCTAGTGGGACAAAACATGCAATTTAAATTTGTCAACTTGGGCAGTGTGATAGATATTTTTCATGATTTTCTTGCATTTTAACGATCACCATTATTATTGCAAGTTGGACTAAACGTTCTCTTCACAGGATTGCATTTTGGCCTAAGCCCAGTATTCAGTGTGTTTATGCCATCCAAACTAATCATCAATTCTCTATTCTCAAAGTTAAGGTTTCGGCTCAGTTTCATCTTTTAACAAGTTTACTCGTACCATTGTCAACAACATTTCATGACAGTTGAATGATGACTATGAAGTAAATCAAGGGGGTTTTAATGTCAAGGAAATACTTGATAGTAATTGGATAAGATAATAATAGTTATTATCATCATTAGCCACCTGTACGGGTCTTTGCAGACAACACATCCAATCAAAAACCTCTCTCATCTCCATGGAAACATGAGCTTTTGTCTGAGTTGCAATCAGTAATTTTAAAGAGGACTGTCAGTTACAGCCCAGTGGATGCGACCAAAATACAACAAATCGCTACAGCTGCCTCATCATGGCTGCGAGCCAGTTCCAGGATGCATTCTTTTTTATCAGCTCCTGTTTTGTCTGATCTTTAATTATCAGGTGCATCTGCAACAAAAGCTAACTGCTCTGAGGTTTAAACAGGGAGGCTGTGATATTCTCTGAAACATCAGTCTAGGCTCTCATTGGAGATAAATAACTTATGCATATGCTCTCATATTAAAAAAAAGAAATATAATGATGTAAAGCACAATTATTCTATTTTTTTGAATTGGTGTAGTTTACTTGTGCCTTTTATGGTTACATGATGCATGATTTCAATGTCAGCCCCATGGCAAAACGTCAATGATTAGCCTGCCAAGTCGCAACAAGAAATGACACTACTGCCTGAGCACTGAACACTTCATTTGTTAGGAAAATGATGTACAATGTTGAGCAGACACAGCTGTGTGTTTGACATGGCATGGCACACTTAGACATCCTGTCAAAAAGTCCCAGACTATGACGGGCTTCCACAGACCTTGGGCTAATGCTTAATTTGTTTTTTATGCAAAACAAGTCAGGCCAGGGACAGTTAGTGTGAAAACTGCAGCCAAGGGACACGAGAGAGTGCGAGAGAGAAGAGAGAGAGAGAGAGAGAGTAGAAAAGAGTTAAGGGCAGCAAGAGAGAGCTGGCAATGTTTATTGAATATAAATATGCTAAGCCTACCCTAAGGATTTGAAAATAGGAAAAAATTAGCCAAACATTTGATATTAGTCACATATAACCACTCTATTTCAGAGAGGAAATCACAAAGCCCCTCAACAATTATTTCTCTTGCAGATTTTTATCTTTTATTTCTCTTTCTGTTGCGCTCAAGAGGAACCTATTCATCATGTCAGTGTGACGCTTGCTCATTTGTGACCTACTGTAGCGTGACGAGCCACCTCTGGTTCAATCAACTTCCCCCAGCCTCCCTTACAGGGAGAGATTCAAATCTGCTTGATACCTACAGAATGGGTGACCGGCATTAAAAGACCACCGGCTCACCACCTAGAGCTTTGTGTCCTCGCTTTCTGGCTTTCTGGCTTTCTGGCTTTTCCTGTTTTCATCCACAACTCCCCTAACAGAACACAGTGGAGCAATACTGATGATGTGGTTTCTAATTTCTTTCATTGGTTGTCAATGAATTAAAGACATAATTCCCTGACTTCCCCAAATTCTCTCTCAGTTGGCTGTTGTACAGCCCACAGTTGTGTTTTGCATAGAATTTGCATTAAACCAGTTACATATTCAACTTCTCTCTGCAGTCTACAGATAAGGGCGGCGAGTGACGTCCTTCTTCCACACAGAAACAGTCAACAGAAGCACTCAGATCATTTCCTTAAGTAAAAGTGCCAATACCACAATGTAAAAGCACAGCGGTATGATCAGCGAAAGGTCTACAGCCATACCAGCATTTCTGTTATAAAGAAACATCAGCATGCTAACGTGCTCACAATTACAATGTTAACATGTTGATGTTTAGCAGGTATAATGTTTACTATGTTCACCATCTCAGTTTATTGTGTTAGCATGCTAACATTTGTACAGCTATGGCTGATAGGAATGTGATTAGTTTAGCAGGTATTTGGGCATACATTCAGTAGGATTCACCCTCTGGGCACCATGAATGTACACACCTTTATGACAATCCATTAAATATTTGTTGAGATATTTCAGCCTGGACCAAAGTGGTGGAGTGATCTGCATTGCCATCCCTAGAGCCACACTTATCTATTTATCTAAGATGGCAGTACTCATTTCAGTCTAGCATCCCAACACAAGAGAGCCAAGTGCAGAGTATGCTTTCATAATATTATAGATTTGTAGTAGAATTAAACTAAAAAGTGGTCTATCTTAGTTTAGAAAATTGCTTTGTTGTTATTTTAGTTGTACCTTCCCATAAATCTATTCTTAACAATGTATGGTTGAATGGGGCATCCAGGAATTGTATTTCTAACCCAATAATCAACATGGTGGCCGACATTAAATAATAGTAGCAACAATCAATATCAGCATTCTTCCTAGTAGAAATATTAACCTTTAAATGCCACTGTCTATATACCCACTAAAAAGATTCTAGCTTATCACTTCCCAGTTTCTTAATTCTCTTTCTATCTCCCGCTGTTCTGCCATGTCGTTTAGGCTTTGAGGGAAGTATTTCCACCAAACATTTTGAACAGTTAGATTGCCCATGCAATTGTATGTGAGAACCAATTACAAATTATAAAGGTTTGAGAGAGGAAGTGAGCAATAATAGTGATCTATATGTGCTATATTTCTATATTTGAATCTGTATTATGTCTGTGAATGTCCATGTTCACCTCTATTTAATGATCAGTTACATTGTGCAGGCATTGACTGAGGCCATTTTCCCTGAGGTCGACTCTATTGCTAGGGACGATGGCTTCCTAAATGTTTTATAGTGGTTTTGACCAATCATGTAGCAAAAATGCCTTTTCACAAATCCCTTATCAGCGGCAGCGTGGATGTTGTGCTGCTGTTGCTGTCATCAGAGGTCACACTCTGTATCATCAACGCTCATTTTACAAAAAAACATGCTGAATGAATACTGCTAAAAAATAATGGAAGAAAAAGGACTCAGCAGGCACACAGTATCACACAAAATCAAATCAACGGGACATTAGTGAATAATACAGCATCAAAAAGTGTAGTTTTAAATTTTAGTTCATTGTGCTGCAGAAACCCGTCAATAATGTCCTTTCATTTCGTTTCTATCATTGTCAGGCTGGCCCTCTCAAAGCTCACCAGACACATCCCTACAGATCCCCTTCAGTCTGTTTATAAAGAGTAATTATTTACATCTTTTTAGGGTAATTGCACTCTTTGTGCTTGTGGTTTTCATTTCATTGCAGAATAGACATTTTGCCTCTGTTCATGTGTGCTTTTACCTTCCATGACATAAACCAGTGAGCCCACATCGCCTTCCTTAATGATACAGCTGTCCTTTCCATACTCCACAGGGTACATGCAGTCCACGATCTCTTGGATCTGCGACAGCTCCAGGTTCTTCATGAAGTCATTGTCCAAGATGGCCTCCTTGATCAGATCCTTGGACCTGGAGACAAAGTGAAACAAAATCACCACTTTGCAAACACAAATTTGTACAGCATTGCTAGAAAGACATAACGAGATAGAATTAGAGAGAGAAATTAGTACTAAGAGTCTAAATGTATCACACACAAGCCTTGAGCAAAAACCTTGGCTGAGATTAAAATATTTCTCTAAAATCCAGTGAAGGATGTTGACCAGCATCATTATTATCCCAGACTCCCCATCTCATTGGTGGGCATGCCTTTTCAGCATTTACTTCAGGGAACTCCTTTGTTAGACAATTTACAGATATGAGAAAGATGAAAGAGACAGTGTGGTAACAAGTTTCCAGAGTCTCAGGATTTTCATTTATTTGAACCAGGGTTTCTTGTTAGATATTTGTTTTATTCTGCCCTTGAGCATCAGAACAAGTTACTCCTGGGAATTGAGTTAAGAAGACTCAGGTGTTGCACCTATTTTTCAATTCCCCTCCCACAATATTTGTTCCTCCCAAACCTCCTTTCTTTTTTCAGCAGAGACTGCACACAGAGGAGACGATGATTTAGTTTTAATGGTAGTTCAACAGGCAGGCGTGCTGATTATTTCTAAGGCAATTAAAATCTCACTCAAACTGCACAGTAGCTTTTCTAAAACCTATCCTCAATTCAAAGACATCAGGGTAAAACCTTTTCTCCAAATGCTGCAACAAGTCAATAAATAGCTAAATCCATGGTAATGGACTGTTTCCATTCAGGGGTGCACTTGTGAAAGCCAAATAGGCCTTAAAGACTGCATCAGGGCATTTCACAGGTAAGTATGTTTTGCAATGACTATGCAAGGAAGGGAGAACATTAACTTTTAACAGTAAAAGCTGATGTACAGTCGTCAAGGTGCAGCTCAGTGCACAGAGCACTTTGTCAGGCGGGCTAAAAGAGGACATTATGTCAAATGATCATTTGGATCGAGGAGAACACAGATGCTATTTATGTACCATTGACGGAGGAGAGACATTTGTTCTTGAGAGGTGTCCGCGTGTTGACAACAGGTGAATGAGAGCCAGGCACAGCGAAGGTTGAAACCGTCAAGTGTCAAAGAAGTGTCGAGAGACGGGAGAGAAATCTGAAGCTGACTCTAAGATCTAAGATCACTCCTTCATTGAAGCATGTCATCACCAGAGTCAGAGTTGCTCGGCTGAGTGCTGCGTTGTCGGTTTTGAGAGTGTCAGCTGCATGAATGAGGTTAAAATGTGTCAGGGTTAATCCTACAAGGAGTCCCCTCCTGAGAAGCTAAAGTATTCCCTAAAAGCACTCTCTATCTCCTGGCTGGTATAGGACTCAAAGGCACTGGTGAACTGCCTCTAGCCTTTCTTTGCTCTGTGCCCTTTCCAGAAACAGATTTCTGGGTGCATTGTTGACACTGATCACCTGAGGAGCTTAAAGCTAAAAGGGCAAATAACCTGGAAGGCATTTATGAAGCAGCGCTCCCTCGACACACAGGCTTCTCTACCCTGCTGCCAGTCAAGCAGCAAAGTCCTCCACAAACCACACAGCTACACAAACTTCAAGCTCTAAAACGTCAATGTCTGCCATGATACAATATCAGCAGTGCCCAATTTTTTGTTTTTAGTTTTATGTACTGAGCATTATGCGCATGCCTGTGTTTTCAAAACAGGCACTATAAACCCCTCTGCACATTCATATGTAAAGTGAGGTCATGTTTTAAAGTCAGTGTCTTATTCCTCCTCAAGAGCTTCCATTCATTGTTTAAGGTCACACGGATGCCTTTGAATCCATTCAATCTTGTGACACATGATCGAATCTGTGAAAAAACACTGTTGCTCCTTAAGATGAAAAACTGTGAGCGAAGCAGCTATCATAGCTGGCACGTAAATCTTCAACCTTGGCCTACCTTTACAGATCTTCATTTTGACACCATCAGCTGAGTGATTCATTTTAGTTTGAGTCTCAAAATAGCATGCCGAAATATCCAAAACAATTTTCTCCTAATGTGTGTTTTTCATTCAACACTCACAATAATTTTCAATTAGTCCTGTGGATCCCCAAACAGCTCTGCTTTTAATCTCTCACAGCAGTGATGCTTGGAGATGAAAGCATGGAACTAAACTAAAGACCAATATTGTATTAGTTGTCACAATATATTAGGATAACAGAGATTACTTAAGTTATTTAAATAAAGTACAAACACTGGATTTATATACTAATCTCAGTGACAGATCAGACATCCCAGTATATTGAATTTTCGCCATGTGTACACCACTGTACAAAAGACGTTCTATATAGCAGCATCATTATTATCCCAGACTCCCCATCTCATTGGTGGGCATGCCTTTTCAGCATTTACTTCAGGGAACTCCTTTGTTAGACAATTTACAGATATGAGAAAGATGAAAGAGACAGTGTGGTAACAAGTTTCCAGAGTCTCAGGATTTTCATTTATTTGAACCAGGGTTTCTTGTTAGATATTTGTTTTATTCTGCCCTTGAGCATCAGAACAAGTTACTCCTGGGAATTGAGTTAAGAAGACTCAGGTGTTGCACCTATTTTTCAATTCCCCTCCCACAATATTTGTTCCTCCCAAACCTCCTTTCTTTTTTCAGCAGAGACTGCACACAGAGGAGACGATGATTTAGTTTTAATGGTAGCTGCTCCCACTAGGTTTTAAGGAGTATATCTTAGTAAAGTTGTTAAGTGCCATTCTGGAATATGATGATCCTTATGATGCTTACTGAGTTAATGATGCTTTTAAAATAGGCTTAATTGTATGCATTTTATGCTAGCAGAACTCTGCATTTTTCTGCATATTATTAACTTAACAAACAGGAACAAAATGGAAATCTTTTATTTTCCTAGTTGATCTCCAGCCCCCTGAAAATGTGCCTCATTGACCCTCTTTTTGTTACTTTACTCCCAGGAGATTTCTGGCCTTCTCAACCCTGATCTGGACCCCCCGACTTGAGCCTCTGATAGCAACGTTGAGCAACGTCTTCTAACCAGACCCTTATAAAAACATCTGCCTTCCTCTCCTTTGTGAGGATGATATATTTGCCTTCATCCACTAGTGAAGTTTAGGTCTGAGCATGTTCAGCCTTCCTTAAAAGGAGAAAATATGCTCTTTTAGAAGGAAAAAAGAAGAGGGGTGGCAGAAAAGTGGGAGAGGCTAACAGAAATAGGAGGGAGACAGAGGGAGAGGGATGGATAGCGTATGTGTAAGGAACGCTGTAAGGGTCTTGTAAAGAAGATAAAGTGGGTGAGAATGAAAGAAAAATCTAAACATTTAGCCAAATCCAACAAGCATTATCGCTACACTTCAATAACCAAAACAAAATGAAAATGTAATTGAGCTGTCTTTGTCCCATGAGGGCACTTGCGTTTATCAAAAAGAAAAAGAAAAACTCTATTCTCAATTGAGCAATAACAAAAGTTAGTAGAGTCTCACAAAAACAAAATTACTTGGATATAAATTAATTGTTCTTGAACTTTTGCAAGTTGCTCAAGCAGAGATGTACAAACAAACTGAATAACGATAATAACGCTGAACCAATGAGAGAACAGTGCTCAAACACGCTCAAGTCATTTGCATTCAACAGTCCGCTGCTTTCCAATCATTATTTTTTCATGTATACTTATTAGGAGAGACAAAGTGAGCAAAATGTAATTCTGTGCGAAAAGGTGCGGCAGACACTCAGCAGAACATTTAAGCTATAGTTGACCCTTTGATGGAAGTTCAAACAACCTCTTGGTAACAAGCATCATTTTCAATTCCATCATGACATTTTCTTTCAGTTTCCCTGTGGGGATTTTCATCTCAAATCATGCAATCATTCTTTTCCCATCATAACTGACAGATGATTACATTGAAAGGACAAAGTCGATATTTTTTTTTCTTCCCTTCAAGGTCTCCCTAAAAGTCTCTTTGGCAAATCTCTTAATGGAACAATGCATATACAGTAAAAGATTACTATCATTATGAAATTGTCACAGTATTGCGTTTTCCTCATGTGCCATTCCAAGCCAGTGTCCGGGGTCTCACACTTATTTATGAAAGGGAGACAAAGAAAACTAAAAAACACCACACACAAAAACAGTGCTTTTTGCTAACGCACAGAGCTGACAAGTATAACAAGGACTAATGAACTTTCCTTGCTCGGATAAATAATCCCCTTTATTTTTTATTTTCTTTGATGAAATCTTTTGAGCTTTGTTTATTTGCGTGTCGAGAAAAAAATGGCACATCTGATCTCTATGCAAAGTCTGAAAACACCAACATAGTATGGAAATAATTCAAATAATTGATTTTAAAGAAGATCAATAATTTTATTTTGAAAACTTCATTCTGCTCATTTTAAAGTGCTCATATTATGCTAATTTTCAGGTTTATAATTGTATTTAGAGGTTGTACCAGAATAGGTTTATGTGGTTTAATTTTCAGAAAAAAACATATATTTGTTGTACTGCACATTGCTGCAGCTCCTCTTTTCACCCTGTGTGTTGAGCTCTCTGTTTTAGGTACAGAGTGAGACATCACACTTCTGTTCCATCTTTGTTGGGAGTCACAAATGTGCAGTAAGTACTGCTAGCTAGTCAGGTGCAGAGTATGAGGGAGTGCCACGCTAGCAGCTAGGCGAGCATTATAACGCGTGTTACAAAGTGAAGCTGAAGCCAAAAAGCATAATATGAGTACTTTAAGTGATATGACATATCCCAATATGCATTTTAAATCTGGATTTAGTTTTGAAAATGTATTGATTTTGTTCAATATGTCTATTTTTGAATGTGCTTTCAGAATGAATATATTCTTCCTGTCCTGTAAGTGTTTAATTTATAATAACACAACCTTCAGGTTTAATGCTGGATTACTTCACAACAGACAGTTTCCGCTTGACAACCAGACCTCATGTTGCAGACCAAGCTGAGCAGGAGAGAGATGTTTTGTTGAGAGTTTGAAAAGAAGAGAGAGAGAGAGAGAGAGAGAGAGAGAGAGAGAGAGAGAGAGAGAGAGAGAGCTCTAAACAAATCATAAGGTAAACATGCACAGAGAGCCTGTTAAGACTGCCTGTTACAGAATCACAGCTTGTGTAAAATGGGCACTGGTACATTACACAGAGCCAACACCAGATCTCTAAACCTATAATTCCCATCACAGGATGACAGCTAATTTCTCTCTCATGTTAGGCTGTGATCAGGCGTATTGATTTACAGCCCTTTATCACGGAGCTGATGAAAATCCTATTGATAACTGGACAGTTTCCTGTGTGTGTGTGTGTGTGTGTGTGTGTGTGTGTGTGTGTGTGTGTGTGTGTGTGTGTGTGTGTGTGTGTGTGTGTGTGTGTGTGTGTGTGTGTGTGAAAGAGAGAGCTCACCACCTCATCCATATGTGCTACAGGTGCCATACCTGCTGCGCCACACTTAACATTAGTGAATCAGAAAGGTGAACTCATACTGGAGCTGATATAAAATCTTATTATCATTTTCGTTATTAAAGGTGAATATTATGCGTTCATAATTTGGACACCTACTGTGGGCTTTTAGGGTAGAAAGGTAGGGTGACATGGCTAAGATCCTGGATGTCGAAGGCAGTGGGTTCGGCCGAAATTGCCTGCCTCTTCGTCCGCTGCTGCTCATGCAGCTCACTCTGCTTGTGGACCTGCTGGGTTGCCGGTTTGATAACGGAGCGGTATTTGTCCAGCTCGGTCTGTAGTCTCTGTATAAGCTCGTCTTTCTGGTCGAGCTCTAGTTCCAGTTCGTCGATGAGCGCGTCCCTCTGGCGCAGCTCCTCAATCTTCTCCTGGAGCGCGTACTGGAGGTCGCGCAAGGTGCCCATTTCAGTTGGCGACGGGAGTCTTCCCAATAAGTTTATCGAAAGGTTTGCGGTCTAGTCTTTATCCCCTCTCCTCTACCACGCTGCTCATAAACTTTATCCGGCATGAACAGCTTCAGAGGATGCAGCCCCTGTCTCTCCTGGGGGGGAATCCTCGCCGTTGTCCGTCACGAGCGGATGTTGGGAATTGAAGCGAAGGTATGTTCGGTGGTTGCTGCGATAACCAAGGTGAGCCAGTAAAGCGACTCAACCACTATCACGCAAAGTTTGCTCTCTCTCTCTCTCTCTCTCTCTCTCTCTCTCTCTCTCTCTCTCTCTCTCTCTCTCTCTCTCCCTTGGCGGTGTGACAGCAGAGGACCGTCCTCCCCGAGTGCGTCAGGCTGCGACCTAGAGAGAGCGCATGGCGAGGAGGGCGCCTACAGGAATCTGTGGCACAGTGCAGTCTGCCACTCAAAAGCACTCGTCGCAAATGAATAATGGACTCAGTGAGAAAGCCACTGCTCTGGGAACTATGTCATCATACCTCAGCAGATCACCCTGAGGCAGCTCAGTTACAAATAGATGAGCACCGGAGCCTTAATGGAAGTTGAAGGTGATGGAAACTTAATGAACCTCAGTGTTAAAATAAACAACGCGTTTGTTTGTTTTTCCCATCTATTGCTTGTATTGTGTTGGACTACTTGTGAATTTAACCAAATGACTTTAACCAAATCCCTGATAGGAACTATTCATTTTTGTGACAGATTCCATAGAGGAGCAAGTGAAGGTGCTGAAGGCACAAAAAAAAAATATGAATGACTGATGCTTGCAACTCTCCACAGCAGCTCCACATTCCTCATTTACTCTGTTGACTCTAAGCGCTGCTGGTTACTGTCCACATTATCCCAAATGAGTCATCTGAAGCTCAGGAAGCATTTGGCCTCCTGTGCTCTGGACAAATTCAGAGGAGGATAAACTGCCAAGGACAATCTGATAGGATAAGGAGCCACAACAGCAGTTACTGTGCTGAGAGGATGAAGAGTCACATGTTGACAGCCAGGACAAAAAGCGAGGTGAAGGACATTTCTTTGGCTCTGAGGATAGGTGTTTTTGGTGTGGTAGTAAAAAGCATCTTCTTCCTGACAAAAAGCGGAAAACAACCCTGGAGAGAGCCAGTTGGTCTAACAATAGATCGCAGCTGCCCTCGTGTGGTGGGATAAAGTATCAACTCAGCCACACAACAACAAGGTGGCATGCACTGACGGAATGGGATCAAAAAACGGCCCTGGCATTTGCTACACACCGGCCCTATTTTTTTCAATAACCTAGCTTGGAAATCAGGAACTTTGCCTTCCTAGTGTATCTTTCCACGCACTTCGCTGCAGTACAATCTTGAATATTTGTGGCTGCATGCATAAAATAACTTTAACTTAAAATTTACCAAAGACAAATTATCAGTATTGGCCCATAGGGGTCAATAAGGGGGGCGGCCCTTTTGGCATTTGCCCAAATTCCAGATGGCCAGTCCGTCACTGGTGGCATGCCTCTGCTCTGCAGGCAAACATGTCCATCGCTTAATGATCCTACTGGATGACTGAAATAGGTAATCATTGCAAATGCTGACATGTGCAGTAGTCCTGTGTGCAACAAGTAAAACAAATACACATCAGCAGCTTTGCAAGCAATGCTAAACCTGTTTTCAGACATCACAGAAATAAAAAAGTATAAAATATAAGCTTTCTGTGAGACATTACACGAGATAAAGGAACCGTGAGGAACACCTGTTCAACGAACAGTGTATTGGCTGTTTAAGTCATTACAGTCAAATAATAGCTTTATATATGCCCCCCAAAAGATTTGTTTTATTGTGCTCCTCTCTAAATACAAAGTTCTAATAAAGTCGAGGCAGCCTTCTTCCGAGCTAACTAAAAACCATCATATTTTCTTGTATGTCTGTCAAGGGAAGGAGGGTGCAGGGCACAAAGCCCGAGCAGCAGCAACGTTTCCTTCATATCAGGAAACTGCAGGTGACTGGAGCCTTCAGGCTCTCTCCAGTCCAGTGTTGCATCCCCACATCCTCCAATCATCAAAAGGCCCTCCCACTGTCCTTCAAAGCACCTCTGCGCTTTAAATTTCACCTCTCTAACCATCCAGCTCAGCCCTTTTCCTATGCAGATCAATAGAAACAGGATCCGTTGCTCCATGCTGCGGTAATCCGATGAGCAGGGCGGTACCCCGGTTGGTGCCACGTCCCAACTCTAATGGGGGTCACACCGTCTCTGACCCCGCGGCAGCCCAGCGGGCACAGCGGTGCAGGTGGAGCCACTCCTCCAGACACCGTTGGCACCGAGAGCAATCACATCATCTTACTGGTGTTTTTTTTTTAATTATTATTATTTTTTACAAATGCAGGTTTACTACCATTTCACTGCACAGAGTTCATGGCCTTGTGCAATTAGCCAAGTTGTCCACTGAAAGGCCATTCAAGCACATCAGCTCATCAGCTGAGTTTACGCATAATTTGACTATTTTCAGAATGAACCCTGAAAGGCTGAGAAGTACTTTATTAGTTTTGTCTTGAATGTAGCTTGTTAGTCATTATTTCTCAAGGAACCTAGGCCATTCATGACCTCCATACTTCATTCTCAAATATTGTTATTTCATTTTTCTTGTCTCAGGAATCTTTCTGCAGACGTTTGTGTTAGTTTGAAGTCACACTGATTATCAGTTAATGAGTGCAAACGAGGATCTGCTCTGTCTGCAGTTGAAATGAAGACTGGAAATTGTCTAGTCATCTTAATAAAATTAACCCTATTGTCTATTGCAATAATTGAGTCAGCAGATTGGTGTCTGCTTGTGTGTGTGATATCAATATAGCAAATGATTTATCCTGATTGGATTGTTATAATAGAAATGAAGTTGAAAATAAATTAAAAGATGAAGACGGAGAATGTCAAACTTTTTGCTGGAAGTAATTACAGCAAAATCAAAAGGAATAGACTGAGACAACGTGAAAAGTATGAGATACTAATTCATTATTACTATTCAGGTTCAGGCCTCCTTTGAAACCCTCAAAATCAGGACAACCATACCCTGAAGCTAAAACGGGCACCCAAAGGTGATGAAGGAAGCATATGGTCAAACAAAGCGTTTTCTAATGGAGTATTAAATATCCTCAGACATGCACTTCGGGTCCTCAGCGTCCAGCTACTAAAAGCCAATAATGCATCGCACTTCCTCCTGTCTGTGTCCTGTGGGACTGCCATGATGGATCTGATCAATTAGGAGCTCTTTCTGAAGCTCGCATTGGAGCTGCGTCATCGGCCCCTAAGAATGAAAGTGCTCGTCCATTCATGGCAAACGTCTCCATCTCCAATTTAGAAAAAAAGAAAAGGTAGAACAGACAGAAAGAAAAGCTTTGTGTAGATACAACACTGAAGTGTCACTAGAACGTGTGTGTGTGTGTGTGTGTGTGTGTGTGTGTGTGTGTGTGTGTGTGTGTGTGTGTGTGTGTGTGTGTGTGTGTGTGTGTGAGTAGAGTGTTGCTATCAACACATGCACATTCATGTCTTAATCTTATTTCTGTGGAGAGAGAGAGAGAGAGAGAGAGTTGTGCTTCCTTATAAATAACAGATTCACAACCATCCATGGCAAACCTTTTGATTCTGGTAGTGAAGGGAAAACACTCCGAAAGATCTTTAAAGATGGCATAGGGGCGTAATGGAGCAATAAAGTACAAATGCCTGCTCAAACATTCTTACCAGTCGGACTTGGCATATTTCCGAAACGCCTGCCTTGCCAGGTCCTGGTGTGTCTGAGGCTCCGCGGAGATGCCCTGTGCCCTGCGGGTCCTCGGTCCAATAAGTTGAGCGCTGGGCAAAACAGACTGACATTTGTGTAATTTTCTCTTGAGTTCTTGAATCTCGTCTTCCCTGTCCGCCAGACGCCTCTCCAAGTCCCGTATCCTCTCCTCCTTTAGAAGTAGGATCTTGGCAAAGTCGTCCTCCAGGTCACTCATGTTTAAATCGGCGTTAAACTTTGCCGCGATTCTCCGCGATACGGACAAAAACAATGAACTCCCAGCACTCGCACAGGTTGTGAAAACGGACACAAATCCCCCTCTAAATACGATAAGTAAGATGATGCTCCGAGAATCCTCCGTCCACGTGTTTGTATTGCAGAAGAAAGGAGCAAAGCGGTGTTTAAAGCCGGGGAGCCGACGGTTGATCGAGCAGCGCTTCGCTACAGTCCACCGAGCCTCCGGGGAGCTGCTGATGATCCTTCATTGAGAAACCAATTACAGCAGCTCTTCCTCTCCGAGGACGCACGCAGACCGTCAAACTGGGTACTAAAGAGCCGAGACTACTCCTGTAGTTCACCGTCTCACACTGCAAACACATCACAGAGAAAGCACAGCGCTGCTGCTGTCAAATATTTGTTTACCATCTATCTGCACAATCCCGAGCCCCCTATGAGCTCCCCTCCCTGTCCTATTGCAAAAAAAAAAAAAAAAAAAAAATCAATTGTCCCGCACTCCCTTCATAGGACAGTGGACGTGTTTGCAGTGGTCACATTTTATATATGGTGTAAGCACACATCAGTGAATTTAAAGTAATCAGGCAAATGGCCTTTATAGGCTAGAGAGGTTGCACTAAAGTAGTAGCCTATTGATGTTATTATCTGAACTCAAATGATTAAACAAATATAGAAAGTTAAAAAAATAAAAATAAAGCATGGATAATGAAACAGGCCCATTTGACAAACAACAAAGTGTATAGCCTACATTACAGATAGAAATTCAGACTCGAACAACCAAATGGATGATTCAGACGTGTCTGTTATTGTATGCATAAAGCAAAGTTAATGTACACAACAGATTTGTATGCTGTTATCCTTCTGATGAGAGTAATCAGTAATTACATACTTTGGCGACAGTGCTCATCACTTTCATCCTCAGTATGCCGCGCGGACAGTTCAGTAATAGATCATCGCTTCTCCTGCTGTAATATTAATCTCCAAACCCAGCCAGACATTTCTATGTACCATTTTTCATTCTGCTACCTAAATCTGTTTCAACTCAATGAATTCATCGAGGGGGGAAAAGGGAGCTCATGGGCGCTAGGGGGATGTTTCATTAAGATTCCGAGTTAAAAATAGAGTGAACAGATCTTCCCTTTGCTGGTGTCGTTCAACATATCTCACCCTTGTCTACTGCTTGCATCTTGTTATTCCACCACTTTTTATTAGAGACAAATGCTTGTTGCTGGAAAGCGAGGCTGTATGGGTCTTTTTTCATACCATAACTGGTCCTCACCCTCATCTGCCATCATGTGAGACTTGTGATAACCAGCTTAACTGTGGAGACTTAACAGGTGTACATTGCAGTGGTTATCATCATGAAGCACATATGATCAGCTTATGTACTGCTGTTTAACTCTGTGAGTGTGTCTCACAGTAATGGTGAGCGGCAAAGTGAATGCAATCAGCACTCAAAGACAAGGTGAGGACCCGATCGTGCTGTTATCAATGTGGAAAACAGTGATTGATTAATTATGTATGCGGCAGACACTGTGCCCATTACAACAGTGGTAAATTAAGTGTCACCTTCTGTGGCCCTATCCATATCCACGGAGATGCACGGAAAAAGCACTATGACATCCTAATCAAGAAAAGGGCATTCATGCATTTGGACAAAAAGATGCAGAATATCATCAATCTACAATGTCTTTGATCGTATGTTATTACCACAATCGATACCCACTATCACCACCTGTACCTATACACACTCATTACATCATCGCCATGACTATATCTGCCTCATTGGCCTAAAAGGTGTATCAGTGTTGCCTCCATACTCGACTATTCCCGTGTTTACACAGAGTGAGTAATGCTGCACTACCAGTTTCAGCTTGTGTAGTCTGAGCACTACATGGGTCATCTCCCTTGGATGTTGTGAGTTAGGTAATGGACGCCAGGTTAACCTCATGGCACCCAGAGATAGATGTTCTTGACTGTGCATCGGAGTGGACGTTCACAGGCGCCATTGAGTTCACAATTGCTGAGTCTGGCCGCGCTGTCCTGAAGGCTTCATGTGCTTGTCTTTGCAGTGTTTCTAAAGCATCTCTGGGCAGAGAAAAAAACGGTGCCCTCTCGTTCGCCTCAGGGACAGATCAGCTTACGGAAGAGAAGAGGGCAGACATTAGTCACTGTTTTCCTGTAATACACTCACACACACACACACACACAGATGAAATAGAGAGAGGTATCTTGGGTATACTCAGACATATGCTTGCACATCACTATCACCCACGCACACAATTGCATGCAAAGATTTATGTAACCATTCACAAAGCTAAAATCCTTTCAGACACACACACACACACACACACACACACACACACACACACACACACACATGATCATGCTAGTATGAAAACCTTAGAAGGGATTACTTTAAGTGCAACAGTAGGAGAGGTATGCTGCTGTGTCTCTGGAGAATCTTCCCCCTTGAGCCCCTGATGTCTTTGATTCTACATCTTACTGTGCTCTCTGTGTCTGTCCTGCCATCCCAATGAGACACCACCAGCTGGCCGCCTGCCTGGGCCTGCCATCGCAGGAGAGGTGATATGAACACTGGGAGAAGGTAAAAGACGGAGAGAGACGTCCTGGGACGAGGACGGGAGAGACGCTGTAGCCCGGGGCAATCTATTTTGAAGCCTCTCCAGTCCCGTAAAACACTTCAGCAAATCTTGCACTTTAGCAACATTATCATACACCAACTTCACATCACATCGATGTAGTCTCACATGGTAACATGATAGCATATCCAGAGTTGCAGATTGCTCACACTGGATAGAACCACAGCTCAGGAAATTGACTTAGCAAACCCAATGATGATACTTCCTTCCTGCCTTCCTGTATTAGTTTTATCAAAATCAGATAAGGCAGAAATAAAGAAGATGAAGAAGGTGTATTTCACAGTTTTTTGGGCTGCAACTAACAAATATTTTTATTATTAATTAATTAATCTATAAATGAATCTCGGAAGATTCTCAACTGGACTTGCAATAGATTATTTAAGAGGAGACTAATCATCTTTAAAGTGGCTATATCAGATATTTCAGCATCTTTTAACTCGTTTTGGTTTTACGGCCTGAAATGTTACTGTTTTGGTTCACTCTCATTGCTGTCAACGCTGTCACAAAGTTAGCAACTTAGAGAATGATGTAAGTAGAGTGAATATTGGACTTACATTCATCAGGTGGACAGAAACACAACTACAAGTGAATGCTAATGTTGCTCCGTATCTTTTGGACGTGTAATTAGGCAACAGTTTGCCAACAAGTTCACTATTTCAACTTAAAAGGTGATTATGTCAGCGGTGAGTTTACAGCTAGATTCCACTGCATCTATGAGGCCAAATAAATTAAGGTGAATCATTTAATCGCATGATCCATAAAATGTGACAAAATAAAGACAAAGTTGCCATCTTCAAAATTGCTTCTTTTGTCCAACCAACAGTCTAAAACCCAAAGATATTACCTAAATTAAAAAATATTCACATTTGAGAGGAATATTGTTGGGTATTTTTCTGTAAGTCAACTAATCAATTAATGTAATTGTTTCAGCACTAGATGCTGCTTGAAAAGTAAAGTCTAATGAGAAAAAACTCCAGTACTGTGATCCAATGATGACATGACTGTGAGAATCAGCTCTAGTTGTGGTGTTGCAGAGAGAAAAAAATGTCTTTTCTGTGAGGTGAACGGGAGGTTAGGGGTCACTGGTTGGAATGCTGCATTCCCCTCATCTTCCAGGTGTGCTGGGTGACTAACATTGTTAATGACCTCATCATGTGTATGGTGGCCCTGAGGGCTCACACAAGCAATCCCCAATTTGGCAATACAAAAAGCAAAAAATACAGCAAAGAAATAAAGCACAGGCTAAATCAGCAATTTGACAACATGTGCAGCATGAAGAAACACGCTGCAAATACAGAACACTCAAGTTGATTGAAGAATGATTTAAGTTTAGTTTAGTTTAGTTGCATGATTCAGATCTTATTGCAGATATTATAAATATCAAAATACTTTCAAAATACAAACAAACTGACAAACTTCAGTGTGAGCTAGCCTGTATCTTTTTCAGTTTTGCAATGTTTCTTTATTTGCCTGAAAATGTGGTATCTATCTGTCTGTCTATTTGCAGCACATTTACACATAGTATATGTGTGTCAAATATAATTTTCTTGCACACAATAGATATTTCATTTGTATGCCCTGTTGTTTCAGTGATGTAAAATAAAGTGGTATTAGTAAATGAAAAAAAAGACACATTTTGATTTGGCTTTGTTGTCACACTCTTAGTCCGCTGATGTTTTCGTGATAAGTAAATGGCTCTAAAAGGGCTTGCTTTATGGATAAACAAATCGGACACATGGTAACAGGAGAAGACATCCAGACACACATATCGTCATCAGCTCCCTCTGCCTGATTTCACCAAATCCACTCCAGATCGCTTCTAAATCAGCTCATCTTTCTGGATCTTTTGCTCGAAACAGGATTATTTTTTGCTCCTCCGACAACTCTTGGGTGTAACAGAGGTGTCTCTCTTCATGCCTGTCCCCAGCTGTCTGACACTTTAACATCAAGGAGCAGCAAGGAAAAAAAGGGGGTGTGGTGTTATCATTACAGAAATGTTCTCATTTTGCATCAGGATTGGAATCTGCACTCATCACACTATTATTCCTCGAGAAATGGACAAAGCCCTGGATGTATTGAATGAAAAGACACGTTACATAAGCTGTGGAGAATCCCTCTCATCCCTCAGGCTGCTGCACTAAAGCAACAAACTAATAAAGGCTAGCAGTAAAGGTAGTAGAGGTGGGGTGTAATTGATGGTTTTGTGTGAAATGAAATGACCCAGTTGATATCTTAAGCTCACCTCAAGCCTCTCAGCCACACACACACACACACACACACATATGGATGCTGTTTCACTCTCTCCACCTCTGCCTCTCTTTCTTTGTGTTTGTGTTAGCGAAAGCACATGTTTGAAAAGGTCGTCACCTGAGACACATTTGCGATGAATAACCGCCTGAGAGGATGAGCTGCTTTCACGGTTTCTTGGAGCTCGAAACTTACATTGCGAGGTAGTCCGTCTCCAAAGAGGCTTCTTTTTCTAGGTTAACAAGCTGTAAACACACCTGAGTGATGAGTCACATCACAGGAGTGCTGGGATCTAGCATGCCATTATCAGGCTGTTAACAAGGAATGCGTTTAATGGAAGCTAGTTTGAGAGAGCACGTTCCTCCCCCGGTGTAAACCATACCATATGGAGGCTATATGCCCAACACAAGAGGGTTAGGAGATAAATCTTGCGCACAATTTTTTTTCACAATGCCTAACGAGTTGGTTTTACTGGTAACAGTTTGATGTTTTCTCAGCCCTATAATGATCTTCTCAACCATTTGGTAGAGCATATATTGACCTGTGAATTATGTAAATAGATACCCCCTAACGAGTCTGATGGGTTTATAAATATTCACAAACATGTTCTATGGGAAGAAATTTTCCATTACGAAAAAAAGTCCCTGGTACCTGCTAACAGGTACTTTTTTTAGTATCACCTCTGTCCAGGTTCCAAGCGAGCTGAGCCGATACCAAAAGGTGACGTGAAAACCCACAGACTGCTGATTGGTCAGAGAGAATCGTCACTAATCACTGCGTCATCATTGCTAGTGACAGACGGGGGGGTCCTGAACAAAACCGCCATTTTTAAATAGTTTAGCCAGCGGTGTTTTGTTTATTTTGCTGCCTCCAGCTTCTTTTGAAACAAAATTTGTCTTCTGGCAACAGCCACATGCCAAGAGTAAAAAACAACACACCTTCGACGTTCTGTGTGTGTGTCGCGTTAGGTCACGTCAGTTTCCTGCGGCGTCGCTATGACGACCAGCCACGCTCGCCTCAGGCATGAGGCAGTACTAAATCTGCAATGGAAAATGGAGGAAGGGGCCCTGTGGCCGGGTCGAGTCGAGCCGAGTAGAATAGAGTCGAGTCGAGCAGGTGCCATGTAAAGGAAAAACGCCATATGTAAGTTTGCCAAATCAGGTAGCGGATCGGTAGTTCGAATGAGACAGCAATAATGGACAATTCCACTTCCAACCTGTAGGGGGACCGAAGAGGAAAAGTGCATTGGTGTTGCTTTAATGGCAAAGGTGCTGTTGCAAACAATTAAAAAACAAAATAAAAACCGAATAGTTTTCTGGTTTTAAACTGTCAGTATGAAAAAAGTTATTTAATCAGTATGTTTTTAGGAGGTTTTTAGACAATACTCTCACTAATCAGGTAAATACAGAGTGTATCTGATAATATTGGTAATAATGATTTAAAAGAGCAAACTTTAAGTACAATGACAGTTGTGGACATTGACCGAATTCACTGAGGTCACTACTTCTGCCCAAAATGTGCATCTAGATCGAAGTGTAAGGGAAAACTAGTCAGCTCCAGCGTCTACCTTCACTGTAACTTTTTTCTTTGTTTGGCAGAGTCTCTGCATGTGTGGTCAGTTGAAAAAAAAAAGGATGTTTGTTGTTAGTGCCCAAAAGATCTGTGAAATGCTGTTAGAAGTTCCTCCTCTTATCTCTTAAAATGACATTCTTGTAAAGCTTTTGCAAGTCACCTATGCCCGTTATTCAGCTTCAGGGGAACGCCTGTTATGAAAAGGGAAATATGTTTGATGTAACTTAGGAGGTTTCTTCAGCAGAAATAAAGAAGAAATTTGCTACAAGAAGCGAGGGGAAAGACAAATGTTCTACCAAAGCGCATGGTTATTGATGACCTCATTCATTTTCCTACTTAACAGCATTTATAGAAGGCAGTAAACCTCATCAGAATAGAAGCTTTAAAATGAAAAACATGCAGAGGGATTCTCAGACCATACAATTAGAAGTAAAATAATACAAACATATAGACAGCAGGAATGTGAAAGAATAATGAGCACACACAATAAATACTACAGTATGAATAAGAACAGATCTTCAGAAGAACAGATCAGATCTTAAAACAACAAGCGACTAATGCAGGCTTATTCATTCATTTGTTTAGACTAGACTAAATACTTCAAAAGAGCTTCATAACATGTTTTAACTGTCCAGTTTATAAGAGATTGCCAAAATGGGCCGACATATAAAAATAACAATAAATGTTAAAAGTCTCTGTTACCATTTCTACGCTGCTTAACAATAATATAACTGCATCCATTTAGACAGCAACATGAAAAATGAAGGTTTAAAAACAGCCTTGCACGTGGATTATCATTTTTAAATACTATAATTCAATCCCACTTGAGCACTTGAAGGTTATATTGTCCTCCATCAGACTGTGTGCATTATGAATATATGAATGAAAGGAGGCGTGCTGAGATTCTTGTGACCAATGGCAGTGTCTGAAAGCGAGCATCATACCTCTTCAGTGAGATCAAAGGTTCTGTCTGCTCCTATAGCTCCATAAAGCTCTCTGAGCAGACATAGTGTATTCCCAGAATATTTATTAATCCAGCCCTGACCTAACCTGATTTTAAAAGCAGGCATCTCCTCTTATTAGAAGAGGATTGCATCAGTAGCTGTTAGTAACTCCCTGCATAATGGAGAAGCAAAGTCAGGTAGCAGTGGTGGAGGAAGTATTCACATCCTCACATAAAAGTAACAGTACCACACCGTAAAAAGAAAAAAAACTCTATTAAAAAAGTCCTGCATTAATAATGTTACTTAATATTATTACATACAAATCTCATTTTTAATGAATCTACTGATTGTTTTCTCAATTCATTGTTTTGTCCATAGAACGTCAATGAATGGCCGTCACAATTCCCCATTGCCCAGAGTGATTTTGTCCAACTAAAAGTCTAAACTACAAAATGTTTCAGTTTACTGTCATTTAAGGCAAGGAAAAGCAGCAAATCCTTATTTGAGAACTGGAACCATGACATGTTGGGCATTTTGCATGATAAAAATTAGCAAGAAATATTCGCTTGCTTATTGTCTCTTGATCCACAAACCGTTTCAGCTCTAATTTTACATACAGTCAGGTTGTTTATAATAATGCATCGCATGTTTTGTGTGTGAAATCGTAATCTGTAGAATTACTTTTACTAAAGCTTGAATAAAAAAACTAATGCAGTGGAATAAAAAGCGCAATGAAATGGAAACAGTCAAGTTAAGTAAAAGTAACTAATATTTACACTTAAGTACAACACTTCCACACTGTGTAGCTAGAAGACAGTAGCAGCTGTGAGCCATAGAAGTCTAAAATCACAGCTATTGGACCCCTGAATTCCTCGGCATATGCCTGTCTCTGCAGGGTTCCCAGCAAAGTAAGCAAGCTTTGCACAACCTGTGGAAGGACGTGAAGTCACTGCGGAGGAAGGTCCAAGCGTTTGGAGCAAGCTCTGACAACAGTGCCACAGCACGCTTTCCCTTCAAAAAGCTCATAAAAGTCTGCCCAGCTAAAGATAGACACAGGCAGTCAGGAGGGACAGCAATAAATCAGTAGGAGACCCCCAGGGGTACGAGGAACATTAAGATGATCCTCAGCATGTCACTGAACTAAACTCCTCTCAAAATGTGACCTAAAGACCTAGCAGTGTAGTATGCTCTGAAGCCTATTATGGTGCTTTAATGTTCCAAACAATGACTTGAACATTTGTCATACTATTTCATACACTAATAGTAGCTCTAGGAAAACACTCTCCTGCCTGCACGGTTGATCCTTACACCTAAGGGCCTCCACATTCCTGGCTCAGCTGGATATTCACCAGGCCACCACCTGCAGCATGTCAGCAGAGTGCACGGAGTTAAGAATCCCCCCTCCTCCCTGTGAAACCATTTACCGTCACGCTGACTGGTAGGTGCTGTAAAAAGAGTGTCTAAAAGCACTTATAGGACCTGTTAATGAACACTGTCCGATAATACAAAATCTGAGGCAAAGAGGAGAAATTTAAAATGAAAAAGTAATTTTAAGATCACAGTCACACTCAAAGCAAAGAACTGAGATCCCACTGTATATACAATGAAGAGAACTGCCAAAGAGATTACAGTTGAAAAGGACAGTTGGTGTGGTTCAAACCAAAAGGCTCACATCTTTGACTGACATTTTCCCACCGTGGCTGAGTGCTAACACTGGGTAAAAGGAAAGACACGCCGTCTTGTCTCAGCTGTCACTTCAGAGCCCATGGTGGGAAGAAGAAAGAAAAAATGCCCATACTCTCAATCACATCCACAAGCTGAGATCCCCTCAACCACCGAAATAACACTGGAACATCTTTTCTTCTTCTCCATCTCTTTGTCTTGTTCTTATTGTTGTCTTGTTCAGATTGGTGTGAGTCAGTGTTTTGCCATTAAGAGTTTGATTGTTGAAAAGATTTGAGTGACTGTAATAATAAAAAAAAAAACATCAATGATTTTCGTTTGGCAGCTAAATGCACCGATCTGCTTTGATGTCTGATTCAAGAAAGCATCCTTCGGCAAGACGGACCTGGCTCATTTCCATATTTGAATAACAAAGACAACACTGATTGATATTAAGAGAGATTGAGATCTTTTCTGCGGCTCCTCCTGATTTGCGCTTTGTTGTAGTTGCCTAGTTGCCTAGGAGCCAGCAACGCCCGCTTCATTTTCAATCGACATCACATGGCGCCAGAGGAGCTCACCCAGAATAACTGAACAGGCCTCCAGAGGCAACTGCTCACTAATGTAATATGTACGAGCTGAGTGGCCATCTCTTTGTTGGATATCACTGCAGAGAGTTAGTGTGAGAGATATTAACAGAAACAGAGAGACATTCTTCATAGATGCTTGGATAAATCTGTGCCTATAGTACATACCAGCGTACAGTATACATAGACCCCCAGTAAAAATCTGACCATGTTTTCTGGATGAGCTCACATCACTGTTCACCGCTGTGGAAAAAAAAATGGTGGATGACTCAGCCTGAAGAAACGCTTGAAGATATCTGGCTAAAAGTCAAACATGGCAGCCGGGAAACACTCCTCGTCTTCATGTTCCAGGCGTGCTCACTTTTCATTTGCGTGTGCTGCAGTAAATCAGCCATGCAGGCCTCCATTATCCTTGACCTCATACATGATCATCAAGACAAACAGCATCACTCAGTGGATACACTCATCCAGTATAGATTCAGATTTCAGCTGCAGCGTTTTTCTAATTTCCACCATTATTGCCTCTTAAGCTATATCATTATATATACCTTTCTTTTTATCTGATCTATAGCATTTGTCCCACAAACCCATTTTTCTTTTTTATAGCAGAGCAAAAGGTAAGCCCCCCAAAAAAACATGATTATTTAACAGAGTGGACTTGAGAGGATCAGGTACATAAATCAGCTTTTAAAAAATACAATAAAGATGAGACAGTGAATAAACCTGCCTTTACAGGCTCTACTTTTGAGTTTTTTTTAAATCCCTAAATGGAGCAGCTACAGGACATCAGATTCAGAGTAAGACGTTTAAAATAACAGTTGATTGTTTGATGGGTTGAGATCTCTTCAGAAATGTGCTTTGGTGCTCTACGGAACTATAAAAGTATCCCTAGTGATCCAGTAGTTTGCTCAGGGACACTCATGCTCTCTGGCTTTAACAGCTTCATCACTCTCTATATGTGGTCTTTTTTATTATTATCCCTGGTCGTGTTGTAACTTTCTGAACTAACATGACAGTCACGTAAAGTGTTACATAAAACCTCACAGTCTGAATTTATCGCTGGCATTTCCCTGTTTCCCCATCTGCTGACCAAAGCTTTGTTCTTCTTTTCAAATGCCATCCCCAAAGCTAAAAAGTCACAATGACATCATGGATCAAAGGCCGCTCTTGGCTTTTTGAGGCTTTTGGCGTTTGAAAATAATCCACGTGTAGTAGGCAGTCAGACAGCGGTACTTGATACGAAGCACGATAATACAAGAATTATCATCAGTGCTACTCCCCAACCCACTGAGAATAATCAAAGGAGGAGAGAATAGGAGGGAGGCTCGCTTTCAGTCGACGTTGCATTGGCTGCCATATTTCAAAATCACTCTCCATTGATTGATTCCCTGCTGATGGGCCTTTCAGAGCCTGTTCAGGTCTGGATTCTGACTCAATGTATTCCAGGGGTGTCAAACTCATTTTCACTAAGGGCCACACTGGAAAAAAAGTATCGCACCAAGGGCCAGACATGTATAGTTTTTTGACATGCTTTTATTTCATCGAAAAAGTAAAATATCTTTGACTCAATTATTGCATGTATCATATAGTCTTCTTACAGTTTGGTCCATATAAAGCCCTGAAAAAGTGAGCAAAAAAGCTCCAAAGCCATCCTAGAATTTAGTAAATCAATCAAAACAATGATT
Organism: Perca fluviatilis; assembly: GCF_010015445.1. Taxonomy (NCBI): domain Eukaryota; kingdom Metazoa; phylum Chordata; class Actinopteri; order Perciformes; family Percidae; genus Perca; species Perca fluviatilis. The sequence goes on along the minus strand of NC_053130.1, from coordinate 15,238,164 downwards.
ATATTTTCTAAGTATGCTACCACACAGCTGACTCACAACAACCTCTTTCACAGCCTGAATATGCAAACTCTCTGCTTCTGGGGGGATTTCTGAGACTCAAAGTCAGCAAATTTGCCAAATTCTGCTTTGAGTGTTGTGTAATTGCAAGTTGAAAAAAGTTTCCCATGTTTTTGGTTTGGCGCACAACTAGGCGGGCCAAAATTTATTGTGAACCTAAATTGATATGCGAGCCGGATCAGAATGTGCGAGGGGCCAGATTTGGCCTGCGGGCCTTGAGTTTGACACATGTGATGTATACTGATGGAAAAAGGAACATTTTCTGAGACATTCATTTTTTATTATTGTGGGCTTTTACACAAAGTTGTGAAATGGTCTAATAACCAGCAAGAAAGCCAATCTTAGTCTTCCATAATACCATGTGCCATGTGCTCTATACTGTAGGTACAAGGCCATGCAGCAAATGATCATTTCCTGTGTGAGTTTATGTGACAGGACTTGACACCGCAGCGGGACAGTACCAGGCCACACACTGCTGCTGCGGTTGCTATGAGCAACGCACAAAGGTGCGGCCTTTACCCCAAACTCAAAAGCAAGTCAGCCATTTTACATTTACTGTGCAGTTTTGGTAAAAAAAATGTCATCATTTCCAGGCGTCAGAACGAACTCCTCCAACAGATTTAACCCGGTCAACTTAAAAATCAGAAATTTGTGCAACGTTATCGTCTCTCCAAAGGAGCCCAGGACGCCCTGGATTGAAATATAAATATATATAATATAAGAGAATGTAATATCCAGCAACTTCTGCATTATATCACAAATACTTATTAAAGTTCAACATTTAAAGCTGCTCAAATCAATATGTGTGATGTGAAAAGGGGTCAATTATAGTGACGATCCCAGATTTGTAGTTTCCCCAGGCTCTACAGAGCTTTTTCAATTCAATTTAATTTATAGTATCAAATCATAACAAGAGTTATCTCGAGACACTTTACAGATAGAGTAGGTCTAGACCACACTCTATAATTTACAAAGCCCCAACAATTCTAATAATTCCCCCAAGAGCAAGCAGTGCGACAGTGGCGAGGAAAAACTCCCTATTAGGAAGAAACCTCGGACAGACCCAGGCTCTTGGTAGGCGGTGTCTGACGGTGCCGGTTGGGGATATGATGAACAGTGGCGATAATAGATAAGATAAGATAAGATAAGATAATACTTTATTGTCTGTTACACAGGGTTCCAGAAAATTGTCTTTGACAATAATAGTCACATTAAAGATAATGGAACAGCGACTTCAAATGGTAGTCGTAGTAGTTCATGTCATTTTTAGCATCTCTGAGCTAGTTGTTGTGATTGTTCTGGATCTGGTTTCCAAACAAAGAAGGCAGCTGTTTTCAGCAAGAAAGTTCTGATTTACCCACCCAGCGCCAAACTGTCATCTGCTCCCCCAAACATGTCTGCAACATGGCCTGTTTCCATAAATCCATTAACAAAAATAATCTACTCAGCAGCCAGAGATCAGAGAGTCTGTTCAAGGATGATGCATTAAAAATCGACCTCGCAGGTTGGTGAGAAGACCGAGGACATCCATATTTGTCCGGTCTGCTGTGCCAGCACTGGTGGCGAGGACTGTGGACAGATGGCACGGACTTTTGCAAGACAGTATGTCGCTCTCTGAGACGACTCCAGCTCGGACAGGAACCTGCTCCAACACTAAGATTATGGGAGGTAGAGGGAGCAATGTCACAAACCGTATCCCAACGTAACAGCACTGCCTGAGCTCTGGTCATCACATGAACAGCAGCAGCCATATTCATTCTGGGTGTGCAGTGCTTTGATCACATCAAGTCTCCTCAGAGCAAAGTTTGTTGATGTTGGAGGATAGTGTTGTTTTTCTCCTGACCTCGCCACATCTCAAAAGTTGTAATAAAATAAAAAGGATATAAAATGAGTCTTGATGTTTTTGAATGCTGATACTTCTTTTTTTTAAATGATCAATTTTTTTAATTTATTTTTTCATTTTGAACAACAACAACAGAACAGACAAACACACTTGAACAAGAACAACCACCCTTTCCCACCCCCCCACCCCGAGGAAAAGAAAGAAAAAAAAGAAATCACACCTTGCCTAGTCGCCCCCTTCTCTACTTCTTGTGATGCTGAGGTCATTAGGACTGATACCTGTGCTGCTGCACCTTTCCATAGGTCTATAGTCGATGATTTGGCTACGTTAATGCTTGCTGTAGAGAGCTCAAGCATAAATATGTCTACAAAATACGCCAACCAGTTTTATACAAAGCGAGTGGGGGGGGGGGGAACAGTGTTGAGCTATCATTTTCTTGGTCGCAGTTGAGCCGGCTAACCAAACTTTCTTTTGTCTCCCAAGCAGATGTAATTTAGAGTCGTCATTAAGTAACAAAACAATCAGGTCAGTAGGAATTCCTGATACTTCTTGTGACCCTGATTGACTGACTGTAGGTATGTGTGTACATACCCTGATTGCATGTAGGTAACACACAACACATGGAACATTGAAACAAACGGGCTACAGAAGCAGAACGCCACACCGGGTGCCTCTCCTGTCAGCTAAGAACAGGAAACTGGGGCAAGAAGAAGACAATTGGATAAAAGATTGAAAAAAATGTTGCCTGGTCTGATGAGTCTCGATTTCTGTTGCAACATTCAGATGTTTTATTAGCCTTCTTTCTCATCCCACCCACTTTCCGAGCCATCCATTAATAGAAAAATCTCCATTTGCACACCAACAACATTATATTCACAGACTAAGTATGGTATTACGGTGAAAGACTGCAGCACTGCTGAGAATAGAATAGAATTTGCTTGTGAACCCATGAATCAGACTGTTGTTTATCTTGGCTTCACAGCCTTGAGGGAGGGTAGGTTACTCTGTAGCAGCAGACAATGTATTGTGATGCAGTCGTGTAACTGTAAAAAAGTTTCAATATTCACATATTGAGTCACAGACAGTAGAAAATGACTGACAGCCGAGCGTGGAAAATAGACTGATTGGAAAACAGGCTGCTGCAGTATGGACAACGCCAGAGCAACATGGTTACCCATTATTCATGTTGTATAATCATTTACGGAACATGATTTGGATAATATCTAACTAACTGAGTCAAAAGATAGCATTTTACCACCCCAAACTCTCAAATGAAATGCAAGGTGACAGTAATTAAGAACACAGCCTGTTTCTGTCCACAGCACAGACTGAACACCTGCATATTTAAAATATTTTCAGCCACATTAAGCTGCAAACCGTCTTGAGAGCATCACTCTGGCCTATTTAATGAAGTCAGCTGAAACTAGAAGATCTCTGGAGCACAGACTCACTCCTCCCTCTTCCTCATTTGTGTACAGTAGTAGTGTGTGGGAGTTGGGTTTGGCTGGCCAGCACAATCTCTCCAGGGTGGCAGCAAATTCTCATGCTAGGAATTATGAGGATCTCTTGCTCTTTTAGCAAGCAACTACCCCCCATTTACAAAAATCAGCACAGATCAGTCATTTCATAATTTGCAAGATACACTTTTTGGACCCATTTCCAAAGAGGATTGGGTTAAAGTCAGTAGCTTACTTTACATTTTTGCTGTCATAAAGGCCCAGAAAACCTATTTTCATAATCAGATTCTTACATGAACACTGAACTTTCTGACACAGCTAGACAGTTTTTGTTGTTTCACATGAGATATTTTCTGTATTTGTATTGGTTGGGATTCTTTTCTATGCACTGATCAGGATTTGGCAAAATTTGAATCAAAATGTGATGTGGGGTTGTTTGCTGATCAGAATACACCCACACAGTGCTGATGAAGCAAGCTTGCTGGGTTTTTGAGTGTTAATATAATACCTGGCAACGTCTTCTCAAGCGCTAACTTTGTTGCTCATTTAGTAAATAATATTCATTGTTAAGGATAAAAAAAAACATGTTTTATTCCACGTGTTCAGGCATTATAAGTTATTGCTATAAAACAGCTGGGGGAATAAGAGGAGTACAAGAAGACTTGTGTTGAAACAAGTGTGATATATTTGAAATACTAGCTAAAAGGCCCAGAATGAGCAAAAGTAATGGAGCAAGTAACCATGTCAGACATACTTGCAGTAGGTGGAGAGCACAAATACAAACTGGAAGCAAAAACACATTTAAGGAGAGGCCATCCCCGTCTCTGTACTGGTCTTACTTATGCAACTCAATGTGTCCATCTGCTGGCTGTTAGTGGGTCTGCCATGATGTCATCTTTTGGCCCCCTTAAAGATACCAACAGTGAATAAAATACATTTTAGTAAAAGGTTTTATTCAAAAGCGTCCCAAGTACAATCCCGTATGATATCTTACAAACATCTGAGAAAAGAGACAATGTGGGTGAGAAGTTTACAGAGGAACATACAGGATAAGAAACGTTTATATATATAAAAAAAAAAAAAAAAATTCCAACTCGATTGGCAAACTGGAAGACAAACCTAAACTCCAATCTTCATCCTCAAACATTAGAGAGCCATGTTTGGACCGTTACTTCAAATATTATCTCATATCAAATTATGGCCAAATGTGAGGAACCTGCTGTGCTCTTAAAAACTCAGAAACCGTTCTCTAAAGTAAAAATGATTGGACAGGGAGGACAAGCCTGGACTCTCATTTGTCTCAAACATTAAGACCCTTGTTGGCATCGAAAGGTATGCGCTTCATGAGTTGAAAATAATGTCATTTTCTCACCCGGTCATTTGGACATGTGTCATCATATGTTTAAAGAAATCAATCACTTATTTGTCTGTCATTATTTATTTGGGATTTATATAACCTAAAGCTTAGTGCAGTTTCTCTTCAAACCTAATCCATTTGAATTCACAAAATCTTTCCCTATAGATGAGTTGTGCAATACTTATTCTTTACATTTCAGCCATAGTTACACAAAGAAAAGCAAAAAAGCAAACAAAAAAAACATGTACATCATTAGGATTATCAATAAGGAAGCATTGTCACATTCATGGAAATTAATGTTATACTGAACACATACATATGGTCAAATATATCACCAGCGCTGTGCATCATGCTTCAGCTTCTTCCCCACACAAGTTCCATGTTGAGCTACTTCTAGTTTTGGCATTGCACTTAACGAGGCAATACAGAAGATAGACAGACAGACAGACCGACCGTCTTCAAACTGGAAGGTAGCAGCTTGATTTAGTACGAGACGAACCACACAAAGTACGCGCGCAGATTTATTACAGACATGCTCAGAAACTTTACCTGAAGGTTCTGTTTTCACAACTTTGACATTCCCTAAACTCAACACGTGTTGACATTGAACATTTTCCTCTAGATCTCATTACCACCACAAAGGTTACAAGACCAGACAGTAATGAGGATAATTCGGATTTCAAAATGGGACTCAATGTGGGGAAAAAGGGAGGGTCTTGTTATCTCCTGAGCAAAAGATGACATTTCCAGGTCCAGAATAACTTAACTCTGCACCTTATACCTCTTATACCTCTTTCACACCAAGGACCAGGGTCAGACCGGGGTTATCTGACCCGTGTTCAACCCTTATTTTGTCAATTCAAACCAAGCCAGTCAACACGTTTATCCCTGGTCACGACAACTCAGATATGACCGATCCATACCAATTAGGTCCACCTCACTTGCTGGAAATTGGCGAGGTGGACAGCCAACGTCACACAGTCCAGCTGCACACTACAAGGACTGGTGTTTTTTACTTGAATTCCTTATTGTACAGTAGGCCTGCAGTTTGTAATGCGTTCTGCAGAGACGTGTGGTGCGAGCTCGGGCGAGCAGACAGACCGAGAAAGAGAGAGCGCGGAACGAGCTGTGAATGAGAAAAATTAAAGCTTATTTTACGATTGTTTCACAGCAATTACGTTATAAAGCACATACGACCATCAAACACTCAACAGTAGCAGTAAAGAAGGGAAGTAGGCTAGTTAGATGACCATTTTAGGACCAAGTTTCATAACAATAAGAGCAAAGTTAGGCTTGCCGACTCATCTTACAAAAGAGATTCTTGCCAGCCAGCAGCCACACTGAACTGCCGGCTGCAGACCTGTGTCTCGGGCGACCGGGAAGAGAGCGTGGCGGTGCCGTGGATGAGAGAATTATACAAAACACTTATTTTCATAAGTTTATTTTCTAAAGCTGGGTTTTCAGAGGGCGCTTATATCAACTGCAACACCATTGAGCTGTGGGACCGAGCAGCCAGCTGTGGCCGGCTGGCGAGTTAGCTAGCTTGCTAATTCCACTCAACATGCCTTCATGCTACGCTGGTTAAAGACAGTGAGCCAAACTAAGTTGTCACTCATCTGGCGATAGCAATGTGCTTTGCTACGCTGTGACAAGAGTATGTGAATGAAAAAAGTTGTTACATTTGATCAATTTAGTGGCCAGACAGCTGGCTGGTTTACTTGCTAGGGGCATGCAACGGGGCTCAGTTCTCAGTCTAGCACCAACCACAGTGCAGAGGGAGAGTTTTACGGTATAGGCCATTATTAGATTAGTTGATTATGCAGGTTTGTGGTTATGTTGAAATAAATATACCTACACAGGTAGTTATGCATCTCGTACATTTGCCCCCTTGTAGACATAATTTGCCAAAATAGATGTTCCAATAGGTTGAACCCATAGACTGTATAAAGATGGATGACTCATCTCCACTTCCTCCCACTGTACAAAGGTTAGCCAAATTATTACAGATACGGCAGGACCCCAGGAAGTGCCCGGGCTTTGAAGCAAAATGAACATAGCAGCTCAACAGCGGAATGCAACTCCTGGACAGTCACGTGATGCCCTCTGGTCAAAAAAATGCCCCTTGACTTGCATGGCGAAAGAGATGTGTGAATCAGGAAATACATTTTCTTTTTTGCATCATACAACCCCAGCGAAAGGACTCCTTTCGCTATCAGAATTTAATCCATTCGGTCCGATAACATTCGGAAAGTCTAGAAGAGCCGCACAATTAAATCATTTAATCCACATTCAATTTAATGGAGAGCTAAACTTGAAGTCGCCGGCTCAGCTGGCAGAGGTCTCTAGTAATTAACAGGGCTCCACCTCAAAGCTGTATCCAGGTTTTATTATACATCAAAAGGGTATAGCAGGCCCCCAGGATATGCATATGGAACATAGTGGCCAAACAGTGGAATTACAACTCCTGGTCTGTCACCTGATGTAAGAAAATGAACATTTGAACAAACGATCCAAAAAATACAAATTTATTTAGATTTTTTTTTAGCTTGGCCCATGTCCCATCTGCCAACACTGAGGTAGTGGGATTTATGACCTATACTGTTTTGGCTTTATTTTTACAGTCTATGCATCAACCCCTGTTCAACCCAGATTTTAGAAGGGAAATTTGAACGCCATTTTAGCCAGTTTTGTGTATTGTGGACTGGTCAGATGAGATGAGTGACAACCAACTACAATTTGTGCCGCCGGGATTGTTAGCTGGTTGTGTGCAGTTTACACTGAAAAACGGCCCATGTCCAACCGACCTCTAGACCTGGGTCGTGACGCAGAGTCGATCAACGCGGAATAACCCTTTCAAAACACAAGTCAACCCTGCTTGAGCCCACGAAGTGAAAGTGGTATTAGACACGTCTTCTCCAATTTCCAATCAGGCAGTGATAAGATGCAGATAATGTAGAGGTGGAAAGTAAAATTAGCAGTCAACTGAAGGTCAGTGATCGGGCTATGAACATGACTTGTGTTGGTAAAAGACAGATTGGTAAAAATGAAATGTTAGACATTAAAAAAAAAAAAAAAAAAAATTACAATTAACAGTCATTATTTTCTATTAGAACAGCATTAACAAACTAAGCACAAACAGACATCGTAAAGCATTAATAAATAAACAGGATATTTCACTGCACTTCTTTTTGGGTACACCGATTTTCTGGTAAGGCTGTGGCGTAGTTGTTTTTTACATTCATGGGAACGAGACTGTTAACTATGTACCACCCCGTACCACAGCGTGGTCACACCCGCGGCAGAGAGACAAGACACATAGTACTTGAACTGTTTTACAATCAAGCTAAGAAAGGCACTGGAATAACGTTATACCACATTCGATTCTTATGCTCTCAATTATTCATGTTGAAAAAGGTACAAATCTAAAAATATTTTGTTGGACATCATTAGTTTTTTGAAAAATAAAGTTTGACATACTTAAAAATATTTTTTGCACCTTTGACTCATTTTAGCAAGGAAAGTTTAAAAAAAGTAATTTGCTATAAAAGAAAAGAAATACTTATGGAATTTTGGTTATCAAATGAGCATTTGATTAACACAGTTTGCACTAAAAATCTTGTAAGAACATGGACATTACTTATGGTTTTGTGCAGAGAGAGAAAAAAAAAAAAAAAAAAAAAAAAAAAAAAAGTATTTGAGTCCTTGTGGCCAAAATTCTTTGAGCTTTAGTTTGTCGAAATGCTTCATAAACTGTTGTGGCCCACGAAGAGGAAAAGACACAAAACATATATTAGTGCTCTGTGTTGGCAAAATCTACCAGAAGAGAAAGAGGAACAGAGAATATATATATATATATATATATATATATATACATATACACACACACATATATACATACACAAAAATACTAGGTGGGTCACAGTGCTACCCATTTGGACAGGGATGTGTCTGTTACTAGAGGTGAAAGGACAGCGCTACATTTAACAGTGCCATGTTCCATGGGTAAAAACAGCACTTGTGGAACTCATAGTCCTAGTCCTCACTGGATTTCCAGTTTGCTGTACTTCACACTGCGGTTCCACTGCAACGATCGCCATGACAACGGCAGCTGATAGTTACGAGGGACCGTGCCATTGACGTTCTCTTCAAAGTATTTGAACAGTCTGTACCACCAAACCCGCGAGAACGGGTTACCCTGTGACGTCTCCTTCAGCGACTGAAACAAAAAGACAACAATACTGCAAGTGTGAACATTAAATATTAAAAAACGCAAATGTCCTTACTAGTTCCTTTTTGCTTTGAGCAATTTATTTCACATTATTCAGAAACTGTCATTTCACATTGTGTCAGCTGTCCTTTTTTATCCTAAGGGCGTACTCACACTTGGCCCAGTTGCCTTGAACTGTGCCAGAGCACGACTGTCCCCCCCCCTCTCCCCCGCTGGCCTGCAATCACACTGCAATAAAACATTCAGGGCCAGAGCACGCTTAAGTCATTACATTGCGGGACTCGCCGACTACAATTTCAGTTCATCTGTAAGGTAAGAACCAGACTAAGTGTGCCCATTTACTTGACTTACTTCACTTTTACTTTAATTCAAATTCCAATGGAGTAACATAACTTGTGCCACATGTTGCACTCACCTGCTGGTTAGCCATAGTGTGGTACCACCAAAAGAGGCGTGTAGTGATAAAGTATGCAACCACCACATCCACAGTGTAGTGGTCATGGGCAAGAAGGATGCAAAAAATCCCTACAGCGCTCAATGTCCAACAAAACCATTGGTACCACCAGAACCGCTTGGGGGAATCTGCCAATCAAACATGAAAAAACGAGGAGGGTTAATACACCGGATACACAAAGCAAACCCAACAGGCTGAATTCTCTTTAACAGCTAAATGGACCAGTGAGCGTCAGCCAGTTAGTAGAAAAAACACTGCATTTGGCCCCTGTAAGTTAGATGGAGCATTGTGGCTCTTTTGCAGATATTAACCAAACTGTTCTCCGTTTCACCACTTGATGTCACTGCTGTGGTGGTAAAGCATTTCAGTAGCATGCGATGTAGAAGAGGGAAGAACAGTTTACTCAAAGCATGAGAAAAGTGCCTACTAATGCCTACAACCTGACCCCACAGTTAAAATGCTTCGGTCTTCTGACCCTCCTGCTTAGTGGTGAACCAAGTGAGTGCATAAACCAAATATGTTTGATAACGGAAATGCCTGCTAAGGAACAGAAAATGTTACGTAACAGAGCAAGGTCTAAACACACTGATACTAACATAAGTGGTTAGTGCAACATCTCTACATTTCCTTTATGTCTACACTTCCTGACACAATTTAGAGAAGTGTTGCAACAGTCGAGCAATGGCACGCTTCATCAGTGAGATACAGATGGTGGTTAAAACAGTAGTGTGTGTGTGTGTGTGTGTGTGTGTGTGTGTGTGTGTGTGTGTGTGTGTGTGTGTGTGTGTGTGTGTGTGTGTGTGTGTGTGTGAACCTCAAATATCAGCTATGAAATTGAACATATGTTGTAATAAATATGGCTTAATGCCACTTCATGAATCAATAGGTGTGAGAGACGACCTGCTTGCTCTTGGACTTCAACAGTTTAACAGCCCGGTCAGCATTTCTGAATAGTACATAATTCTGTTGACATCTGAACTGACCTTCTGAAGGAAATGTGCACTACAGTATGGCATTTGGGGTGGGTAAATATAAAGATAGACTTTGAGAAAGTAAAATCTCAAAAAGGGAACCTGCTAAGCTCTGCGGTGCCCTGCAATGTCATACTGCGTCCTGCTAAACCCTGCTGCTTCCTGCTACGTCCATCCATGCTCTGCTGGGCCACGCTACATCCTGTAATGCCCTGCAGCGCCATGATATGACATGAACTACTACGACTACCATTTGAAGTCACTGTTCCATTATCTTTAATGTGACTTAAAGTGTTAAACGGCACCGTCAGACACCGCCTACCAAGAGCCTGGGTCTGTCCGAGGTTTCTTCCTAATAGGGAGTTTTTCCTCGCCACTGTCGCACTGCTTGCTCTTGGGGGAATTATTAGAATTGTTGGGGCTTTGTAAATTATAGAGTGTGGTAAAGTATCTGTTAAAGTGTCTCGAGATAACTCTTGTTATGATTTGATACTATAAATAAAACTTAATTGAATCTTCTTATGTGCCTCTAAAAGTAAAAACCTTCCTCTACATTCTTACTTAAACTATTGTACAGACACAGTGGAACTTACACTCTTTGATGAAGAGGTACGTTAGCGTTAACATGACTGTGTGGCCACTGTACAGATAATCTCCACACATGGTGTGGGAACCTGTGATGGATAGGCCCCCACCAGCAATCATCTTCATTATTCTCCTTGTCTGTGCCTCCCAGTTCCCGAGAAGCTGAAAGAAAAGAAACACTTAAATTAATGAAAGTATAAAAACTGACAATATAACTGGTAGCTGCTAAAGAAACATTATGTGTAAAAGTAGGATGCAGAGGAGAAAGATCAGCAGCACAACACAAGTTAACCCAGACAGGTGTGTACATGTCTACATGGCATAGGTGAGGACTATTGAGTATTGTTCTGCACCTTTTTAAACAACACATCAATTTCCCTCACTTTGCAGAGATAATCTCATTGCATAGGTATCCGGTATATACATTTAGTAGAGTAAAAAGATTTCTTTCAGCCAATATTTCCTCTAAAATATTAGAAGTTTTAAAATAAAAAGTAGCAGAAAGTGCAAATATGTAAAACTAAGTTGTATATACAGTACTAAAGGATGAGAGTGGTGGAACGGTGTAGAACATGTTTGACCTCAACACGGGAGGCCGCGGATCATTACAGTCGATGAGGATAACCTCAACCCTCACATTTCCCCAACACTTAACTACTTAAGCAATTACAGTTGCCTAAACCCACATTTCCCTAAATGTACTCTATCAGGATTGTACCTGTGGTTGTTTTGATCAGTGTGTACCCATATAGCTGGGATTTTGTGTTCTAGAAGCACATGCATGAAGAAAAGTCATGAACACCATGCAAATGTTTTAAAAAGCTATGAGATGCATAGAGAAAAGACAGAATGCATCTATTGTATCATCTATGCTCACCAGGATTTCTTTTTAAATTTCAAAGATGTCAGTAAAGCAACAGAAACGCTGCACACATTGGCTTTAAATAAAGAAGGAAATGAAAATGCTTTCCTAGTAGAGCATTTACAATATTACAATAACAGCAACTACAAGGAAGTGAAGCAACCACTTGAAGCTCCTCTTACTCGCAGAAAAATGGACTATCATGTCTTACAATCAGTGTTCAATGGAGAGCACTCAAGGGGCTTTCAGCTTACAAAAGAGATTTCATTTTTTGCTGAATTTTTACATTCAGCACATTTGTGCCAAAAGCAGTTAAGTAAGAAAAAAGCCTTTCATGCTCAACAAATCTACAATGGTGAGAGAAATAAAAGTGTGTCTATAATACCTTTGGAGAGCATTTGAAGTGCATCCCAGGAACAGGCAGAGTGGTGATGTACATTGTAATACACCGGTACAGATAGAGTGTGCCCACAATGAAAAAGAATCGCCTGCCTATAATTGACCTGGAAAAAACATACAAGAAAATGAATTATGAAATGTTCATTTAGTTGCAAATCAGATTAAAAAAAAAAATAATAATAATAATATGTCTGACTAAACTAGACTGTACCTGTGCTTGAGTAGAATCCACTGTATCAGCCAGAGTCCCACGAGCAGCATGCCGTTAATCTCACAGATGGAGAAGGCCCACTCCACCCTGTCAAACAGGTCGAAGAATTTATCAGGCAGTGGTGGGGTGTGCTCCTTCGGCGGTACTCTTTCATGGACCACTGAAATGACGACAGTGGTGGTAACGAAGCACACCACCGCATAGACAAACGCTATGCCCGTCTTTCCCCACTCGGCAGGGAACGAGGTGCGCGTCGTTTCTCTTGTAGGGATGGGGATGTGGACCATCTCCATCCTCAAGTCCTTCATCCCCAATGTGCCATTCCTCTGAGGCTTGCTAGTTCCGTTAGGTAGCCCACCAGCATGCCCATTTGCATGCCCGTTTTTGTGATCCTCAATATGAGTCTCTATCCGCAGCGTCTCCAGCCGCTCCAACAGCTGCTGCCCGCAATCAGACGACACCAGCGAGAGGGGAAGAATCTGGAAATCTTCCTTTTTGAGGTTGAGCAGAGCAGGACCGTCCGTCTGACGGAGGGCATCTATGTACTCCAGCATCCCCTCTTTGCTGAGCCAGTCAGAGACATCCTCTGCTGACCATGCTGCCACCTTCTTCATCTTGGCCATGTGGGCAGTGTGGAGGATTAGGAGGGTCCTCAGACTAGAGGGAAAGGTTCACAAGAGGTTTGGCGGTCTATGGGGCAGTGGTAAGTCCTCTCCAGTTTTGGCACATGGTGTTTCTTGCACCCAGAGGGAGCCAAGCCTCCTCTCGAAGTGATGTGGGGACAAAGTAGGCAACAGGGTCACTCTGCGTGAGGGCCAATAGACAGTAGGTGAAGTGGCCTTGTGTGGCTTTCTTCACCTCATCAGCTATTACCGACACTCTGCACACCTGTTAAGGAAAAATAAATTGCTGTGAATAACACACTGGTTACATAAATTGAGCCAAACAAAGTTGTCACTCATCTGGCGATAGCAATGTGCTTTCCTACACTGTGGCAAGAGTGTGTGAATAAGACATTAAGTTGTCACATTTTATTTATTTAGTGGCCATCCACCTGGCTAGTTAGATAGCTTGCTTGCTAGTAGAGATGCACCGATAGACCGGCCGATGACCGGAATTGGCTGGTTTTCACGTGCTCGGCCATGACCAGCGACCGGCAGGTCAGTCTGACATATGCCGATTTCATGCCAGTCAGCGCTACAATTAACTGACAAGATAAGTTATACGAGTTACAGTTCTCAAGGACACACGCACACGCAACATCAGTCGCTTTTGACTTTCTCTCAACTTTTCCACCGTGTGTCGCGCGTACCCACTCGCGGTGTGAAGCGCGTGTCCGCGCTATTCTCGCACATGTAGGGAACCTCGTGAATTAACCTGCAACATGTCAGCTGTTTGGAAATTCATCAGCATGTGTGCAGAAGATAAGTTTGCAAAATGCAACTCCTGCAAGGAAAAAGTAGGGCGTGGAGGGACGACACCAAAACCCAAAAATCTAATTTTTTGCGTGTGAATTTCCCACACCAAGAGTAATTTATATAGTTCTATTTTATAGTGCTCCATTATCTGTTCAAAACATGTTCCATGTTCTGTGCAAAATGTTCTATTAAAGAAAAGTAGTTAGAAAAAATTAAATCAGAATCGGCTAAAAAACGGTATCGGCTGGCCTAACTCAAAGAAAATTCGTAATCGGCCCAGAAAGCTGTAATGCATCTCTACTTGCTAGGTGACTCCGTCTATAGTCTAGCACCAACCATGGTGCAGAGGGAGAGAGTAAGAGGTCTACGATCTTTAAATTAAGTTTTACGATCTGGGACAATATTCTATTTGTTTATTTTGTATTGTGGTACATACTGTTTCTACAGTTTGATGGAGTAACCAAGTCAACTAACCATGTAATAAAAGGTACTTAACCTGTTTGCCTCTCAAGACAAACAGCTAACCTGTAAGTATAGCCGATCAAAAAGAATACTATCCTACCAGTTCTTTCACAGATCCTTGCTTTTTAACTTCAACTTTACTTTGTTTTCCATAATGTGTGTTTCTCATTCAGGCAACAGCCAAGGTTTAACATTAACAAGGAGATGAACTCACATCTGCTGCATATCATGAGTTTGTTTATAGACCGCGATGTCGGCGGGGGACACTGGGTGGCCCTGCTTGTGTTCAGGAGAGTGTGAGTTACAGCTGGAGGCAAGTCCTGATCTACTGCATGGATACCAGGAAAGAGGGAGGAAGGGAACTGGACTACAAGAAGGAACTCATAAATCAGAGTGAAGGTCAGCGCTGAGCACTGTGTCAGCCCCACCCCTGTAGAGAGGGCAGCCAGCCAGCAGTCAGGCCCCAGCACAGCCAGCTCAGCTCAGCTCAGCTACAGCCAATAGCAGCTAAATACACAGGCAGGCTGGCTGGTTGGCACGACAACAAACTGTACATCAGTACCTCATCTCACATCAGCTCAGAGGCCTGTTCATTTAGGCCAGCAAAACAGGGCCAAATAAATGGGCTATAAACTGGTTTGTCAACACCTGGCGTCCGATTTATTCCTGCCGAGGTCCATACAACAAATTGACCTAATAACCCCATGATTCTAACGTAACATACACACACTAAAATGCAAGTGTGAAAATAAACATATGGATAGCATCATGCAAACAGCGCAGCAGGAGAGTCCTCATTGCAACAGCTTAGCAACGTGACAACCCAGCTGTGTACCTTAACATAGTGTGAAGAGTGCAACAAGAGCAGTATTGAGTGGAAATAAAAAAGAGAAATAAAGAGAAACACAGAGACAAAGAGCACTTGCATCAGGATGTTAAAAGTATATTGTAATTATAATTTATTTATTTGAACAGGGACAGTGCACAAAGAACATTAATAGATGTCTTGTGCTATGAGACAGATCAGAGATTAGCTGTCACTGAGTCAGCTGTATGCGGAGGACCTTTGGTCTATGAATCAGCTTACAGCATGCTCGGTGAAGAAATAATCTCACTCAAAAAAGGGAAAAACAAACTAATCCTGAAACTAATAAACTAACCATGTCTGTGAATACAGTAGTCTCCCAGGATTCTGAATACGAGGGTTAAAATAATATGCAATTTGTAGTTTCTATGCTAAAAGTGCATGAGAATATGCCTTTTGGTAGTGGAAAGATGCTATCGTTTTCTTATTCAAGCAGAGACCTGGACATGGAGAAAAATACAAGTATCTGGAGAAAATATGTATGCACTGAAAAACGTATGTATGCAATGAATTTCTTTTCATTGTAGTTTCATTGTAGTTTGACCCTGCAGGAATATAAGGTTGTGTAAAATACATACTACTCCCAAGTAAATCTGTGTGTGTCGAGGTTAACCAACACCTGATGGCCACGTGGCAGGCTTTGATAAAAATGTTTCTCCCAGAAGCAAAACAGATGAAAATCCTCAAGACAATATACTTTGAGGAAATGCTTCAGCCTTATGATATAGTGAATTTTGATACAAGATTTACTCCCTAACATTTTGACCCTGAAAGCCTTTTGGTTCCCTTCAGAACTTTAGTAAATATGACAACGCTAGAGAAAGACAACGCAGGAGGATTATTTTCAGCATTAGAGTGTGTGCTTACGGAACAGGGAGGTTACAATTGTCATAGGTTTACCTACTTACAGGACTGACATTCATTTGAGAATGTTTAAGGTGTTGAAGGAAGTGGCTTTTGTTTATCGGACCACAAAAAGAGACACACTCTTGGCATTACGCACACGATAATAGTACTGGGGTCTTTGAGGGGATTTAGAGTGACATAACTGAACATAACTTTTAACTGAACTTTGAATCATAACACTGCTCATAAACCTGCACAGAGTGGCTTCTTTATCAGACCACCAAAAGAGAGAGAGACACACACGTGAAAAAGAAATCTTAGCGTTGAACCCTGCCTGTCCAAAGCTAACCGGTTTACAACTATCATTTGAACATGACTTAACTTTCTTAAAATCCTTATTTACCCAGTGTAGATTTCTTTTTCAGTAAATCCCCTACTCCATATTCACACAGGCATCAGGTGAGCAGCTGAGTAGTTTAGTTCAAAGTAATATTTGACTTAAAATCTTAGTATACAACGATTACCTCCTGAAGACTCGAAAGGTGGCTGTAAAAGTTTGTTGTTTGCTTCGTCACAGAAAACAGGCTGTTGTCAGATGTATTAATGGATTGTAGATCATTAGTATTATAGTGACAAGTAGACTCGAGGCACCTAGGTACTGTAAATAATAAGGTGATACAATTATTTGTTCACTTTAAAAAAGGTCCCATGACATGGTTCTCTTTGGATGCTTTTATATAGGCCTTAGTGGTCCCCTAATACTGTATCTGAAGTCTCTTTCCCAAAATTCAGCCTTGGTGCAGAATTACAGCCACTAGAGCCAGTCCCACAATGAGCTTTCCTTAGTATGTGCCATTTATGGGTCTGTAGCTATTGAGGAGGAGAGAGGGGTGTGGCCTTGACCAACTGCCACTTTGCTCGTTTGAAAGCCATGATGTGTCTCTCATGGGTGGGCCAAATTCTCTGTGCGGGCAAAGCAGAGAAAGGGGAGGTAACCTTGCTCCTTATGACCTCATAAGGCCATTTCTAGCCACTGGGGGACCATAGGCAGTCTGGGGCTCATATTAATGTTAAACCTCAAAGTGAAATTTTCATGCCATGAGACCTCTAAATCTTCACTGAAACTTCTACTTAGTCAAATTTCTCCGTTTAGAGGAAGTGAAGCATCAGTTTTGGGTGGAGTATCACTAAAGGGCTTGCCCAAGGGCACCTCAGTGGTGGAGATTCTGTTGGGCGCAAACACTAGGCTACTAAAATGTAGCCTCGTGAGACCGTCCTGATCTCGCGAGCTCCAGTTTTCCACTCGCACATCAGTCTGGCATCTTGAGATAGAGAAAATTTGGAGCCATTCGCCAAACGACCGACCAATCAGCATTGGTTTTGAGGCGGGTTTAGGTGGTGATAGACGGTTTATCCAATCAGCGAACCAGTATTTTGAGCCAGGGTTTGAACTTCTCTCACCAGCTCTCCATTTTCATTTTTTACACAACTCCGTTTCCCTCGATGTGTTGAAGACTTAGGTGCGCGTATCTGACAGACAGATATATACCACCATATCATTGTCTAAAATGTTGAAAAGCTAGAGCAGATAAATAAAAAAATAAATAACACTCAAAAAGCTTGCTAAAGAAGTCCAACTACAATCATTAGATCTGAGAAAAGTAACAGTCATTTGGCTTAGGTGCTGCCCAAAACCGCTCGGGTGCTGCACCTAAATCTTATAATGGGAGTGAAAACCCTGCACCTATTTCTGTCACTTTTAAGAGTGCAACACTATGAATGGCTGCATCAAGACACTCTCAAAATGTGCACCTTTATCTCCATATTTAAAAACACTATCACAACTAATCTGAAGTCAATCAAATTAAGCCCAAACTAGTTGAAGCTGATTGAGGATTAATCATGACAGAACCATCAATATCAAGAAAGACCGAGCTCCAAAAGCAGCATTCAAAGATACAACGCAGTTGAAACATCACAGGCATAGATAAACGTTTTAGTGGTTTCATGTCATCACATCCTCTTACTTTCAGATATTTCTCTGCCATGCACACCTTCGCCAAGCAGAAATGCCCGCAAAGATTTGAAAACTGCTGACAGATTAACAATTTTTTTTTAATCAAAGTAAAAATAACAGCGCTGAGAGCAAAAAAAGCTAAACTAGCTGTTTTCATTCGAAAAAGTGAGGGATATAAAACTGTATCATACTCCAAAAACATTACCGCAACTGCACTTCCCCCTCATGTGGTAAGTCTTTCCTCTCCGAAGGTTTGGTGGGGCGGAGGTGGAGGAGGTTTGGGTGGTTTGCGCACAAGGCAGTACATGTGACATCACCAGAAAAAGATCCCACCCAGGAGTGACAATATGTCAAGCCGACACTAACATAAACACCAGCCGTAGCCCATCTTTAGGCAGCTTAGAGTGGTACGAAAATGACTCATTCACAATGGCTCTGAATGGCCTTTCAGAGAAGAGGAAAGTCGAGATAGAGAACAGCCAGCAATGAAAACACAGACCAACGTTGAAACTGAACTGCCTCCGTTTCATATAGACATGCAGGAACTAAACATTTACTTGTGCTTATAGCAGCTACTCTACAGTTTGTTCTTCTAAAGAATCCCGCTGGTCTACCACTTTGAAGCTTTTTTTAAATGCATGAGCTGAATTTTGAGCTTCATAATAAAAAAAAAAGAAAGAAAAAAAAAGAAAAAGAGAGAGTTCCCAAACTCCTTCTCTTTTCATCGGCTCAACAACATTGGCCTCAGAGGGGAGGAAAATTGTTTCTCTGACCGGTTGCCACCTTCTGTCTTTTAGTTTCCACCTCTTCCTTCATTCTCCTCCCTGCCTGCGTGATCGGTAGCCAGCGCCTATTGGTTGCATCTCCCACTCTCTATTGCCGCACATTTGTTTCCGGTCATTAATTTTAATTTCATTTCATTTTGGCCTTTTAAATCTCCTGTTGAAAAAGAATGGCCTTCATAGGTGAACATGAATAAGATGTGAGAACAGATATCACACACACGCATGCTAGATGAAAAAAAATCAAATTCAGCGATCCTTAAGCAAATTTGTGCAGTGCTGGTCATGGAGTTGATGCTCACGAAAAATTTAAATGGGGAAAGGTCAAAAAACAGTTTAACCAGAAAAGAAAAAGAAATCAAAGAAAATGGAGGATAGAAAAAGCTGTGATTACAACAGAACAAAAAAAAATAAAAATAAAAAAAAGGTGCCGACAGCATAAAGATTAGAATTAGAATGTTTGTTTTTAGCAACCATGTTTGACATGATAGGAGAGTTGCGGTCAACCACCACAGTAGATCCTGAGTTCTCCTCAAATTACAGTCGATAGACAGGAAAAAAGTAACTACTTTGATAATTCAGTCCTTTTTCACTTTTCATCCAAAAAGGCCAAACATTCTCTGGTTCCAGCTTCTCAAATTCGAGGATTTTCTACTTTTCTTTTTCAATATGACAGAAATTGACTATCTCTGGATTTTGGACAGTTGGTCAAACAAAACAAGCAAGTGGAAAACATCAATGTGGGCTTGGAGAATTTTACAATTATTAAATGGACTAGATGATTAACCAGCATCAGAATTGACTCCTGTGTCGGTACAGGGGCTCTAAAAACAAAAACGGAATTCACATTCACAAGGGCCAACAGACCAGTCCTGAATGTGGTTTCAGTGACACGTTTCATTTTTGACAGCTCATGTTGCATTTAACCTGGATATGTGTATGTGATACAGAAAACGGGTTAAATATTTGAACAGAACAGACATGACATTGCACAACCAGCAAACAATGTCAGTCATATAAAAACCCAACAAAGATCATATTCCCTCTCGAAAAAGCAGTTTTTGAAGGAATGCTTTGTTTGTCCTTTCCCTGTGTCTGAAGGGTGTGTTTTCCTCTTCTTTGTACACAGTGTTTGAAAGAGAAGTTTCCTTTTACATGCGTTTTATCTTGTGAGGGAAACTGACAATATCTGCAACACCACGCTCTCACCTGTATATATGTTTACACCTACTATACAAACCCGCAGGTAGACAATGCAAGGCCAATATTTACACAACTGGGCCAGCCTGGTTGAAGGGATTAGGGTTAAAAATTAACTGTGTATGTTCCCGCTTACACAGTAGTCCAGTCCTATTTAATTATTAAAATGAGTTTATATACTACAGTATGCTGGGACTCCTGCCATTTCTAAGAAACTAAGTTCATAATCAGAAGGAAAAAAGGGGGGGGGGGAAATCACTTATATCTTAAGCAACTTTGGTATTTTTTTCTATTATTTTATCTTTTATATTTTACCACTTATTAGGCCTAACCATTCAGATAGCAAAACAAAAAAGTATTTAAAAAAAGATCCACTTGCAAGCGCTTAATGGCCTAAATAGTGGCGCTTACCCACTGCTAGAACCAGCACTATTCGGCTGTGGTGCTCCGTCCTCCTTTTTCACCACAACCACCAGCGTGGCTGGTCGTCATAGCGACGCCGCAGGAAACTGCTGGGACCTAACGCGACACACACGCAGAACGTTGAAGGGGTGTTGTTTTTTTATTCTCGGCATGTGGCTGTTGCCACAGCCAGAAGACACATTTTGTTTCCAAAAACAAAAAAAACAACACAGCTGGCTACTTAAAAATGGCGGGTTTGTTCAGGACACCCCCGTCTGTCGCTAGCAATGATGATGCAGTGATTAGTGACGATTCTCGCTGACCAATCAGCAGTCTGCAGCTTTTCACGTCACCTTTTGGTATCGCCTCCGCTCACTTGGAACCCGGACGGACGGGATACTTTAATAAAAAAAATTTAAAAAAGTACCAGGAACCAGGGACTTTTTTTGCGTAATTGAAAACCAAAAAAGGCGAGTAGAGTCGAGGCAAGTCGAGCAGGTACCGTGTAATGGAAAAACACCATAAATAAACTTGACAACTTACTAATCAAACAAAACCTCTTTCTGTCTCCTCTTTTTCATGTGCTCTGCTGCTTCTAACTCATGAATGTCTAATTTATAGGAAGCCATAAAAACAAAAAACAAAGCATCACATGATTGTTTTGACTGTTTGATTACGCTGTTGTGTATACTATATATATATATATATATATATATATATTATAGAAATCAACAGCCTTGGAGCCTTCAACAAGACCATAATCAATATCAGAACCAATGCAGATGGGCCTTTAAAAAAGGTGAATTACAATCAGCACAGGCACCAATTTTACATTTTTAAACTAAGCCTACACAAGTTTGGCTCCCACGCTTAGTTTTCTACTGTCAAGAAATGATGTGTGTACTCGACAGCTTCCTTGAGCACCAGATTACTCTTCAGCTCAAGGACCCATGGCCTACAGCAATGGATCAATATATCTGGGATGTGGATAAACATGCATACAACAAGCACTGAACAGGACCTGGAGACAACACCAAGCTTCTTGTGATAGCACACACCACACACACACACATAACAAATCATTCCATTTACAAGAAATGCTTAAGCAGTTTTATCAAATACAAGGTCTTACAATGAATAAGCTTTTAGAGAGGGCTTGACACTATCACACAAGCCATTGTTGAAATTTAAGACGGAGGTCTGATGACAGCTTGACTGAGTACAGTTACTGTGAAGTAAGACCGCAGATTTGTGTGTGTCGGGGAATAATTTTTTTTTTAAAAAAACAGAAGCTCCAAATCATGCATTACATAACATCCTCCCACTATTGCACTTTTAATTTTGTCAGATAACTTGACTATAGTTGGGAGGATAAAATCTAAATAGGGCAGTTAAACAAATGATTAGTTACCATTTATACGTTTCTTAGTGTAGGCATTTAAAGTGTCACTGAACTTTTGGTAACTCCATGATTGACTGTGTTGAATTCTTTGCATCGCCTGCATTGTTAGTAGACAAACTAAACTACATAATAAATAAAAAATAAAAAGATGTGGTATCAATTTTGCTTCACCTTTTTAACATTCAAAATTCCATGGCATAATATATTCATTACAATTAGCCATTTCAATTCCTTTGCAATGTCAGTTTTTAATTTCAAACAAGGGACTAAAGGCCTGGACCCCCTTGTCATTTATCCCTAAATAAATTAAGTTAAAGTTGATGAAACCGGCCATAAAAGCATGGATGGCTCCTGCAGAAGTCTTGGGGAGTGGGTGGGGGGTTGAGTAATAACCACTGTACTGGTAGGTCATATGGGAAAACCACCTGTGGCAAAGTTTATAAGTCACTTATTAGGATTGTCAGGCCCTCACAGCCCCAGAGGACCAGCACACAACTTAACAGAAATTATATCTGAGACAGCACACAAGGGACTGGTCAACAGGGAGTGATTAGTGTGCAGCAAAGCATATAGCCCATATTTCCATGATTTGTTTAATCAAAATCATGGAACTGCAAAGGGTTTGTATCAACAAGACTGAACAAACTGTTTTTAAATGGCTGACACTACAAATTGTACTTCTTAATTACAATGTTAAAGTGTCAATAAAACCCAGTAACGAGAGCAAAGTTAAAGTGACTGGAGATAGCACATCAATAAGTGCTGTGGTTTACAACTCACAAAATTCAGGTCTTTCTTGGATTTGAGTGAACCATACTATTTAAAAAACACCCCAACATAACCTCTCCACGCGTTAGGACGTTTGAGACAGCTATGTTGTATTTTAGGAGCAGTAACTCACACTGAGTTCTGACCTGGGATTTCTGGGTTTCTTTGACCTGCACGGTCTTCAATGGAGAGAACATCCGTCACATCCCTTTGATGACCATGTTTGATAATAAAAAAAAAAAAAAAAAAAAACTACACACAACAAGAAAATCCTTATTCTCTTATCAAGGAAAGAATGGGGGAAAAAAAAATCCTCCAATGAGCAAGTGGTTTACTCAATCCTTTTTGTTTCACTTGTAGTACTATCTGCATTCTTTAACCATGAAGGGTAAACCAAGCTTGAAAAAGGGTTAGGCAAGTGAAGGCGACAGCCACAACCTCAGAGAGTTGGCATATGCTGTATATTATCTTGAACAGTCATCTATAGTCATACAGTGCCTTGCGAAAGTATTCGGCCCCCTTGAACTTTTCGACCTTTTGCCACATTTCAGGCCTCAAACATAAAGATATAAAACTGTAATTTTTTGTGAAGAATCAACAACAAGTGGGACACAATCATGAAGTGGAACGAAATTTATTGGATATTTCAAACCTTTTAAACAAATAAAAGACTGAAATATTGGGCGTGCAAAATTATTCAGCCCCCTTAAGTTAATACTTTGTAGCGCCACCTTTTGCTGCGATTACAGCTGTAAGTCGCTTGGGGTATGTCTCTATCAGTTTTGCACATCGAGAGACTGACATTTTTGCCCATTCCTCCTTGCAAAACAGCTCGAGCTCAGTGAGGTTGGATGGAGAGCGTTTGTGAACAGCAGTTTTCAGTTCTTTCCACAGATTCTCGATTGGATTCAGGTCTGGACTTTGACTTGGCCATTCTAACACCTGGATATGTTTATTTGTGAACCATTCCATTGTAGATTTTGCTTTATGTTTTGGATCATTGTCTTGTTGGAAGACAAATCTCCGTCCCAGTCTCAGGTCTTTTGCAGACTCCATCAGGTTTTCTTCCAGAATGGTCCTGTATTTGGCTCCATCCATCTTCCCATCAATTTTAACCATCTTCCCTGTCCCTGCTGAAGAAAAGCAGGCCCAAACCATGATGCTGCCACCACCATGTTTGACAGTGGGGATGGGGTGTTCAGGGTGATGAGCTGTGTTGCTTTTACGCCAAACATAACGTTTTGCATTGTTGCCAAAAAGTTCGATTTTGGTTTCATCTGACCACAGCACCTTCTTCCACATGTTTGGTGTGTCTCCCAGGTGGCTTTTGGCAAACTTTAAACGACACTTTTTATGGATATCTTTAAGAAATGGCTTTCTTCTTGCCACTCTTCCATAAAGGCCAGATTTGTGCAGTATACGACTGATTGTTGTCCTATGGACAGAGTCTCCCACCTCAGCTGTAGATCTCTGCAGTTCATCCAGAGTGATCATGGGCCTCTTGGCTGCATCTCTGATCAGTCTTCTCATTGTATGAGCTGAAAGTTTAGAGGGACGGCCGGGTCTTCGTAGATTTGCAGTGGTATGACACTCCTTCCATTTCAATATTATCGCTTGCACAGTGCTCCTTGGGATGTTTAAAGCTTGGGAAATCTTTTTGTATCCAAATCCGGCTTTAAACTTCTCCACAACAGTATCTCGGACCTGCCTGGTGTGTTCCTTGTTCTTCATGATGCTCTCTGCGCTTTACACGGACCTCTGAGACTATCACAGAGCAGGTGCATTTATACGGAGACTTGATTACACACAGCTGGATTCTATTTATCATCATTAGTCATTTAGGTCAACATTGGATCATTCAGAGATCCTCACTGAACTTCTGGAGAGAGTTTGCTGCACTGAAAGTAAAGGGGCTGAATAATTTTGCACGCCCACTTTTTCAGTTTTTTATTTGTTAAAAAAGTTTGAAATAACCAATGAATTTCGTTCCACTTCATAATTGGGACCCACTTGTTGTTGATTCTTCACAAAAAATTACAGTTTTATATCTTTATGTTTGAGGCCTGAAATGTGGCAAAACGTCGAAACGTTCAAGGGGGCCGAATACTTTCGCAAGGCACTGTACATCTGTTCATGTAGGCTGGAAATGTGTAATTTCAAGTATCTTCCTAATCACTACTGTGATTATTACAAGAGGAAAAAGAAATAAGATTATTGTACTATACATTAGTATAGGAACATTTTTCTACACAAATTAGATCATTAACATACATTGAGATAGGTGGAGGCTGAGGGACCAGCAAGTAAAGGAGGGTAAACAAACAAACCATCTCTTATAGTACTCTTTTTGGCCCTGCTTTCTTAGAGTCTCTTTTGCATTCGCACTTTGTACATAACGTACATAATTTGATTTCAATCCGTTTAACCTTGTTTCTGTTTAATCTTTATGGATAGTTGTGAGCACAAAATGACACACTGGCCAAAGTCACAGCAGCTATCCTCAATATAGCATCATGTTGCATTTTGCCTTTAAAAATAGGCCAAAATATGTACAAACTAGGGCAGGAACAGGCAAACATAAATTAGGCTACAGTACTTGGGTGCTAACTGATGAAATATATGCATTATGTATACCCTGCAGGAGGATGTAAGAAACAAGTCAAGACAGGGGGATACCTACCTCAGGTGTAAGCATGCTAGACAATAGCAAAAAAATAAAATGCTGGCCTTCACAGAGTACTTAACATTCCTAACCAATACTCAACTCCCCACCCTTGTCCACATGCATTTGGCATGTGGCTGCGTCATCTAGTATATAGAACCTTACATACACATCCTTTCTAATTGTCCAACTGTGCCAACTTCATTTGAAGTTTGGCTTCTTCATTTAGGCTATTCAAACAAAGCCCAGCCAGGAGATAGACTACTTAAACACTGCCCTTCTGTCTAGCAAGGATTATTCAAATGTCATCTCATATTTCTTTTCTGAAATAGGCCTACACAAAATCAGGCTACATAAAAGTGCTACTAGCCTATATTTCCAAGGCTGTTGTAGGCCAAAGGAAACTGGGACATCATGTGAGTGGCAGTAAAACTTCATGTGTTTCTAATTATGACAGAAACAAGATTAAAGCCATTACATATTGTTTCTCTGGAGGCAAACCAAATGATCAATGGCTATTGGCTGGCACTAACAGTACCATAAACTAGAATAACAAACAGGCCAAGGCTATCAGGTAATAGCATTATACCCTAGCTGTGATTTGAGTATTGAGGCTCACGAACGCTGGGAAGGAGCAGATACTCACATTTGCAAAAGAGACCGTGAATTTCAAGTGCCAAATGTGTATCAGTTTAAGAACGTCAGACCCACACAGTGTTTTACCTAGGTATCTGAAGCTGTGTTGTAACCAATTCAAAAACAAACTGATAAGTGATACAATAAAATTAATTTTACCAGGGATCTACACACTCTTTTTAATTAATTAATTAATTAATTAACAAACATTTAATGGGGCAATGTTTTGAAGCCACCGAGATCTACTTCATGGTTTGTTAGGCGAACGGACTTTGTATTGGCAGGGACGTGTAACATCTGACAATAGGAGAGACAACAAATTAGAAACACCTCTTAATATAATGTAGTTCAGCACAACACTGTGACCTCAGTAATAAACATTGAATTTACACCTGACAAAGTCACCAAAAACTTAACATTACAGGCTTCGCGAAGATAAATGTGACGGCACTGCGGTTTTGTTAGATAGCATTATATTGTACAGGTGTACCTAATAAAGTGTTTAAGTCAGTGAATAAAGTCTATTTGTGTCAACTGGATGGAGAGAGATCCGGCATTGGTGCCTAGAAACGGGGCTTTCATAAGATCATTTTAACTATGGTGTTCAAAGAAAAATATATACACTAATGCAGCTTTAAACTGCTGAGCATATAACATCAGCAGATCATCTCCATTCTATTGTAAAGTTTTGAATTAAGAATCTAATTTTAATATAATACATTGGCTGTTTATCTCCCCCATATTTATTTAAATTTAGTGAGTTTATGGTAAGTTATAATACTTGCTGCGCTGATATTTTGAATCTATCTATCTATCTATCTATCTATCTATCTATCTATCTATCTATCTATCACTTTAAGACAAAATAGAGTTAACTTATTTTCTAAAGACAACAGTAACATTAAAGCGCTTTTTTCAGAGAAGGTTTATGATCTAAGCTACTATTGGTCAATATGTGTGGTAGACAGTTTCCCAAGACTGAATCATAGCTGTGCCTACAGAAAACTCATTATTTCCAGTTGTTGATAGTCTGACATGCTTTGCTTTGGCAACAATAAACCCCTTTGACTCACTTTAACATGTTGCCTCCTTGACACTCACTGCAGTCATACTGTTTAGGTCTGTGAAAAGCTGCTTTATCACCAGTTTCTCAACACCGACACCTCACTCTCGATCAACGTCTGTTGGCTCATCTGTCTGTCCAGGTAGATTTATTATGGCCTTAGTGGATCTTGGTTTACCAGTCATTCACAGCATGCCCCGATAGCTTGGCAGTAATGGGTCTTTTCAAAAGACACACCTGTTCTCAAAACATACCTGTGATCAATTTTTCCCATTTTTCCCAAAATTGAAAAGAACGAGTCTATAAGACCCTGTGGGAAACAGTGCTGAATCAGGTCACCCGTTCCGCCCTGTTCTTAGACGAGGCAAACGCATTTTATATAACTTTTTTCGGATGTGTTTTGGGCAAAACACATCCGAAATAACTATGACCCTGACAAGAGTCGCAGAGCAAAAACACACGTTTGGCTAGGTTAAAATTTACAAAGAAAGAGAGCGACTGAGAAGATATTCAGCGATTCACTGCAAATGTAGTAGGCACACCTGTGAGATAGCGTTACATTAAAATCATGCTGAAAACACTGCGTTCAGTCACATAAGGGCCGCGGCAACCACTGTGTAGCGTTAGTGTGGTTTAAGAGCTTAAGGTCTGATCACCTAAAATACTGGCGTCTTCAGTATTTTAGCTAACGTTAGCTAGCTCGCTAGCTCAAACACAGCCTACACTGGGCTCTTGAAACGTTAGCTAGCTACATGATTGTGGATTGCAAGGCTGAAAATGTTTATTTCTAACTAGCTGAATATCATCCAACTCTAAATTTGGCTCGGGGTAAAATCAGATGAGATTAACGTTAGTTTCTCTGCCAATCCCGTTGGATTGGGATTAACGCTGAAGGGGAGATGGTTTGTCGTCATCCGATAACATTTCAACACAAGGCCAGCGAGCAGTAGTTGTTAACGCTAGCTAACGTTACATTTGGTGATAAATATAACGTTTAAAAGGTGGTCTGTCAAAAGTGCATACCGAGAGCAAGGCAGTGTAACATACAACGGTGTTAAACTCAGTTTGTGCCACAGTAAAACACATTAACCAACAGTTAACGTTACCTTACCACGATTTTGAGCCAGTGTATATATAGCTAACTGGCCAACCACACACAGGGATGACAGCTCAGCGGATAGCTAGGTCCTCTTTCGAAAAAAAAAGAGAGAGTAACTTAGTGAACTAAAATATGTGTAATGTAATTACCTTGCCGTCGAAATGCTGAAGGACTTCTCTTCAAATGTTGGTTGGTGGTTATCACCGCAATGTGGTATCAATCCCTCATTCCCTCTCCGCTGTTTCATGGGTAGAAGGTTTGTGACCGGAGAATCTGGGAGTTCCCTTCATAGCGTCACCAGTGTTGCCTTCATGCCCCATAAAATAAAATAAGATTAACTTTATTAATGCCACACTGGGGAAATTCCTGTGCTACAGCAGCTCAAAAGAAAAAAGATTGTGCGATACTCACGTGCACACATGGCAGAAGACGGAATAAGGATCAAATTCAATTTCTATTTAATTTTATTTATAGTGTCAAATAAATCATAACCGACTCAGAAGTTATCTCAGGACACGTTACACATAGTAGGTCTAGACCACACACTATAATTTACAGAGCCCCAACAATTACCCCAAGAGCATGTATTTGGTGCGACAGCGGCGAGGAAAAACTTCCTTCCCAGGCAGAATACATACAAAATACATACATACATACATACATACATACATACATACATACATACATACATACATACGTATACATACATACATACATACATATGTCTCGAAGTACCTCGAAAATCTTGCAGTGTTTACACCTATGTTCTTACCTATTTTTATTTTTATTTTTTAACTGCAATAGCCACACTTTTCTATTTTTATCTTACGTATCTTTACTTATCTGTATAGGCCTAGGCCTAGGGTATATATAGTTAAACTTTACTTACTAGAGAGAGAAAGAGAGATCAACTAGCCTACAATAATACCTAACTATATTAACAAAAAAACCCGATGAACTGCATCTCATTTCTTAGTTTTTATTTAGGTAAATTATGCACGACAAGACATAGTCTATATGCAAGCTCTGAAGTTGTAGCACTGGAGGAGCATTTGAATGCAGCAACAGTGACAACTACGAAGAAAATGCAGCGTTGGAAGCGCACAAGCCAAGCCCACTCACATATCTGAAGCCATCTATTGGTGAAGTTCTGAGCAGACCAACTATTTTAAAAATGACACACCCCATTTTTTATGTAAACTATGCTTTGAAACTTTAGCACCAGCGGAATAATCAAAAAATGTGCAGATGACTGAAATCAAAAGCAAGTTCTCAATGTACTGATTATTTAGCTAATTAGATCAGAAAAATAACAAAAATACATTGTATATTTTTGTTGTGAGGGCTTCACCAAAGTTCAGGAGAAGAAATAAGGGGGGAAAGGGGCAATGTAATAGGTTGAGCAGCAATATGGTTACTAAATGTCATCATGACATTTATTAACATGTAACAACTAGGATTGTAGATTTTTAGATAAATATTTTAGATAAATATGCAAGTGTCATTTATCTAAAGACATATAAACTCTGGATGGTATTGCCCTGGCCTCCAGCACTACTGTCAGAAACTTAGGAGTTATTTTTGATCAGGATATATCCTTTAACGCCCATCTAAAACAAACCTCAAGAACAGCCTTCTTTCATTTTCGTAACATTGCCAAAATTAGGAATATCCTGTCTCAAAACGATGCTGAAAATCTAATAAAACTAATCCTAGCTTCTGGGGAGTTTACTCCCCGGAGTCCTTATGTTTTTTCACCCAGCGTATTTCCTTGGAGAACGTTGGCACCAAGATCCTGGTTGCAGCTGTCGCCGTGGTCCTGCTGCACTCCCTGCTAAGCTCTGCAGTGCCCTGCAATGTCATACTGCGTCCTGCTAAACCCTGCTGCTTCCTACTACGTCCATCCATGCTCTGTTGGGCCACGCTACATCCTGTAACGCCCTGCAGCGCCATGATATGACATGAACTACTATGACTACCATTTGAAGTCACTGTTCCATAATTAACTATTATCGCCACTGTTCATCATATCCCCAACCGGCACCGTCAGACACCGCCTACCAAGAGCCTGGGTCTGTCTGAGGTTTCTTCCCAAGAGGGAGTTTTTCCTCACCACTGTCGCACTGCTTGCTCTTGAGGGAATTACTGGAATTGTTGGAATTGTTGGGGCTTTGTAAATTATAGAGTGTGGTCTAGACCTACTCTATCTGTAAAGTGTCTCGAGATAACTCGTGTTATGATTTGATACTATAAATAAAATTGAATTCAATTTAATAGGATCTAAGTATTGAAATTAGAATACATTTGCATTTTTAACAGTCTAAGTCTAAGGTTGGAAAAGCAACAATTAAAAATAGATTAAAGTGAAATGCACCTATAAGATTTGGTAGACACAGGCTCCCAGATAGCTCAGTTGGTAGGGCAGGTGCCCATATATTGCGGTATACTCCTTGGCGCAGGGGACCTGGGTTTGACTCTGACCTGCGGCTCTTTGCTGCATGTCATTCCCCCTCCCGCTTTCATTTCTTCAGCTGTCCTGTCAATAAAGGCCTAAAAATGGCCAAAAAATTATCTAAATAATAAAGATTTGGTAGACATTTCTACCAAACAGCATCTAGTGGTTAAAAGTCTAACTGGCAGAAAAGTCACAAGACAAATAAGCACCACAGTGACTCATTAATAATGTAGAAGGTATGGGGAAATAAATGTCATCAACGGATGCCCACAACACTGCACAAGGTTGTGCATAAGGACTAGGTCGAAGTGAAACTACTGTAACTGTGATAATAAGTGTTAGGCATAAGAAGGTTGTCAAACCAGAAAGTTGTGGTAAGAGAGTAGATAAAAACAAATGACATCACAACAACACTGTCTTCCTAAACCACAACGTCACTGTGTAAAATATTTAAAGCATCATAAACCACTTTTGTGGTTTTCGTTCAAGTGGAGCCAATGTTATAATACAATCAATGAAACATTTACATAGAATGGAGCTGGATCATGTTACACAAGATATCTTGATAATCTGACAACACTTCTGTTTTATTTTCCATTCTAAATGTTTTCATTTTTCTTTTGAGGATGTTAATCACTGGCTACTGTGTAAGAACGTGTTTAGTTTGCACTTTAGGATATGCTGTGAAGAAAATGGGGTCAACAAACTGGACTCTGATCTGTCCCATTTTTGACGCTGTCACACAGATGTTTTGGGTTTGGAAAATTGTTGGGGACAGCTGCTTTTCGAGAGTCTCCTTGGGTGCATCATGTTGACTTTTCTTTGGAAATTCACTTTCTTTAATTTCCTCATCATCTCCTGCTGTCATAATTATGTGGACAATTCGGACAAACCAGCAATCGCCAAATATTTCAACACGAAAGGGAGATACGAGGAAGTAAACCCATATCTAATAGAGGACATACTTGCAGTAAACAGATCTATTTTACAGCCTCCATCTGCAAATTGTCAAGAAATCCACCTGACTGCAATAATAAGACACGGCACAAGGTACCCGACCATCAAAAACGTCAAAGAGATGCAGCAGCTCTACAACATCGTCCTACACAATGCCTCGGGCCAAGAGAGCTGGCTGCGTGAAATCCAGACTCAGTGGACGATGTGGTACACTGAGGACATGGACGGCCGACTCGTCCAGAAAGGTGTGAACGATCACAAGCATCTGGCCGTCAGGCTGTCAAAGCTGTTCCCCTCACTGATTTCAGAGGAGAAGCTCAGAGGTGGATTCATCAAATTCATAACCAGCTCCAAGCACAGGTGTGTCAACAGCACACTGTCCTTCAAGGCAGGACTGACAGAGCTGTGGGCTATTACAGGTACGACCTCGATTCATGATCCGAAGAAATATATTATGATTAACCTCTTATAGACATTTTCAATATAACCTTTTTCTGCCCAGATAAGGAGTTTGACCACGAAGTGAATGACGCTCTCATGAGGTTTTTTGACCAGTGCACCAGGTTTGTGCAGGAAGTTGACAAAAACTCCTCAGCTCTGTCAGAGGTGGATAAGTTCAAGCAGGGACCAGAGATGAGGAGGGTCACAGAGAAGATTGCAGACCACCTCAGAGTCCCCTACAATAACATCACACAAGGTCATATCTGCAGAAGCCTTTTTACACTCTTGAGTGTGTTGTGTGCATATTATCAAAGTATTAAAGGTCCCATGGCATGAAAATTTCACTTTATGAGTTTTTTTTAAAACATTAATATGAGTTTCCCCAGACTGCCGATGGTCCCCCAGTGGCAAGAAATGGCGATGGGTGTAAACCGAGCCCTGGGTATCCTGCTCTGCCTTTGAGAAAATGAAAGCTCAGATGGTTGCCTCCCCTTTCTCTGCTTTGCCCGCACAGAGAATTTGGCCCACCCATGGGAAAGAGAGAGACATCATGGCTTTAAAACAAGCAAAGTGGTAGTTGGTCATGGCCACACCCCCACCCTCCACCTTGCCCCCCCTCTCTCCTACTCAATAGCATTTAAAGCTACAGACACAGAAATGGCACATCCTAAGGAAAGCTCATTGTGGGACTGGCTCTAGTGGCTGTAATTCTGCACCAAGGCTGAATTTCGGCAATGAGACTTCAGATACAGTATTAGGGGACCACTAAGGCCTATATAAAAGCATCCAAAAAGCAGCATGTCATGGGGCCTTTAAGCCTTGATCATAGCTCCAAATCATCTATGCTCTCAGTGTTCATATGTATATATGTATAGTGTGCATACTATACTGTACGTGTCCAAGGTCTGTTACAGGTTCATGAAAAGAGTAATTATTGATTCTTGATTAAGTTTGCCTTTAACCCAAGCCTGGTACATTAACAGAATTGAATATGTGTCACAGCCTGAAACAGACTATTTACTAATTACTGTATCAGCAATGTATCATTAAATTAAAAACAAAAACTGTAAAGTAGTCGGGAAACTAGTGTGCAGAACATTGCAGGGATCATAATTGACACTGGGTGGAGCTGTTTACTAATTTGGAATTGAATTACTGTAGCATCATAGGCTTCAAAAATGTGCAATAATTAAGTACCTATCTAGTGATTTAGTTTTAGGATTAGGACACACGACTTTCTGAGCAACTGTAGTGTTTTGTGGTGTAGTTACTTTTCTGGCATCTCAGCTTTTTAAATGGCTGCATTTCCTGCATACTTTCACAACTAAAGATTTTATACCAACCTCTCGTCGCAGATATGACTGAGGCTGCATTTTACCTGTGTGCTTACGAATTTGCAATCAAGGCGGTGAACTCCCCTTGGTGTCAACTCTTCGATGAGGATGATGCAAAGGTAGGAGCAGTTAGGGGTCAACGGTATGTACATTTTATGTGGCAGCAAGTTTGTTTTAGTCTCTGTTCTATTTAAATATCCCAATAAGCCATAACAGCATGACAGTTCATCCACCATTAATGTATTATTCACACCAGTGCTTTTTCTACAGTAACATGTCAAAATGTGTGTTAGAAACTGCTGATACAGCCCTACATTCCAAAAATCAAAAGATTTCTATATTCTGCAACTTTGGCAGCCAATTTATGTATTATTTCTCACCGTTGTAAGTTCATTTATTTATAGAGCTCTTCATCACCAAGTGTAGACCAGGATGTTTTCCCACATAAGCAAATACTGTTCAAATTTATCACAAGCAAGTCTCCTAGGACTTTACAGAGGGAAAAAGAAACCGAGGCAGGGGGTGAAAAGAAGCAGCACCTCTATTGTACACAGGGTTAGTGTAAGGGTTATGTTTAGTTTTAGGGTCACAACAAAGGCACCTCAGCTGATCAGACGGGGAATTTGGGCCAACCAGAAGAGCACTTAGTTCGACCACGGGCACAGAAACTAAATTAAATCTAAACTATTAAATCCAACAGAAACAGGACAAAGCAAACAAACAGCCCTGTCTAATCTAGGTCAGAGGAACACAGTGCCCTTAACAACAACAACAACAACAACAACAACAACAAAAGAAAAATCATTTAGATATCCTATTGCTTGTTTCTATGGAGTATACACTCAAAAAGAAAAATGACAAAGCGTTACCTTCTCTGTTTTGCTACACCATTCATTCATTCAACAATCAAAATCCTTTATAAATCCCACAGCGGGGAAATTCCCAAAATGTTGCAGAAGGAAGGGATAGTGCAAAAAATATATAAAAACCTATAGTATTACAGAAAACTTATGGCAATTATAGAAAGTGTGTTTTATGTCTTGTGTTACAAGTTGACCTAACAGGCAGCTTGAAATGTTATCTCACAGAACGCAAAATTGCTATCTTGAGAAACTCTTCTTCTGAAAGTCTTTGTGTAAAGGCCACCCACATACAGGCTACATTTGAACTATCTGCATCTGCATAAACAGGTTATGGAGTATGCAAGTGACCTGATGGAATTCTGGAAAAGAGGCTATGGGTATGATATCAACAGCAAGTCCAGCTGTATTCTCTTCCATGACGTGTTTAACCGGCTGAACAAGGCAGCCAGCGAGAACAAGTAAGTGAGCTTTAAATTGCTTGCAGTCCAAATATGTAGGTTAAATATGCCGAAGACTTAAAGTACACAAAGACCAGTCTGTGTCCTTCCTCTTAGTTACAAGTATGAAGGTTTAAAATGTGACCTTAGACACATATAGACAGATAAGAACTGTGGTGTAAACACTTGTCTAACAACCCAGACATTACTTGGTACCAATTGCATATTCTCTTTTGTAGCAAGTTTTTATCTTCTCTTGTGTTTTATTTACTCTTAACACTTCACTTTTGAAATATAGCTCCTTCACAGCAGAAACTATGTTAAATTCTGAACCCCTATTTGTCGTTTATGTCAGGTCAGGCCAGCAGGTGACTGAAGCCGTGACAGTCCAGGTCGGCCATGCAGACACTCTCCTGCCACTGCTCACCCTCCTGGGCTTCTTCAAGGACAGTGATGCCTTGACTTCCACCAACTACGCCACACAGACCCAACGCTCCTTCCGCACCAGCCACATGTTACCCTATGCAGCTAACTTGCTCCTGGTGCTATACGACTGTGGGGGAGGCGACCTGAGGCTGCAGCCACTGCTCAACGAGAAGCCTGTGACTTTCCCCGGTTTGACTGACCAGCAGGCCTCCATGCCGCTCTATCAAGACGTCAAAGATCACTACAGGGAGCTGCTCCAAGGCTGTGACTTTGAGACGGAGTGTCAGCTGTTTAAGAGTCCTGCTTAAGTTTAGGCAGACAGGGGAGATTCTGGAAAATAGGGCATTACAAGTAGCTTTATTCTCTTTTATTTGCTAAAACAGAAAAAAAACAATATGCTCCTACCATAAATATGTTACTGGTTGAATGAGCATTTTTATAAATGTTCTCGTTTGGAAATTTTAAATATGGATTTCTTACACTTAAACATCTTAAGGAGGTACTAACATCTTTTTTGAAACACAGCTTCAAATATCTTGAACTCATCATAGACAATCATTACATTACATTACATGCCATTTAGCCGACGCTTTTATTCAAAGCGACTTACAATTGCTATATATGTCATAGGCCACATGCCTTGGGTTAAGTCTCTTGCTCAGGGACACATTGGTCAACAACAATCAACTCAGTTTTGATCAACACATCACTGAAATCCATAAACGATCCCAGCAAAGAATCAATGTCTTACCTACACTCAGAGCACTGTCTGTTGCCCCTGACCTGTTCCAACCCATCCTGCTGTACTGTTCCCTGCTTCTTCACCATGTTAACCATCTTCAGCAAAAAGCAGCATCACACGCACTGCCTCTGAAATCATCTGCCTGCCCACTCCCAATCTCTCAGATATGAACTTCAGAGCCGCCACACATATAGCACTTACGACACTGATCAGCCCCTCAATTGACACATTACTTCTGTTCCATCTGGCCGGAGATACAGGACCCTTAAATAGAGAAGAGCTTGTTTCAGCAGAAGATTTGTCCCCTCTTCAATAGCAGCCCTGAACAATCGGCCTCACAGACACTGTTGTGAGCTGGGATGATGAATGCATTCATTGAGATTTGGTGTACTGACTATGAATGTGATTTGTGGCTGTGTACGTAGATCTATATATTGCTATACTTATATCTGTATGTTGCTGTGTGTTGCTATGGGTACTGGCTGTGAAAACAAATATCCTTCTGGGACAATAAATCCAAATCTGAAGTTATCAATAATGTTGTTGTTTTTTGTCTGGGGTGTGGCTTTCAATTTTTTTGAGGTACTTGTACTTTACTTGAGCATTTCCATTTTCTGCAACTTTATACTTCTACACCACTACAATTCAGAGGGAAGTATTGTACTTTTTACTCCACTACATGTATTTCATGATTTACATTGCAGATTAGGATTAGTAATACAAAAAATATAATCAACAAATAAATGTATTATAATGGATAAAGATAAGACTTTATTGATCCCTTGGTGAAATTCACAAGAAAAAAACTTTAAAAGCTGCAACATTAAAATAGGCTATAGGCCTACACATTATTGTATCAACAACATTAATTCATAATTCAATAATATTGTTCTGAAATGGGGCATGCTGTATGTTATACTTTTAAGTAGCCTATATTTTTATGCTAATACTTTTTTGTGCAGGACTTTTACTTGTAACAAGAGAACTGAGACTTTTCCACTACCACTGAGTAAAGTACAAGCAGACAGTCGTGATTACAAGTGGCCAATGTCCATTATAGCCCATTATGTAAGCTCAGCGTAAGTTAGGACAGGCTCTGTGTAACGGATTGATTGGACAGTCCCACATTCAACGTCACTCAGTTTTGAGGTCCAGTAAGTAGGTGCGCACACGGCCATTCAAACAAAGCTATTTGGCTACATCATGCCGATCGTGTTTTGGAAAACCATAGTTGTTCATTTCACCATCTTAACTGGCGTTTGCTGCTGTTTTCGTAACGATGTGAATCATGGGGGGAATCCAAACATACCAGCGATCGCCAAATACTTCAGCACGAAAGGGAGGTACGAGGAAGTAAACCCGTATCTCATAGAGGACATACTTGCTGTAAACAGGTCTATTTTACAGCCTCCATCTGCAAAATGTCGCGAAATTCATGTGACCGCCATAATAAGACACGGTACGAGGTACCCGACGAGCAAAAATGTCAAGAAGATGCAGAAGCTGTACGAGCTGGTCAAGAGCAGAGCCTCGGGCCAAGAGAGCTGGCTGCGTGAAATCCAGACTCAGTGGACGATGTGGTACACTGAGGACATGGACGGCCGACTCGTCCAGAAAGGTGTGAATGATCACAAGCATCTGGCCGTCAGGCTGTCAAAGCTGTTCCCCTCACTGATTTCAGAGGAGAAGCTCAGAGGTGGATTCATCAAATTCATAACCAGCTCCAAGCACAGGTGTGTCAACAGCACACTGTCCTTCAAGGCAGGACTGACAGAGCTGTGGGCTATTACAGGTACGACCTCGATTCATGATCCGAAGAAATATATTACAGTTTTCTCAACCGATTTGTCACATTTACTAAAACAAACTTACACCTTTAAAAAATCTAAGTACAATCCTCACACCATGTGGTACGTTCAGCACATCACTCGTTGTGACCTGCAAAAGGTGATAACTCCATCAAAAGAATGAACTCCTGTTTCAAATGTAAATAAATCCATCAATGAATAAATCATTGGAATCAAAACAAAAGGTTCCTTTGTCATTGCTTAGACCAAGACAGTCAAAATGCAGACATCTTGTCAAATGACAGTGTACCCTTAAAGTATGATAGTTACCCACTATGTAATATTGGCCAGTTGCTAACATTGTATATTTAGGCAGCTGAATAGTATTGATGTCAGCCATGGCACACACTATACTTTCTCATTGCACACACCAGCCATCTGCAAATAGATAAAGAAAGCTTGTAAAGACAAATATGCAAAAGTATCAGGAATACTGTACAAAGTGTGCAAGAAACAAGAAAATATGCTGCAAATGTTTCAACCTCATGGGTCATCCAATCTCCTCTCAGTCTGGCCACAACATTTTATCAACATCACACCTGATATGCTCCCTTCCAATGCAATGAGGGAAAAATCTTTTGGCATGATGCAGTCACCCCCTACAATAATCAACTGTGATATCCTCACCTGTCACCTGTTTGCATTTGGTTGCTCTAAATTGTGAGGAAATTGAATTTTTCCCCATCTAGCCTATGTCTATCCATCTGACAACTTTTACAACAATACCACATACCTATTATGTATCTTATGTGTGACAGGTTATTGTGATTGTTGGTTGCTCTGTTTTGCATGTAGGGATTTAGACAATGAACATGTGTATCGTTGCATTTGAGAGTAATATGATTCAATAGCAAATTAATGCAAACTATTTTGATCTGCAAGGCTTTCTCGGTGCATTTTGTTCCAAAGCAATGATAAATGACTATTAGTCATGTGAACAATTAACCAAATGTTAATTTAAATAGTCATATAGTTTGACAAAGTTTAAAAGCCTTTCGACGATTGTGCCAAAGCGATTGAGAAAAACTTTATGATTAACCTCCTATAGACCATTTTCAATATAACCTTTTTTTGCCCAGATAAGGAGTTTGACCATGCAGTGAATGACGCTCTCATGAGGTTTTTTGACCAGTGCACCAGATTTGTGGAGGAAGTTGACAACAACCCCTCAGCTCTGTCAGAGGTGGATAAGTTCAAGCAGGGACCAGAGATGAGGCGGGTCACGGAGAAGATTGCAGACCGCCTCAGAGTCCCCTATAATAACATCACAGATGGTGAGTGGTGGAGGAAGTATTCAGATCCTTTATTTAAGTAGAAAAAAACAACATTACAACATTATAACACTGCTCCTTTACAGGTAAAAGCCATATGCATTCGGAGTGTTACATCCAGTTAAAGTATTTTCCACCAAATGTATGCTATGTTTTCTGTATGTCAACTAGTTTATGGTAATTTGATGAAACTGTAATGACAAGTCTCCATTACAGAAACACAACATTATTTATATTAGGAAGATGTGCACACAAGAAAAAGTCAAAATAATAAAGGTTTGTTGTAAATATGTTACATTTCATTTTTGTGTGAAAATGTTTAACACAACCTTACTCATCTGTTTTAATTGGTATTATGAATTTGTATCCTATATTGTTACAGTTTTCCTTCCTGAAGATTTATCTGTGTGAACCTAGCTTGAACCAATCCCCTTTTACTATGGTGTCTTTTTTATCTATCTACTCTCATGCCATTGACGTGAATGGAGCGATTGTTAGAAAATGTTTCATAACAGTGTTAGAACTAGATTTAGACACAGGGCCCCGTTACGAGACAGGGCTACAATATTACATAATAATGCGGGACCCAGTTGATATTGAACTTTAGTGGTGCAATTTCCCAAACATATAAGTAATCAAATGAAAACATTTAAAGAAAATGTAGGCCTACACACAGTGAAGCTTGGACGTTTGGTGGCCCCAGAATAATTGCCCACTTTGCCTGGTTGGGAATCCAGCTTTGGTGCTTGTTAAGAAACAATCCTATCGCAATTGTTTTGGGGTTCATATGTTTGATGACGTGAGAGTAGAAAAATAAGATAGGGGCACCATAGTCCATATCCACGACGTTCCACTTCTGGGATTGTTCAGGCGCCGCCGGGAAATTCCGTAGGATGTCTTTCATTTCGGCTGGATGTCCGTTACCTTCTGCTTTCTTTGTGTTGGCATTATAAACTTCGGTCGATTTATGAGGACTATTGCTTAACTGCAGGCTAAATCGAGACAGCTAGCTAGATCTGTCTAGATCTATCTGTTGAATCTGAGATTTCTGTTGCACGACTAAAACAACCTTTGAACGTACACATGTTCCACCCAAACAAGTTCTTTCCCGAGGCTATTTTGCAGCGGTACCGTTGCTCCCTGCGTCGCTTAGCACCGCCCAAGACGATTGGGATGCCAATAAACCAGAGCACGTTTTTCTCCCATCCCGGAATGTTGTGTGGACTCGTCAGACCCTCCTCCGCAGCGCTTTGGAGGAAGGTCTGACAATGCGAGACTAGGGGCACCATAGTAAAGGAGGATTGGTTAAAGGTAGGTTCCTGCAGATAAATCTTCAGGGAGGAAAACAGTGTACAATTGATGATACACATTAAAACAGATGAAAGAGGCTTTGTTCAATTATCACAAAATGGAATTTAACATTTTCACAACCATTCTATATCATTCTATATTATTTTTTGGATTATTATTAATATTGCATTGATGTGTAAGTAGCATTTACTGTAACAGTAAATCAAAG
Organism: Perca fluviatilis; assembly: GCF_010015445.1. Taxonomy (NCBI): domain Eukaryota; kingdom Metazoa; phylum Chordata; class Actinopteri; order Perciformes; family Percidae; genus Perca; species Perca fluviatilis. The sequence goes on along the minus strand of NC_053130.1, from coordinate 15,197,826 downwards.
TAATTACAGCTGTCAAATAAATGTAGTGGACTAGAAAGTAGATTAACACGTGAATACATAAGTAAAGTATCTTAAACCTATACTCAAGTACAATGTTGAGTAAATATACAACTTATTTATACCACCACTGGTATAACTAAGTTATATACGGGGATGGCCAGATTTGTGACTATCTTTTCTAATACTTTGCTATTAAGTGTTCAGTTCAGTTGAATTTCAAACCAAACAAAAGGGATCAAACTTTATTCTTAATCGTCACATACACAGTACAATGTAGTGAAATTCTATTACTGCATTTAACCCATTCTAAGTATTAGGAGCAGTGGACAGCTATACGTACAGCATCCGGGGAACAATTTTATTTATATAGCTCGTTTAAAAACAACCATAGTTGACCAAAGTGCTTAACAAGCTAAAAAAATCCAAAATGATAATATACACAAACAATACACAATACACAATACAAAATAACCAACAGTAGAAAAAGGTCAATGTATCAAAGCTCAACTTGAATTGAAAGCCAATGAATAGTAGTCTTAAGCTAGGACTTGAACGTTTCAACACTCTGAGATGTTCTTATATGAATTGGTATACTATTCCAGAGGTTCGGAGCAGCCACTGCAAAGGCTCGGTCACCTTTATTTTTTTAACCTGGATCTGGGCACATCGAGGATCATCTGAATGGAAGACCTCAGTGCTTTGACAGGTGTGTGGACATGTAAAAGCTCCGATAAATAAGAAGACGACAACCCATTTAAAATCTTAAAAACAAGCAATACAATTTTAAAATCAATCTTGAAACAGACAGGAAGCCAGTGGAGTGTGGCCAAAAAAGTGTGCTGTGTGAATATTTATTTACCTTTATTATAGTGTCCAAAGTTTCTTAAATGGATAAATAAAACTGAATATGGTCTGTTACTTACACGTACCCAAAAGAAAAGAGCTACTCTCTTGACTGGCATGAGTTGTTCTGTCCCAAACGAGTGTATTTGTCCTATATTTCTTTTTTCTTTTTTTTTCTTTTCTGTTACATTGTAATTTCTTAAAAGATGTTCTGTTGGAAAACTATGTAATTTAGTACTCAGTATAGGGAAAATAGAAAGTAATGCAAAGTTCAGAGTATTTGAGTTTATACACAGTTGCTGATTTCAGAGTATTTTTCCTTAAAACTGCCTCATTCGAAGCCATTAATTAATGTATTATTAAAAACTTTACTTTCCATACATGTTTAACTGTATGCTTGCCTGTCAACAAACTTCACAACCTGACCTGACCAATACATAGCTGGCCTGCAATGTATTGATTAAATACTCTCAAAGTCACACTTGCAATTAATTGGAAATAATGAATTGAAAGTGTCCCATTTGAACAATGTCTCCAGGCATTTTCCCAATAATTAGTACCAAATGACACAATACTTTATAGGAACCTCCCCATCAATTCACAGATATATATCACTTGATTTCCAGGAAATTGTAAGAAACTTTTGGCCCCCTTAAATAAAGTGTTTGTCACAGCCTAAAAACCTGCTCAAATGCATCTAATGCCATTGTAAACACAAAAATCACTGTGTTAAGTCAATATTGGGGGGAAAATAGTGTGCTGAACATCCTATTGGTCATTTTTCACAGTTGGTATATTTGCACAGTAGGTGGAGCTGTTTTCTAATTGTAAAGTATGTAACTGTAACAGTACTGTAGCCAATATTTACCTCATTTGTGGACTTAAAGAAGTGCCAGAGACCTCAAAAGTGGTGCAGTAATTAAGTAACATGCACCATGGTGTTTAGGATAATTTGGGTCATGTCCCAGTGCTTTTGATTGTGTTTGTTTTAATGGCTGCCTGGCCTGTCTGATTTCACTACCTATCAAAATTCTTTTTCAGATATGGCCGAAGCTGCATTTTATTTGTGCGCTTATGAGTTTGCCATCAAGACTGTGAACTCCCCTTGGTGTCGGCTTTTTGATGAGGTCGATGCACAGGTACGGTCCTCAGCTATTCAGTGATTGTAGCTTTACTGTGCTGGGTGGAAGCATGCAGGTAAGATTCCATCATCAAAGTTTGATGAGATGGTTATGGGTCAGTAACCTGATGTGCTTGTTTAAGTTAAGTTACTCTTAAGCATTTATCACAATGGATTAGACTGTGAAGTTAATTTAAAGGACAAATCCAGCGCAAAATGAACCTAGGGGTTAATAACACATGTGTACCGAGTTTGACCGTTCTCTGGGATATGTTTTCCTGCTAATCGAATGTGACCAGTTTTATCGCAAACTGCTAATTACCTTATAACACTAATCATCGGGGCACGGGCACGTACAGGCGGGCGCCATTTTTGGAAAACAGTCACGACCAGTCGAACAACGAACGCCATGCAACGTGAGCTGAACTGTCACTTGAAATCTCCCATGGTTGCCCGCCTGTATACGTGAACGGTACTGTCTTTCTAAACTATCTTTTTAACAAACTGTCTGTACACTTACAAAGTTCTCAATGCTTCTGTTTACATGTAGGGACCCTCATTATGCTACCGTGGAAGTGTGGTGCTATTTTGAGCCTTGTTAGTGGTGTAGAAATAGCGATTTACCCTCTGCCCCGAAGGCTAGCGTTATAAGGTAATTAGTGGTTTGGTCACATTCGATTAGCATGAAAACAAATCCCAGAGAATGGTCGAACTCGGTACACGTGTTATTAACCCCTAGGTTCATTTTGTGCCGGATTTGTCCTTTAAGTATTTTTTTTTTAAAGTTTGCTTAAATGTATCCGTAGCAAGTCCGCAAGAAACAGAAAACCTAGATAGGAACACAAAGGAAAAATAACAAGATTTAAGAAGAAAAAACTAGGATAAAGCAAACTAACAGACCTATCTAATTGTTTTTGAAGTACACCACCATTAGTCTAAGACCCTCAAATCATGCAAGGAGTTATGAAATATCTTGAATATGTTTTATATGTTTGTTTGAACATGAATTTAAACGCCTGCTGCAAATTACCTTCTGCTAGAAACTCTATATGAAATCTGTTGCATTACTTCTTCCTATTTAATCCGTATTGTCTCTGTTGAATAAACAATTAAATACAGTAAATAAAAAGGGAAGAAACGTTTGGAAGTTCAAGTTAGAGAAAGACTTGTTCGTAAAACAAGTTTCTAAAAAAGCAGTAGGTAATACTTTCTTTGCTTTGCCAAAGTATTCATTCATTGAGAAACTTTTTTGGCAATATTCATGTCACAAAGAGTGTTTATGTCTTGTGTTACAAGCTGACCTCACACTCAGGAGGGCTGAATTGTTACCTCACATAACAAAAGACTGCCATCTTTTTTAGTCCTCACATAAAGCCCACCTGACATCCAGACAATCAATGATTTGTACTGTATCTGATTTGGCAGGTTATGGAGTATGCAAATGACCTGAAACAATTCTGGAAAAGAGCCTATGGTTATGATATTAACAGCAAGTCGAGCTGCATTCTCTTCCATGACTTGTTTAGTCGACTGAACAAAGCCGCCAGCGAGAACAAGTGAGTAAATCTTAAATGTCCTTCAGTATATAAAAATGGAGGGTGCTGCTGGTGCTTATTGTTAACAAATCCAATGAAAAAACAACAACAATGGATCTCTCAGTTCTTGCCAACATCTTTTCCCTGCCTTTAGCTCTTAGCCCCAAGACCATTCATTGCTACTAAAGGTTTAAATGGGTAAAATGGGAATTTGTTGAGGACTATTTACAGCAACAGGACGGCGTTTATGAGACTGACTCCCATGTTCATTGTAATAAAAGAAGATGTCAACTGTTTGGCTCATTGATGTATTTTAATTTCATTTGGAACCACAGTGGAGGCCTATGGAATAAGCTATATCAAGTATTGGTTAAACAGGAAATAATTGTCAATGAATTGTTGGCTTTCTTCTTTTCATGGGATTTGTAGACAATAAGAAAAATATATAATATCACCTGCCTTATACTTTAAATCACTGCATGGTAATACGTAAAGTAATAATTTAATACTGCTGACTAGATGGATTAAAATGGAACCCTTTGGGTAATATTTTACACAAAGATGATGTTGGTGTGGCAGCAAGGTCTGGATGGGATTTTGACAAACTACCTTTAAATAAAGTACAAAAGTGCTAGCATTAAAATATACTTAAAGCTGCAGTGGGTTGAAAGAAAGCAGCATTTGAAGTAGAGTGAGACCTCTTCCTGCAGCTCTCCCTCTCCTCTCATTGTTGCACGGGCATGTGCAGAACAGCCAATAGGAACGCTCTCTCTCTTTCTGAAATGACCTGTGATTGGCCAAAGATTCTCGTCACGGGCTAGATTTTCTAAGGCCTGAAAACAGAGCCAAGGGGAGATGCAGAAGTGTTAGACCACTTGAATTACAATATGCTGATAGATTATTATAGCATTTATGCCCAATGCCAAAATAAATTGCCTACCACAGCTTTAAAGTTAAAAAATAAAAGTACTCGTTAAGCAGAATAGCCTATTTCAGAATCATAAATATATTATTCTCCCACTCCCTAACTAGCTGATGTGTGGTGAGCGTTCTGGCGTCTGGCGTCGTAAGGCGTTGTATGGCTGCCATGCATCACCCAGGTGGGTGCTACACATTAGTGGTGTTAGAGAGCAGTCCCCACCCCCCCTCCCCCCAAAAGCGCTTTGAGTGTCTATGATAAAGCGCTATATAAATGTAATAATAATAAATAATTATTGAATTATAATTACTGATGCATTAATGTGTAAGCATCACTAGTGTTGCAGCAAGCAACTAGTGGTGCTTGGCAAAGATAGCCTCTTGATAGCTCAAAAACATCTGGTGCTCTATACAGCAGAAAACAAAAATAAGAATTTTAAAATCCAATGTAAAATTAGTTCTGCTTTATGGTGCTGAGACCTAGAGAATGAGAAAGACCACAATCAAAAAAGCGCAAACCTTGCCTGTGTTCTGACGATTTATGCTGTCTTTTCGAAATGCTAGATGGTTTGATGGTTTCGGTGCTCGGCCATGACATGTCGTTATGCTTGCTTGAGTATTGGCTGGCACCACAAATTATACAGATTTCTGGAAGTCAGAGGTGGGTTGGTGGCTGGGCCAGCGGAATGCTACGTTTCTTGGAAGTCCCTTTATTAACCTCCCTCGTCTTTTTTGATTAACACATTTTTCAGAGGTAACAAGTCCACTCCTTCATCCAGGCCTGTGTGTGTGTGTGTGTGTGTGTGTGTGTGTGTGTGTGTGTGTGTGTGTGTGTGTGTGTGTGTGTGTGTGTTAAGAGGCCTGAAACTGATGTTGTATATCCTGTATCTCAGGTCAGGCCAGCAGGTGACTGAAGCCGTGACAGTCCAGGTCGGCCATGCAGAGACCCTCCTGCCACTGCTCACCCTCCTGGGCTTCTTCAAGGACAGTGATGCCTTGACTTCCACCAACTACGCCACACAGACCCAACGCTCCTTCCGCACCAGCCACATGTTACCCTATGCAGCTAACTTGCTCCTGGTGCTATATGACTGTGGGGGAGGCGACCTGAGGCTGCAGCCACTGCTCAACGAGAAGCCTGTGACTTTCCCCGGTTTGACTGACCAGCAGGCCTCCTTGCCGCTCTATCAAGACGTCAAAGATCACTACAGGGAGCTGCTCCAAGGCTGTGACTTTGAGACGGAGTGTCAGCTGTTTAAGAGTCCTGCTTAAGTTTAGGCAGACAGGGGAGATTCTGGAAAATAGTGTCTTTATTGTGTTTTATTTGCAGAATGGAGTTAACACTATGGTCCTAATAGAAGCACGTTAGTTTAAATGCCTCTCTGATATAAACCATGAACAAATCACTGTTTGGCCTGGCCTTTAATCGGATTGACGCAACCAGGAAGCTTTTGCACTCCCTGTCTTATGGCTGAGAAGAGGCATATGGTGTTTCTATAACTGATCCCAGCCTTGCAATTTAATTTCAAGTTCACCTGTACCATTACAGCATTACCACTGCTAGATTGCTTATTTTTGCAAGGCATCTTTCCAGGAATTAAAGGATTTATTTTTGCATTGAACACATTTCATATTGCTCCAACCAAAATCAGTTCCCCTTGGTTTAAATGAGTACAATATTGTGTGATCATTATATATGACGAGACAATAGGTGGTGTTTACGACATTACACATTCCTTACAGTTCATTTTAATAATTTAATACTGCTGACTAGATTTATTGAAATAGAACCCTGTGTAATATTTACATAAAGAGATGAAGTTGGTGTGAATGGGATTCAGACAAACTTCCTTGAAGTTTACAAAATACCAGTAGTGGTGGAAGAAGTACTACTCAGATCTTTTAGTAAGTAAAAGGAGCAATACCATAGTGTAGTATTATGTTAGAAGTAAAACTCCTGCATTCAAAACGTTATGTAATTAATAAAGTACAAACGTATTCGCATTAGAATGTGCTTAAAGTTCAAAAGTAAAAGTACTCGTTAAGCAGAATGGCCCATTTCAGAATCATATATATTATATTATTGGATAATAATTATTGATGCATTCATGTGTAAGCATCACTAGTGTTGCAGCTGGTAAAAGTGGGACCAGTTTTACTACTTTATATACTGCCAGGTGGCTAATCCATAAAAGTACATCATCATTTACGAGTTGATTATATTTATATTAATAGTCTGACTCTGTAAAGTAGCTATAACTGATTAAAGCTGTCAAAATGAATGTAGTGGCGTGAAAAGTACATTTAGCTCCAAACTGTAGTAGATTTATAAAGTAAAATAAGATGGAAATACTCAAGTAACATACAAGACTTAGTACAAAAAAAGAACAGTGCTTGCGCAAAATACAAAATATCAACACAAAAATCAACAGCAGCAAAATACTTATCAACAGCAGCACTTGTCTAATAGCCTATATAAGAACATAACTTTTCTATTTTTAACACACATTTAGATTTCCGAAGCGTTCTATATGATCAAAATATAATACAATGCTAATATCATATTCTCATAATAATAATTTAGAAGGTATACATTTATTTTGTATGTGATTGAAGACATTATGCTGATCGTATACAGATCTTTTCAGATTTATAAGCTTTTTTTTAACCTTTTACAACCATTTAGCACTTGTTCCAACAGTGTTTAAAAACGCAAAATGAAGTATGTGTAACTTATGTGTAGGCTTACCGTATTCTAAAGAGATGAAAGGTGTTCTTTTTAGAGGTAACCCCAAACCATTAAGAACTTAAAGACATGAGTAGAAGGTGTTATTTTAAAAGTGAAGCCAGTTTAACAATATGGTTACCACCACCCAGTGTTAATCAATTATAGAACACATCTACTTCATGTTGTGTGAACGACTTTGTAACTTAGTATTTATGTATTTATTTCCTAGCCCTCCTTCCCTTTCCCTAAGTGGCTTTGCCACTTGTCAGACCGCCATTGTATATAAGAACCTGTTCTTAAAGGTGCAATATGTAATACGGACAGCTAGTTTTTAAAATACTGCAGTACAAATTCAAAATACTGGAGAGAGTCGTCTCCCCTGCAACCTCCTCCCCAGACTCGAAGTTCACATTGGTTGCCAGGCTGAGACCGCAGCATCCATAGTCTTGCTTTGCCAGACTCTCCAAAACGCGCTGAAGGAGCATCCACAACAATGTTGCTAGACGCTTGTCTCACATAGCCAGACATTTCACAGCACAGCGGAGTAGCTAACATTAGATGCTGGCTATTGACATATTGTCATAAAAGCCTGTGCTCACATGGAGCTTAGTACCCAACTGACACACACACTTTTTCAGCTTAGAATTACGATAAAAACCGCTAAAAACACAACAACCTCGCCGTCCTCTCCACCCGACAGACATGCACACTTCCTAGGCTAAGGATTACGGTAGGAACCGCTACCTTGCCGTCCTCTCCACCCGACTGAACACACTTTATTGGCTTAGAATTACGACAACAATCGTTAAACACACTGCAAATTCACGGTCCTCCCTCCCGACAGCCCCCCTCTTGGCTTAAAATAACTCAACGTTGTCGGCTACAGCCACTGAACAGGCTACACGTTGTAAACAGCCGTGGCCCGCTTGCCTAGTCCTCCAGTAACATTAGCAGGGTTAGCATGGCAGCGTTAGCAAGGACCAGTCGGGATCACTTTACTGGCTGTGTCTCAAAAGTTTTTGCGAGTAACCAACTCGGGTACTCTAGCTATATAATTCAATGTGAGTACACAAATGTTGAAATTACATAAAATGCCCGTCCCTTGTAGCCGTGATAAATTAGCCTGAAGCTATTATAATGTTAGCGGGGTTAGCCCTATGCTTGCGCAGCCCTATCCCACATTTCACATTTCTAAGATCTTTCTTAAAATTAGGCCCTATGTTAGGGTTAGGGGGAGCAGAGCTTGCTGACACGAAGATCATCAGACCAGAGCCGCAGAAGGGTTTGTCGTGACTTTGCCTGGAACGCAGGCTAAAAATTGTGTCTGGAATGCAGCATAATGTTACAGCTGTTAGTAGCACACTGGGTTTACGTTTTTACAGGTATATCTGGCAACGTGGCCTGGCTGTCAAACAGTTGATGAACACCTGTTGTGGTGTCCTTGAGTGCCAGAAAGGCGCCTTTAAATAAAATGTATTATTATTATTATTAACACAGGCCATAACACAGAAACAGAAACAGAAATTCTGTCACGGGACGGAAATTTCAAAAGGAGAAAATACTGGCATTAGCATTGTTGTCAGAAAAGATAGCCTAGTATTTCAACTTAGCATGTTTCCTTAATATCTGATGACGCAATGGGGTCATTTTTGGATTTATGACATATAAATACATAATAATAAATAAATAAATATATTACATATTGGACCTTTTAATGACCTGTATAAAAAAAGGTTAAAAAAAAACATTGAACTTTGAATATTTCTACCCTGGAGAGTAACCTAAACTTTCTGCCATTTTTCTCCGATAGAATACAATGGACAGTGTCTTACAGGCTAATGCTTTCTTTACAGTTCTGCTTCTTTCTCGTAAAATAAACATAGAGATTTGTTTTTGTAACCTGAACTGCGCCCAGTAGTTGTAAGAACCTGTTGTGGTGATTCTGGCAATGCAAGATGGTACCAAATTATGCAGATTTCTGGAAGGAGGAGGGCTGGAGGCTGGGCCAGCGGAATGCTACGTGTCTTGGAAGTCCCTTTTAAACTCCCCTCGTCTTCCTCGATTACCAAATTTTCGGAGTTTACAACTCGACTCCCTCATCCAGGCTGTGTGTGAAGCGGTCCCAGGCAGCCCCGGTGTTCAGCAGTCCGTCGGCGGTCTTACACTCGTGCAATATGTCCGGAGTGAAAAAGCTTCGTACGGTAAGTAAATGTGTACATAACGGAGACGTCTGAAAATTCAAGCTGTCATCTGATTAGCCCTGAAATGTTTATAAAAAAGTTCAGCCAAGTGTTCGCGAGCCAGCCAGCGTCCGAGACGTAAAACTCCTCCCAAGCAAAAGGCTATGTGTCAAATTAATCTTTTAATATGCAGTAATAACACGCTGCCATGCGCTATAGGCTATATGTTCTCTTTGACGATACTCCGATGCAGTGTCAGTTGATTACTTTTTCCTTAAAAGTCTTACCGGTAACCCTCCATTGTTGCTTAAAAATATTCTTTTCTGCTACGCCTTGTTCACTTCTGAGCCTCTTTACTGTAACTTAGCCTACCAGGTGTGATGGTTACAGACTTGCCTTGACTCTGAATAGGCCGGTTGTTTTAGGAACGTATCCATGTCAATTCGGCCCATTCATAACAGTGAAGGGGAGAAAGAGGCCAATGTGAAACGGCAGTATGATGCACAGGAATGCTGCTAACTTGGAGAACATGTGGAGTCATGGGAATGACTTACGTGAGAATAACGAGAAATGTGTATAATTCACTGTAATGTACATATGCACAAACCTGTTTTGTGTCTTTTTCCATTATGACAGCTTTTGTCCCATAAAGCTGCATTTTGTAGATACACCCGCACCATTGTAGACAAGATGACTCTACCATTTTTCACAATTGTCTTGATTGTATGACAAATACAAAATAATTAATTGAGAAAATGACAGACCAGTTGACAATAAAAAATAATCATTAGTTGCAGCTTTAAAATCACCTGTGATCTTTGTTAAGTTACCCAAAGTGTAATTATTACTTTGATAAAATGCCCACTATTTTCTCATTATTGTACGTATGCCTTCAGTTGAGAAATTTCAGATCACTGCCTGAGAAAGAAGAAGTAAGCTGATATGCTTGTGGAAGAATAGTGCTACTGTCTACGGCTGTGTGTATACACAAACTGGAGGCTATTTGTCCTATGGGGAAGATTATGTTCATCAATAGAGCAAGTATGTTTGGACTGCTTATTAGCTCTGAGTAGGAGCTGCAAATTACTTTTAAATGCTGCTCAAGGTACATTAATGCCACTTGATGACAATATTATACATTTACATTCTTCAATACATCCGCAGTATTGAATGTCACACGTTTGTTACCAAACAACTGTACTGTAAATTTAGTTTGTTATGGTGTGATTTCTATTTTTTAATATCAGCAATGCCCAGATTGTTTATCCATAAGCCCAGCAAATTTAAAGATCCACTCCACTAGGAAGCTAACAATTAAAATAAAACTTAATGTGGTGATCTTCCCCACCTCCTTGATTGAAAAACAACTTGTGTGATGTGTCAAGGTATTTGATTTTTTTACAGTCATGGCTGTGTTTGTATATGAAAAAAGGGCTTTGTACATGCAGATTGGTAGATGTAGACTGAACTGTTTGTAGAAAGGTTATACTGTAAGCCTTGGGGATAATGAGTAAATGGAGGAGGAGGAGAGTGTAGCAAAAAGTGAAGCAATGGGATGGATGTAGGGAAGAGGGTAAAGTGGGTCCAGAGGGCGAGCGTGTGGGCATGAGCACTGCCACATCATCGCTGTGCTGCAGGCAGCACACTGGACACATTGTCCAGTCAGTCGTATGCCTCCCTCCTCTACCATTCCCCTCTAGAAGTCAACACAGCCCCATTTATCCACAGCCTGGTCCACATAGTCACTTTGGACAGTGCAAGTAAAACTAGTCATGCTATGCTAAACTGAGTACTAATCACTATGTAAAGTGCCATGTCATGTTAGTTTGCATGATATGACAAGTCTTGTTAAGTCAAACGGAGTCAGGCCTACGTCTTTACATTTTAAGATTAACAGCCTCTTTTTTTCTTATGTTAAAACAGCTATTTTGTATATATTTGTTTCTGTATTTATTGTTTATTTCATATTAATGTTTGATATGATTGTTTATGTATGCACCAACCACCAAGGCAAATTCCTTGTACTGTGTTACTTACTTGGCAATAAATCCTTTTCTGATTCCAATACAGATTTTATTACTTAAATAAGGGAAGATGGCTTACTGCAACCAGTGGTCCTTGCTTATTTGTTTTATATCAAGCTACTGTAAGTAACTCCCCCAGGAATATTTTAGATTGCCTCTGTCTGAGCATGTGTTCTTCTATTTCAGGATCTTAACAGGTCGACCAATGTGGTGTTCCAGGCCCACCATGTCAGCCGGAGCAAGAGAGGGCAGGTCGTGGGCACCAGGGGAGGCTTCAGAGGCTGTACCATCTGGCTCACCGGTGAGTCATTACAGTCTTATATGATATCCATCTACTGGTCATGAGGTGGCTTCTTTCTCTGCTACATAGGAATACTAAGGGTTAATCTGATATTGACTGTTTTAAAAACAGTGCTGTCATGCTTGTATGTCTTGTCTTATCATATTTTTGGTCTAGGTCTATCAGGTGCCGGGAAGACTACCATCAGTTTTGCCCTAGAGGAGTTCCTCGTGTCCCACGCTATTCCTTGCTACTCACTAGACGGAGACAATATTCGCCACGGCCTGAACAAGAACCTGGGCTTTTCTGCAGTAGACCGCGAGGAGAACATCCGTCGTATTGCTGAGGTTGCCAAATTGTTTGCCGACGCTGGGCTGGTGTGCATCACCAGTTTCATCTCTCCTTTCGGCAAGGTTAGAAAACATTAACAGTTAAAGGTATATGCATATGTTATATTTAAATAGCTGAAAACATCTAATAAAGGGTTTGATGAAAGAATGTTTTATCCAAAATCAAAAGTACCAGCAGTGTGGAATACACATCAAACCTTTAAACTGTATTCAAATGAAATATATGTACTATTTTCTTCCACAGGATCGTGATGAGGCGAGGAAGATCCATGCAAGTGCCGGGCTACCATTTTTCGAGGTGTTCATCCACGCTTCCCTTGAGGTGTGTGAGAGCAGGGATGTAAAAGGACTTTACAAGAAGGCTCGTGCTGGAGAGATCAAAGGTCTGTGGGACAATGCTTACCTCAGCAAACTTTCTCCCAATGTCTTATATGCTGTCTCTCTCTGGTTGATAATGCCAAGTCATCAACACTTACCTCATTCAAGTAAAAATGGAATATCAATGCTAATTGGGTTTCAATGACATTTCTTTGTATGGTTTCACATTTGTTGCCAGGTTTCACTGGGATTGACTCAGAATATGAGTGTCCGGATGCGCCAGATCTTGTGTTGAAAACTGGAGAACTCTCAGTCAACGAGTGCCTCCAGCAGGTGTTGGAGCTGCTCAAGGAGCAGGTGGGTGTTACATGACCCACTGTACTATACATATTGTATCTCACACAGGCCTTTATCAGTGTACGTTTACATTTCTGTATGGTGTATGATAGACTTTTTTTCTGTGTACAAGACAAAGTTGTGTGTTTTATGTTAAAGCACACAGGTTTCAACTGGTGTGATGAGGAGGCTACTACGTGGGTGACATAAATGTCAAATGTTAGTCTGCCAGTACACACAATACTATATCTTTTTTTAAACAAGCAGCTTATGCCACAAAGCAGGTTCAGTAAACTTGAAGAGGATGTTTTTTTTATTGTTCTTTGTCAGCCATGGATTTTTCAGTCCAGCTATGAAGACTTTCACATGAAAGAGGAGGGGGTTGTAACATCTAACCAGACCGGAATCAGGGTGACCATTAGACAGTGTTTGGTTGCTCAGAGCAGATGATGCTATTGATCACAGAGGGAATAGTAAGTCATTAAAGCAGCAGCAGCAAAAAAAAAAAATTCTGCTAAAAGAAATTAACTACAGCATATGCACACAATGTATCATATAACATATGATATCACAATAAAAAGTCATTAGGTCTAAAAAAAAAAAAAGTGCTGTAGAATATAGTGGGGCAGTTAAGCAAAATGATAAAAGTAACACATTTGACACAGATGTAGGTTTACATGTTGAAAAGATATATTTATCGGGGCGCTGCAAATTTGGCATTTGGGGGCAATGGCAGCCTTTTTATAGACGTTTGTTTATTTAGGATCCTCATTAGCTCCTGCATTCAGAACTAGCTTATTTTTCTTTATCCATTCAACCACTGATTGCAGTCCTTGTGCTTGGGTGTTTAACTCATGAAATGTAGATGAAGACATATAAATAGTTGAATCATCTGCATAGATCAATATACTGACCTTAATTTAAAACAAGTGATAAATCATTTGTGAAAATAGTGTATAACAGCGGCCCAAGACAACTCCCCTGGGGAACTCCAGAGCTCATCGCTCCAACATCAGAGTAGCTACCATTAAAAAAGACTTGTTGTTGTCTATTTGTCAAATAACTCTTCATCCATAACATTGCTGACTGAGATAAACAATAACATTCAAGCATAATAGCACCTACTAGTTTCTTTTGCTCAATATCTCTCATCCAGTCATCAATCATATGAGTTAGAGCTGTAGCTGTTGAGTATCCCTTTCTTTTCTTTTTTTAAATACTTTATTTGTACATTTCCAGTTATAACATGAAACAATCATATTCTCTATCTTACAAATAATCATAGAAAAACAATCCCAACAAGACAAAGACAGCCCAAACCTAAAATCAACCTGACAGACTTGTCACAGACAACAGACGGACAGGAGATTTAAAAAAAACAAGTGCACCCAACATTCCTTATGACAGGATCAACCAAGGGCAGGTTTAAACATTCATAGTCCCAGTTCCAGACCAGGTAAATTGTTCACATAAGTTATCAGAGGGTCCCAGGTTTTGTAGAATCTGTTGATGGTACCGTTGAGGGTACATCTGATTTTTTTTTCCAGCTTAACATTCTGCATAATGTCCCTAATCCAGTGGTGGTGTGATGGAGGAGTAGCAGCCTTCCATTTAAATAAAATCAAGTGTCTAGCTAATAAGGAGGAAAAGGCAATGACCCTCTGTATAGGAACAGGGGGAACAGATCCCGTTGTATCAGAAAACCAACCGAAAATAGCAACCAAGGGAGAGGGTGAGATGTTATAAGCATAAGCATTAAAGATGACTTTAAAAAAGGATGACCAGAAAGGAACAAGTTTCGGACAAGACCAGAACATATGATAGGAAGTAGCTGGCGTCTGTTTACATCTATCGCATAATGGGTCTGCGTTCGGAAATATTCTTGCTAATTTGGCTTTTGAGAAGTGCAACCTGTGTAACACTTTTAACTGTATTAAAGAATGTCTGGAACATATGGAAGAAGAATGGACTCTAGTAAGAGCCATATCCCATTCCTCATCAGACAGCTGCGCCCCCAAGTCATTTTCCCATTGTTCTCGAATATGTGAAATAGAGAGGTTGCAGCTATCCATGATATGGGAATAAATAAATGATATTCTTCTCTTAGTCAGCATATTGACCCATAATAGGGAATCCAAACAAGAAGGAGAGGGGAGTGTAGGAAAATTAGCAAACTTTTTATGAGTAAAATCCCTAATTTGCAAGTATCGGAAAAGATTTGAAAAAGATTTGTCAGACCGAATTTTCTGGATAGTTGTTCAAAGCTAGCAAAAGTATCATTAACATACAGGTCCTCAATACTATGAATGCCCTTGTCATACCAAATTTTGAAGCCATTGTCCATTAGGGATGGGTGAAAAAGATGATTGTGTATTATTGGTGAGTGAATAGAAATACTCTGAATACCCAGAAACCTTTTGAACTGATTTATGATGCGTAGTGATTGAGTTACAATTATATTATCCTTAATATTATTAACTAGTGATGGTAGAGATGCGCAAAGTAAAGCAGGGAGGGAGTGTGGGCTGCTTTTAACCTTTTCAATCTGGAGCCATGCAGGGATCCTATCATTCCAATCTTTTAACCACAGAGAGATTAAAATTCGCAGCCCAATAATACGTGCGCAAATTTGGAAGTGAAAGCCCACCTACATCTTTGTCGTCTTGACCATTTCTTTATGTTAACATTGCGGCCTGATTTATTGTTCCGTATATAGGAGGAAATCATTTGATTAAATGCCTTGAAAAAAGACTGTGGTATATAAACAGGCAGTGCCTGAAACAAATATAGAAACTTTGGTACAATGTTCATCTTTACAGAATTTGTTCTCCCAATAAGAGATAGTGGCAAAATATACCCAGATATGCTACCAAATTCCTATAAGATTTTAAGGATTTCAGGGGTAGTTGTGATGGGTTTGGTGACATGGTAACAAGTCGTCTGCATAAAGCGAGACAGTGTGTGTTAGGCCACCACGTGAGATACCTTGTATACTATCATTGCATCGAAGAACTATGGCAAGTGGCTCTATAGCTAAAACGAAAAGTAACGGACTCACTGGGTCTCCTTGTTTTGTCCCTCTGTGAAGAGGAAAATACTCAGACGAAATACCGTTGGTATAAACTGAGGCAGTTGGATCAGTGTAAATGAGCTTGATAAGGTGAGTGAAGTTAGGGCCAAAACCAAACCTGCCAAGAGTATGAAAAAGATAACCCCACTCAACCCGATCAAACGCCTTTTCGGCATCAAGCAATATTACTGCTTCTGGGAATGGAGTGCTAGATTCAGTATAGATGATATTAAACAATCGTCTCAGGTTAAAATAGGATTGTCTGCCCTGGACAAACCCAGTCTGATCCTCCGAAATGACATGAGGAAGAACTGTCTCAAGCCGGAGTGCAATGGCCTTTTAAACACTTTGCCGTCACAGTTTGTCAAGCTGATTGGTCTATAAGATGAGCAATCACGAGGGTCCTTATTCTTCTTTAATAACAGTGTAATAGACACCTGGCGAAGTGTAGGCGGAAGAATGTTATTCTCCAGTGCTTCTGCATAGACTGAGAGAAGAAGAGGGGCAAGTTTATCTTTAAATTTTTTATAAAAATCAATTGAAAACCCGTCCGGGCCAGGGTCTTTTCCACTCTGAAGGGACATTATTGCGTTGTTGATTTCTTCCAGTGTCAAATTTGGTTCCAATCGTTCTTTAGAGTCAGGGTCAATAGTAGGAATGTTCAGATTAGAAAAAAAAGCGTCAAATTGATTGTGATCAGGTGTTGAATCTGAAGAATATAATTTAGAATAGAACTCTTTAAAGCAGTTGTTAATAGCCTGATGGTCCTCCGTTGAGGAGCTGTCAGGTAGCACAATTTGCGAAATAATACGCCGCTTTTTGGCGGAGTTGACTAGCTAATACTTTGGAAGGTTTCTCCCCCTCTTCATAGAATCTACTACGGGACTTAAAGATGAGTCTCTCCACTTGGGTGGTAGTTTAGAGATCAATTTCAGTTTGTAAGCCTACTCTCCTCCTAATCAAATCAGGGGTCGGAGAACCAGATATGAGCCTTTCCAGAGCCTTAATTTCTTAAGATAGCTCCTCAATATTCTTATACTTCATCTTCCTAATATAAGCAGAGCGAGAAATAATCTGTCCCCTGAGATACGCTTTAAGTGTCTCCCAGAGGGTTGAGGCTGAGACGCCATCAGTCCTATTTACCTGCAGAAAGAAATCTATTTGTTCTGTAATGAACTTCACAAAGTCTGAATCAGCCAGTAGGAGTGTGTCAAGCTGCCATGTCCGTTTTGTCCTCTGAGTCGGAAGAGTTACCTTAACACTAACTGGGGCGTGATCAGAAATAATGATTGAATCATATTTACAATCTGTAATAGCATTAAGCAAATAGGGGTCAACCAAAAAAAAATCTATCCTGGAAAATGACTTGTGTACATTAGAGTAATACGAATACTCCCTCTTAGTTGGATGTTTAAATCTCCATGGGTCTATAAGTTTATGTATATCTATGAACGACTGGATTGTTTGCACAGATTTAGACGGTCTTGGTACAGACTGAGAAGAGCGATCCCAGACAGAGTCCATCACCAGGTTGTAATCCCAAGCCATAATCAAGTGATAACTATCCAGATTAGGGATGGAGTTTAGCATCTTTTTAAAAAAACTATCATCATCCAAGTTTGGGCCATAAATATTGACCAATACTAAGCGAAGTTTAAACAGCTCTCCCACAACCATCACATATCTGCCATTTGGATCCAAGATAGTGTCTGATACAATGAAAGGAATCTTTTTATTAATATGTATAGCTACTCCTCTACCTTTACAGTTAAATTGTGAATGAAACATTTGCCCCACCCATTCTTTGTGAATTTTAGACTGGTCTCGATTTTGAAAGGTGGGTTTCCTGTAGGAAAGCAATACCAACCCCAATATATCGTAAGTGAGAGAGAACCCTTTTTCTCTTGATTGCCTGATTCAGACCCTTCACATTTCAGCTTATAATTTTCATGTCATCTTTACCTTGGACAAGATGTGAATTACTCTGTGTCATTAGAGCCACTCAATTTAAAAATACCTGCGTCTACCCCATTTAGATGATAAAAAAGCCAGATAGGTGCACAAACTGTATATAGAACAAATGCCACATAAAAACTACTACATATAACACATAAACAAGCCTTAAGAAGGCTATCCCCCCCAGAAGCGGGTAGCATTTGCATGCTACCCACAATGATGGATACTTTTTTCAACCATTGATGAACCCTCCAACAGTATATTAAGTGACCTGTGACATCCATAAGATATCCATAGATTGCAGAAAGTCACTGTAGGGAGACCGGTGTTAATCATAAAGAAAACCAAAAAAAAAAGCATTTAGGAGGGCGTGCATATATAGTGTTACGTATGATGTGTATACACACCTTCATACACAAAACGTCCACTGCCACTATGAACAATGCTAACAAAATAATACTATAAAAATAGAAAATACTGTCAGAAAATAGGACAGAATAGCCATATCAAATGATACCACCGTCTCTTTTAAATGATTACTGACGTCATTGGCCCAATCATCAACCTCAATCACCATTCTCCGCAGCGTGTGAGGCGGGGCGTCCGTTATCATCGATTACATTGTTATTGATGTAGGCCAGCGCCCCCGCAGGGTCGGTGAACTTCATACGTTTCCCGTTGTGTGTGAACTGCAGAGTGGCTGGGTAGTAGAGGCCGAACTGGATCTTTGCGGCTTCTTTTTAGACTCGGAGAAGGCTGTGCGTCGTTTGTTGACATCCGGGCTGTAGTCAGGGAAGATGTGAAATCTTGATCCGTTGAAGGAGAGCGGGCCCTTCTGTCTGGCGAGGCGTAGGATCAACTCTTTAGTTTGAAAGTGATGTAGCTTAACAATGAATGGCCGCGGTTTATTGTCGCCATCAGCTGGTTTTGGGGCCAAACTTCTGTGGGCTCTATCCACTGACGGCAGCTTCTCAAAACTGTCTTCCCCAAGCACATCGATGAGTAGTTTGGTGATAAATTCTGTTGGTCGTGGGCCCTCCGCATTTTCTGATATCCCCACAATGCTTATATTCTGCCGTCTAGTGTAGTTTTCCAAGTACACCAACTTCTCCCTCAAAGCATTGTTCTCTTTAGCCAGTGAAGTATGGGAAGCTTCCACGCTGCTCAGTCTCTTGTCGAACTCATTCAGCCCGTCCTCCACATCAGTAATTCGTTGGCCATACACACTCAGGATCGAATGTAGAGAGGCAATAGACGCCCGGTTCTCCTCCCGAAACGAGTCGATAGAGGCTTGCACAGCAGTAACTGCATTTGCCAGCGCGTCCATGTTGTTAGCATTAGCACCTATGTCTGCGCTAACGCTAGCCGAGGAGTTCGAATCGCCTCGTGTTGTGGTTTTCTCACTTTGTTGCTTGGCCGGTTTGGGAGGCATTCATCCACTCATAAGGTAGTTAAGTCACTTAGTGTGTGTTTCCAATGGAGTTTGAACGGTTACGAGGTCCAAAATGTATAAATTTGATAGATTTCTGCGGGAGCTGTCGGAGACACGTCTACTCACCACTCATGCTCAAGCGCGCCCCCGAGTATCCCTTTCTATATGCATGTTGACAATCAGTGATTAAATAATTCAAAGAAAAATATTCTATAATCTGCTCACATACTATACTGTCCATAATTTTACTCAACACAGGCAATAAACTTATAGGACGACTATTTGACCCTGAGAAAGGTAACCATACATTTTTAGGCAATGGAATTATTTTAGCAATTTTCTATTCTTGATAGACATTCACTTAAACTTTGGTTTATAATATGACAGATAACAGGGGCAATTAAGTCTGCAACCAATTTAAGTAGTTTACCGTCAAGGCCGTCCACACCTGCCGGTTTATCTTTACAAGTTTTCAACATATTTTCTACTTTGTTAATATTTACTTGCCCAAATTTGAAATTACAATTTTTTCTCTCATGATTTTCTCTTTTATTAATAAATAAGATATCTCATTCTCTATTTTTGTCATATTATTTCTTAAATCATTTATTTTATATATAAAATAATTATTAAGGTGGTTTGCAACCTCGCTGGTTTGGTGAGGAAATGTCCAAAAAAGATTGAGTTTGTTTGGTGCTCTTTCCCATTAAGCTGTTCAGCATATTTCATAAGTTTTTACTATCATTTTTAATATCATTAATCCTGGCTTTATAATACATTTTCTTTTTCTTTCTATTTAAATTAGTTAGAAAGTTTCTTAGTTTATGATAGATTTGCCAGTCTAATTGATAACCAGATCTTATTGCTGTTAATTTTGCTAAATCGCATTCCACCATATATTCCTTTAACTCCTTATCTAACCATGGTGTACTGACACTTCTGACTGTAAACTTCTTCACTGGAGCATGCTTTTCCACTATAGGCATAAAAATATCAACAACATTTTTCAGTGCTTAATGAGGATTTGTTTCAGTAATACATCTGACCAACATATCTCTTTTACATCATTTCTAAATCTGTCCCGATCAAACCATTTGTATGATCTCTTTTGTATTACTTTAGGTTCAGGCTTCTGCACTTTTGCTCTTCTAACAACTGCAATTAAATTATGATCACTACAGCCAGTCGGTATAGATAATGCCTTTGAGCATAGCTCAACTGCATTAGTGAAAATATGATCAATACATGTGGAAGTAATTGTGCCGTCACTCTTAGTAAATATTCTAGTTGGTTTGTTAATTACCTGTGACAAACCACATAAATCTGTAACATTCTGAAGCCTTTTTTTAATTGAACAACCTAATGTATTCCAATCTATATTCAGATCTCCCATAAAATAGATTTCATAACCATCACACCTATGTTCTAGCATTTCACATATTTTATCTAGATATTCACGATTCACACTTGGTGGTCTATAACAACAAATGTGGCATTTGTATTTGCAGCCATAGTGCCTCCACCTCCGTTGGCATTAAATCATTTCTAATTTTAATTGGTATGTGATCCTGAATAAAAAATGCAACTCCTCCACTGCAATGCATTTCTATCCCTCCTTATGAGACAGTATCCCTGTATATTCAAAGAGCAAACAGTAATTGTTATCTTCCTGTTTATTTAAGCGACTTTGAGTTTGTGAAAAGCGCTATATAAATTCAATTTATTATTATTATTATTATTATTATTATTATTATTATTATTATTATTATTATTATCTAATACCCAGACTGCATCGGAGCGCTCCCTAGCAAAACAATTATACATACACATAACACACAAACACAAAACCACACATACACATCCCTAACTGTGTATGTATCTAACACAAATAAACATTCACTTGCATTGTCACCTAACACGTCCATATCTGCCAGCTAGAGTTAGCCGACCTCCACTTTTGAATTTTGTCTTATCCTTCAATCCATGAAAAACTCAACATAAACTAAATTAAATTATAAATTAAGAAAAAAGTATATATATATATATATATATATAAAGAATATAGCCTACTAATTTGATTTAACAGAAAAGAGATTCAATATAAATTTTCTGGGGGTATCCATAACTTTTGTCCTTAATTAAATTAAACGCAGTTCTTAACTTTAACTGTTTAAACTAGAATACACAAATTCAGCATCATATTGCTTTAGAGAATAGAATAGAATAGAATAGCCTTTATTGTCATTGCACTGTGAAACGAAATTTAGGGTGCTCTCACAGAGCCACCCTTGCACCACACAAAAAAAAAACAACAACAAGAAAACAGGGAACAACATATGTCCAGACAAATTCAACATTGTTTTGTGTGGTCTATACCTTTTCATTTCCTTCATTATTTTTCTACCTCCTGACTTCTCAGGATTTAATCACTTTCTGCCGCTTCCCTGTCCTTGAGGTATTTTGTCTCGCTCTTAAATGTGATGATAAGAGTGGCTGGATGAATCGCAGCGTCCCCTGGATCGTTGGTGTGATTGGTTGAAGGACTATCCAATGCGCCCAGTGGCATTTGAGCGGCGTCCGTTGGTCCCTTTGGAAATGAACTGTCAATGAACCTTTCCCAGACCCACTCTCAATTACAACTGAGAAGAGTCTGGTGTCAACCAGGCTAGCAATCTACATTACAAAAGTCAAACTGGAAAGACAAGTGTAACCCTGACAGCAAAATACTGCTCTTGGGAACAAAACCAATAAATACCTTCATAGAAACAAAGTGTAACATTGCTTCTGCTGCCAAGGCTCAAGCTTCACTGAAGGAAAAGTTGCTGATAAAGTTACTGAGTAGCCTAAATGTTTTCTACTGCCCTGTCACTGAGGCAGAGGTGACTTACTTTTAATTAAAACAATGCTATGTTAACAGGACCAGTTTGTACAAATATTTTCTTAAGTTGGCCTCCTGTAGATGGGAATGTAGATGCAGTAATATACAGATCTCTCTCAGGAATCATGTCCCTCTCTGTCATGGATACATACATACTATATATTAAAATATATTTGCCAGTGGCTGTTGAGAGATTCAAGCAATTAAGTGTCACAGCATGTTATTATCAAGTTGAGTAATTTCTACATACAGTATCTGTATTGTTGACTGGACTGTGTTTGGTTCACTACCTGAACAGTTCTGACAAGCAGCCAGCTGCTGGTTTATTTCTAGGTTTTAATAGTGACTAAATAATTTCAAACAACAGGTAAATGCAGAAAGCCACCTGGTAAGATAGAAAACCAACAGGACTGTGAAGGACAACAAAACTAATTAATATTGGATATAATGCAGCAGGTTTTAGAAATATAACAAAGTGCACAATTTATTATTTTTTTCATTCTGGCTTCAATCTCAACATTGATAAAAATATTCTTTAGTAGAATAAATATTTTAAAATGTATAATGAACATTTGACAGTCAATCTCCTGGGCCATTTAGACCTAATATAAACTCATGTTCACTAATGAAAGTTTGAAGGAAAAATATAGAAAATATAGCCAAAATATTAACAACTTAAAAACTTTAAAATCTACAATTATGTACTAAATGCCTTAAGTAATTCCAGCCTCTCAAATGTAAAGATTTGCTGCTTTTCTTAAAATGATGAAGGCCATTTTGCACTTTTTTACCCTTTTATACTATAGAATATTATTGATTAATCATTAGTTGAAGTCCTACATGACCAACCTTTTCCAATTATAATATAATGATTCCTCTTTTCTCCTTGTATATAGAATATTGTACCAGGTGAGATCATGGAGGAGGTGAATGAACTCTTTGTTATGGAGAACAAGTTGAATCTTACTGTGGCTGACGCAAACACACTTCCCACCATCAGCATCACCAAGGTAACCCACCGCTCCAGTATAGAGGCTACCTTTTCTTTTTTTGTCACACAGCAAATGGACAAGGGGGTCAATACTGGACTTGGCAGAAAGCTGCTTATGATGAGCTCATAAACATTCCCCACTGTTTGGACCCTGTAATGGTCTGCTCTATTTGCTCTGTTTCACTCTTTATTTGTGTGTTTAAAATAAGAAGGAAAAAAAAATTACCCTTCCATCTTCAGTCTATTATTCATCCTTGGTTGTATATGCAACATGTTTTCTCAGACCACCTTGGTATGGTTTAGTGAGGAAGTTAATATATTGATTATAAATAATCCAGCAGCAGCAATGTCTCATTCAAACGCAGCCCAATAAGGCTCTCATATGGTGACAAGTGAAACTCTAGCATCCAGCATTCTTACTTCCACAATTCAGTGATTCTTTCATTCATAGTGTAATTACAGACTTGTTGGTGAAAGTATTGATATTTACAATACACTGGATACCATCAGTGCAGTTAAATCCATAAGTTAAATGTTTTTTGTGCTGTTTATCATGAGTAATTATTCTTTGTGCACAGTTGGATCTACAGTGGGTGCAGGTCTTATCGGAAGGCTGGGCTAGCCCTCTGAAGGGCTTCATGAGAGAGAGAGAGTTCCTCCAGGTCATACACTTTGGCAACCTGCTGGATGGTAAGAGACGGTTGGTTAGTCATTTACTCTTCTTATAACCTGCCAGGACACGTACAGCAGGTTAGCATTAACCTAGCCGCTCGTAAGTGACAATAACATTTGATTGTGCATATCATGTTTTAATTGTTATGCAATTTATTTATTTTAACATTTCTGAAATGATATTTGCTTTGGTTTACTGGTTGAAATCACTGGATCCTCCTTTGTCTCAGGCGGGGCCATCAACTTGTCTGTGCCCATCGTCCTGCCTGTTAGCACCGAGACCAAGCAGGAGCTGGACGGCTGTGCAGCTGTAGCTCTGGAGTACCAGGGTTCCCGTGTGGCTATTCTCAGGAACCCAGAGTTCTACCAACACCGCAAGGAGGAACGCTGTGCCAGACAGTGGGGCACCACTTGTGCACAGCACCCTTACATTAAGGTGATAAGGCATTCATCAAATGTCTTCAACACACACATTTATAATTTCAATGTATGCAACATGATTGCACTGCAGACAGTAAGATACCGGTACCTACATGATTATTAACTTCCGCTGTGTCAGTATGGAACTTTGTTATTTTGTGGCAAACAAAACATAAATCAAGCCCCAGAATAAACTTAGTTCAATGGCAATCATTTTACCTCAATATTAATCCTACATGTAAATATTTGAGTCCACAAAAAAAGTAATTCTCTGTTTATCACCTTGTGCAGATGGTTATGGAGGGAGGTGACTGGCTGGTAGGTGGTGACCTGGAGGTCCTTGAGCGAATCAAATGGAACGATGGACTTGACCAGTACCGCCTTACTCCACAGGAGCTCAAGCAGAAGTTCAAAGACATGAAAGCAGGTTAGAAAGTTGAAATTACTTAATCACACTTAGTGTGTCCATAGACAATTATAACTCTGCTCCTATAACAGCAAAGACAGGTTGTTCCTCAAGAATCTATATTGGGACCAATTTTATTTTCTGTTTATATAAATAATCTTCATGTGGAGGATTAAATCCAGCAAAGTACACCTTTACGCAGATTATACCATTATTTATACTGTGGCACCATCTTTAAAAGTGGCAATGGCCTTTTACATTTAAATCTGGTGCACGTTTCCGTACACATCTTTATGAAATGGTTCTGTGGACTTCACTGCGTTTATGGAGAAAAACCCATATGTAAATTTTTATTGCAAAAGCTTTACCAGGAAAATTACAGCAGTACATATCCAGTTTACTGACTTTTTAATCCAGTAACTATAACACTAGATCATCAGAGGAAATTCTCCTCATGGTCTTGACCCTCCGAACAGAACTAAGTAAATCTGCCTTTTCATTTCTCGCCTCACAAGCTTGGAATGAGCTGATTTCCGTATGTTGTCTATGTCTGTTGGAATGTTTTCGTATGCTCTTTGTTTTTGTGATGTTATCTGTCCCTGTCTGTACTTTTTGTACTGTTTTGCTGTCAATCTTGACCTGACTCCATGGCAGAAGAGCTATTGTATCTCAATGGGACCTTTCTGGTTAAATAAAGGATAAATGAGGATAAATAAAAACAGTAACAATTAGGGAACACACACAAGGGCATGCCATGTGCTGTAAGTAGCTACTTATGATTAACACAATTCCATAAATAAAATATCCATTGCACCTAGTGAAAAAATGAAAAAACGTAAACATGAAAGCAATGTATTTAGCAGTGCACCATTTGTCTTTCAGACGCACTTGACAAAGGACCAGATAAAAAAGTAAAATGGTAAATTTATAGCTGCATGGTGATTTTTGTGATCTGTGGAGACATATGTCTTTCTAAAAAAACTATGAAATATGATCACCTGTTTTCACTCTCACCCGCTCACTTTGATGTGATTGCTGAGTTCAACATTGTGCCATGTATTTATCTGCACCACAGTACAGTATGTATTTTCTTAATTTTAGTTTTCTGTATTTTTTGCTGCTCTGTGGTCCAATCCTGAGTTTTGTTATTGGTGCAAGCATGTTTTTCATGTGAACTTAACAAATTAGGCTGAAAATAGTCTGTTTTCTTATTATTGATTTTCTTATTTTTATTCTAAACCCCATCAAAAGACCAAAACCACCAATCCATTTGTCGGTCTCTCAATATTTTGTCTGTAGCTCTCACATCCAAGTTTCTTAATTCCTACTGAAGAACTACGTTTTTAAACGGTTCAGAAATATATACTGCTCATGTCTGCTCACATTGATGAATTTTTAATAGTTGGGAGTTTTTAACAATGGAGCTCTATGACATAGAAGAATGCGGTATAATATTGATATAATATTTTGCTACACAGAAAATACTTAGGTAGTGAGATCAATTATTTTTTTTGTTTTGGTCTTTCGTGGGATCAGACTTATCCTTTCACACAAATAACAACCAAATTTATGAAACAGTCCTGAGTTATGTAAAAGGCAGTATGAGCATGTCTGCTGTGACAGCTATTAAAATGCACAATATTCTTCACATATTTTGGACTGTACAGATCATGAAGCACAACAGCTGCACTGTACAGTACTGCTGCTATTATACTGTAATACTGCTGCTATTACTACAAATACTGTGATGTGAACTTTATTTTGTGGTCATCCATGTTGTCCTCCTTAGATGCTGTATTCGCATTCCAGCTGCGTAATCCGGTCCACAATGGTCACGCCCTGCTGATGCAGGACACCAAACGCCGTCTGCTGAAGCGAGGCTACAAGAATCCAGTCCTCCTACTGCACCCACTGGGCGGCTGGACCAAAGATGACGATGTGCCTCTGGACTGGCGTATGAAGCAGCATGCTGCTGTCCTGGAGGAGGGCATCCTGGACCCAGCCAGCACCGTTGTTGCCATCTTCCCCTCACCTATGATGTACGCTGGGCCCACAGAGGTGAGAAGTAGTGGTGGCTTATTGTTCAGTCAGAGGTTACGATCAGTCTGGCATTATACCGTTCAAACATTTACCCATGATATCTATGTGTGATTAAATATTAACCTTCATGTGTTCCGATGTGTTATCAGGTTCAGTGGCACTGTAGAGCCAGAATGGTCGCCGGAGCAAACTTCTACATTGTTGGCAGGGACCCTGCAGGCATTCCTCACCCAGAGACTAAGCAGGACCTGTATGAACCCACCCACGGAGGCAAGGTCCTCACCATGGCCCCGGGGCTCACCTCTGTGGAGATCATCCCTTTCAGGGTCGCTGCCTACAACAAGACAAAGATGGCTATGGACTTTTTCGACCCAGAGCGGTAAGTCAAGAAAAAAGAAGAAATACAGTATGCAGGTTTTTCTTACATGTCCTGTTGTCTATTACATGTTTCTTTAATATAAAACCTGGACTCTACTGACATTGGTGTCCTGTTGTGAACCCAATCGCAGGGAAACTAGAGCAAATGCGAAGGACAAAGTGCAGTAAATCATTAGTGCTCACCACATTTTTTCAGACATTACATTACATCCTTCTGCACACATTTGTAGGCCCAAATCTTTTTAAGCCAAAACATTTGTAGGCCCAAATTATTCAAGTCAAAACATGAATTTCATGGTTATGTGAACCACCTGTGACCCTGCATCTTATCTTGTTGGCACTACAAGCAGATTGTAATATACATCTCAAGACAACTCCCTAAATTATGAGGCTGAGTGTTGTGGATTTATATCCACCTTTTGGTATTTCTGTGCAGATATAATTATGGCCTAATCATATGATTCTGTCCTGCCCACTCTCTCCATACTGCCCTTTCCTCATTCCTCACTTTTTCAGACATGCGGAGTTTGAATTCATCTCTGGAACCAAGATGAGGAAGTTGGCTCGAAGTGGAGACAACCCTCCAGACGGTTTCATGGCCCCCAAGGCCTGGAAGGTGTTGGTTGAGTACTACACCTCTCTGCAGAAGGATTTATAAGGAGTGTTAAATATAACACCCACCTCTCCAGGAGTATTTTAAATAGATAATTTTTTCTTATACAAAAATACTTTTAGATTGCTTTGAATTATGAGTCATTCTGGTATGGGTGGGTGTTTTGTCCAAGTCTTCACCAAATCATAAAAAGTTGTCTTAAGCAATTAAATCATTCAATTTTGACATTCCTATAAACCTATGTGATTTATAAATATATTCTATGTTTATATGCATATTAATTTAAACTATGTATTTAAAGGTAACTTGAGAGTCTTTTATTTTAATTTTATGTAGGAGCACATCCCAAGACATGAAATCATTTTTAATATTTGCATGTACTATCTGAGGGATGCAAAAAAAAAAGCATTTTATGGCAATAATATCACTGTCTGTCGAGTTATTCGTATGACCTGATTGAAAGTTACTTGCAGTTGTAGGACTACCTACAGTGCCTCTTTGGTTTACATGTATGGATGTTAATTAATTCATCATGTCAACGTTTCATATTAGTGTAAAATACAACAGATTGTTTTATAATGTGAAAGTGCCTTTCTCTCAAATGTCAACATTGTAAAACAGAAATCGTTTAAATCTCTTGCTGGCGTATGCCTGAAATGTCTCTGAGATTTGTGTGATTTTATAAAGTCGCCATGTACATTCATGTAATAAAGACCTCCAATTTTAGGAAGATAAATGCAGTAATGAAGCTTTTTATTATGATGAATACTGGTCTATTGTGGTACTGTAAACTAAACAATGTTAATGTTATGGATTGAAGTGGGTTTTTTCCAGTGATACCTCTGTCCTGATTTTGTCTATGTGCCACTGGTTATGCAACACACCCTATATTAACTTTTGTGTGTACAAGGTGCATACTTATCAGTTGAAGGTTAAAGTTGACCAGGCAGTGTGGCATTCTGGGGCTACAAAGACAAAAGTACAGTGCTGCCATCTGCTGGCAAGAAGTGGTACAGGAAAACACTAAAATACAAAACAAGGAACTATACTGTAAATGTATGTAAAAGGACGCAGTCACTGTGGGTTTCTCTGACCGGAGGTAGGCTTGATAACACCACTCATCACGATAACGTCTCTCACTGACACCAGACCTACCAATAGTTTTGTCCATATTGATAGCCTGTCAAATGAAGGGTGAACTTTGGTAAGCAGCAGTCCAGAGTGGAGATGTTCATAAATGGTCTAATAGCCTATCTTTTGCACATTTGTTTACAATGTAAAAACTGGGGTTGGTTCTGGATTTGCTTTGCCAGTCAAATCTTTTATAACAGATTAATGAGAGCCTGAGACGCTTTCAAATTATACTTGGGATGGTTGAGTGAACTTGATGAACTGATTAATTTTGCCAGTCATTAATCTGTAGGGGTTACATTGCTACGAGATGAGTGTTCGTCTATGAGGAGAACCAGTATATGTACCAGATTCCATATTAGCCTCACATGGGATGGGATCAGATCATTTAATCTGCGATGTTCCAGGTAACTCCATTTGAATCTGCTGAACTGCACCTACGGTAGGCTACTTTATAAAATCTCCAACTACTGTACCTCCAACATGTCATGTCACTGAGAAATGACCAGGATGGCTACTGGTGTAAATCTCTTGTGTCATACAGGCCTAATATTTCTGAATTTAGGCTAACTTTATTTTAACACCACATAAATGTGATGAAGTCACATTTCCACTCAGGTGTTCAGTACTGGCATGAAGGTTAATGTCAAAGACAAACGGCAATTGGAACCAGTGAATTTCTGTCACAATGTTTCATTTTCTGTGGATTGACTAATTGATTATTTAACTAATTGGTTCAGATCTAATCCAAACCCTGTAGAGTCCTAACCTAGAATTTATTTCAGATAAATATTTTGGATGCATCTAACTGGATATGTGCGTCAATGGCAACAACGTAAACCACATTTCAGTCTATGGTCCATGCAATTAACATCGTTGGTATAATTTAGGATTGATTTGAGGACATTGTATAAAGAAGCCAATGAATGTACTGCAAAGTATATTGATTTACATTGTAAACATAATATCTGTGTCTTATGGACTGATATGTTACAAAAATATTTTTGTAAAATGACAGTTTAAACCGCGAAAAGTGACATTAGGTTGGAAACTTCCCTAATTACAGCCACACGTGATCACTTTGACAGAAGGGAGCGTCGCATGCGGACTCACTTTATCCTTCCGCGAGAAGCACGTAATAACTCGATTGTTGCGCTTTTTAGGGTTAAAACGATTACATATGTAAGTAGTTGTTCATCGGATTCTAATATTTATTGT
This sequence comes from Perca fluviatilis, assembly GCF_010015445.1. NCBI lineage: Eukaryota > Metazoa > Chordata > Actinopteri > Perciformes > Percidae > Perca > Perca fluviatilis. Next base: position 15,167,989 of record NC_053130.1, on the reverse strand, counting down.
TGAAACAATATGAGTTAATGCTGCATTTGCCGGTTCAAATTAAACTGTGGAACTATATAGTGAAGGCGGCGGGATATTTGTTCTAATATCCCAGCCTGCTCTACCTTCTTTTTTTCCTTCGGTGGAGGCCATGATGGGAGCCTGAGAGTTCAGCTGGAGCGAGAGGAACGAGAAAAGAAGATGATTCCCCGGGACGGAACTGTCAAACCAATCTGTGCAGATTTCTGATCTTTGTATAGTCTATATACATTTAAGGTGGAGCCTGTCACTTTTTTTCAGATGTGTTCTTGGCAATCAGTCGATGACAATGTTGAATCGTTAGGAGGCTTTTGGATCGAAAAAGGAGCTAGCATAGCTGCGCTAGCTAACTCGTTAGCTAGCGAGCTAGCTACATCTAAGTGACTGGATACGGGTTTCGGGAACCGGTGAGTTCTCTATCCTCTTGCTGTCAATCGCGGCGGCTGCGATTGAGCCATCGGCTTGGACCGTGTCTGGCATCTAAAGGACAACTGCATGTATTTAATTCGGGGGTGTTTGCAAGACGATTTGCAGGATTGGGAAAGTCGGGCCTGCACGGAGGAGCAGAGCAAGGCCCGTCTTTATGATCCAGAGGAAGCCTTTCTAATCCTACCGACAGCCACCGCTAGCTCTGCTGGCTAGCACGTCTCTGCGAGGACCTGCAGAATTCAGAGAGCAGCCAGCGACGGAGAGCAGACCCACTGACTGCGACATACACGATAATACAGCAAATCCTAGGAAAAAAAAAACTGTTCTCATCATTTAACCATAACGTTACCCCATATAGACTCCTGTCACCTGCTAACGTTACAATGGCTGCGATTATAAAAGAAATGGTCAGCCGGAACAAAAGGAGATATCAAGAGGATGGGTTCGACCTGGACTTAACATGTATCCTTTCCTATGTCCCTTATTTTCACGGCATCCGGAACATTAACTAGTAACGAGTAATCGTTGCATTGAGTAGTAGAGCTGGAACCAGACATGTCAGTGGAGTAACGTGAGGTAGTTAGCTTACCTGCTAACTTAGCGAGCTGGCTAGTTGGTCAGAGAGCGCAGCTTTGCTGTCACCCAGCATGTTTGAAAGATGGTGGATCTGTCAAACCAGCACGCATAAATGTCACAGTCGTATTATTGCTGGAAACCCCCTTTTCACTGGACATTAGTTCGTGTTTTGGAAAAACGACAGGGCATTTAACTTGCATACCAGTCACCCAGCGGTGGACCTAGCTTGAGGTTGTAAAATTGTTAGCGGCATTGAGTAGTTTTTCTTTTTTTATTATTCTTGTATTAGTTGGTGTTTGAAGGCAGGTAGATGGTGTCTAGTATTCATCTCAGAATGTCTTTCTACTTAATGTTTTATGTTTATAAATCTGGATAGACTATAGGGTAGGTTTCTGGTGTATGATGCAAATAGCTGAAAAGACTAACATCCCTGATGTACACTCACCCTTGCCTAACCTGTGTCCTCTATGGGTGAGTATTCATTGATGGATTTCAACAAATCTTTGAAAATCTAATTAACAAATTCCTTTCCCTTTGTGGAGATACAATCATTTCCAGCTTTAAGCATTGCTATTTCAGTCCCTCTGCAGGACTCATTTCTCATCTATTACCACTGATAATAGTTGACCTGGTTCCCTAGTGCAGTACCACTGATACTGGAGTTGGTATTTTTAGGTTTTTGGCTGGTGATAAACTAGATTAACAACTGATGTGGTTGAACATGGACGGCTGAATGCAAAATCTATTGTCTGACAGTACTGAGAGAGGGTCATGGTTATAGTTGGATGTACATTTGACTTTTTATTAGGATTTCAAAAATCCTTTTCGGCCTTTTGAGTCCCGAGTTTGGCATTTCTCGTTTCAGAGTTGAAACAAGTAGACGAATAATGGATGAGTCAATTTTGATAATTGGTTGATGTTTTTCTTTCTTTCTTTGTTGCAGAAATTCACTGCCTCCACCTTCTCAAATGTGAAAATGTGCCTGTTTTCTTAGTCTTAAATGATATTAAATTAAAAATCGTTGTTTTGGACTGTTGGGTTATTGGCCAAAACAAGGCCTTGGAAGATGCCAACTTAGGCTATGGGAAATTGTAATGGAACATTTTTTTAACTACTTTTTTGACCCCTTTATAAACTGACTAATGACTAATCGGATGGGTATGGGGCAAATTAATAGATAATGAAAATGATTCTAAATTTCATCCCTATCTGGATCCGTTCAGCATGTAATTTAAACAGGTCTTGTTATTTATGGACATAATTTGCTCTGGTTATCATCAGTAATTGTTCCATTAACTTGGCAACGTTGCTCAATAGTTTTGTGTTTTTGTAGAAGAATGTAAATGTGAAGCTGAGTGCTAGTTACCTTGATTCAATACTGCCACTATCGATAACATATTGAACAGAAGTGTCAGCTGGGATGCATGTTTGACTGCAGATGCTGAAGAGTGTGCATCACAATATTTGATCAGATGCTTCTCACCTGGTTTTCTAATGTGGTAAAGCTTGTGGCATGACTTGTCTCTAGAGCTTTGTGCAGGTGTGAAGGGTGCACGCCACTCAAAGGTGGCATCTTTCTTTGGCTTGAAGTCTCCTCTTGTTCAGATGTGGGCCCTTTCTAACCATCCCTTTCATCATTTTTGGCATGGTGTCTAAAAACAATATGGGCTCGCTGCAGTTATGTAATGCAGTATCACAGTTCTGGGAATTGCCCTTAAAATAGTTACCAGTGATCTTGTATTAGTGTTGCTGTCTGAGAGCTTTCTCCCTCTCTTACCCTCTCAACCCACCACCTCTCCTTTGCTCTTTTTCTTTACTACTCCCACTGTAATTCTCCTCCCTGTGCTTGTCCCCTTTCCTCTGCTCTCCTCCTTTCCTTTCCTCCCCACCCCCTCCTCACTCAGCGCTCGCCCGTTCCCACTCTCCCTTTCCCCCCCTCTCTCTTGCTCTCAGTTGTGGATTTGGCGTATGCATAGAGCTAAGGCAGGGATGGCTTTAAAGAAAAGGCGTGCCTGAAATGGCAGATTTTCTTTCTTTTTTTTTTCCCTCCTACTTGGAGCTTCCGTCGGGGGTCCCGTATGTGCGTTTCCTCCCAGCTGCATAGACCAAGCCCCCCCATGCCCTGGGCTGAGGCTCTCCTGGGAGCTCTGGAGCTTTTTTAGAATAGACTGACTGGGATCACTTTGCCATTAGGTCCAAGTGTTGGCATAGCCAATCAAATAGTATAGAAAAGCTGTATTTGGCTCCTAATTAAGTCTTTGAGGCATTAATGGATGGGATTATGGCACAGTGTGTACAGATAGGCTTCTCCGTCCTGAGCTAAAGGGAAGTAGCTTGGCTGTATGCAAATAATACTATAGATTTGCTATTGGGCTTGTGGAATTCATGCATCAAGACCTGTGTTGATGCATGTTCTGGATTCCAACATGTTTCTATACCAGCAGGTCTACTGATAGAACAGTGCACCATGGAAAGGGTTGTTCTTGTGTGTTTTTGCATGTGCAGGTACTGGTGTGCACACCAGCTAAGCCAGAGTTGTCAGATGCGTGTGTCAAATTTTTCTGACCAGTTAAAAAGTGATTTGACTCTGGGGAAAATGGGTCTGCTCAAATGAAACCGACACATCCAATTAGAAATATTCAGCTTTTCTATTTTTGACACCGTGGCACAGGAAGTGTAAGAAAAGGTTGCCCTTTAGTCAGTGGTTAAAGTGTGAAATCCCACAGCCATGGCGACAAGCAGACTTCAGTTACAGGTAGGCGTTGCAGCCGAGCCTCAAAGACATGCGCGCCAACTTAATTATTCTTTTCTCTGCAACATGACACCCATGTGTGCCTTTAACATTGTATGTATGTATGTCACCGTATAATTGGCTACGACATTTTCCATCGCCATCCTGCGCCGAAATATTGAGGACCGTTTGATGATGTACTGGTGTAGCACGAGCGAGGTGGTGCAAACAGAAGTTAGACTGGTAGTGGAATCAGGTGCATGCGGTTCGCACTTGTCTTGTCCATCACCGCATGTCATAGGAACGCAACAGCTTCCTTCTGCTGCATGTGCAACCTGCGAGTCGTAACACAAAGGACTTATTGTCTGAACCATTTTCTACCGGTGCGTCTTCATGTTGCCTACGTTCGATATCATAGATATTCAAATTGTTCCGGCTGAGCTTGAAAGAGGGATAAGCCGAACATTTGCAATCATCCCAATATAACTTTGGGCTCTAAAAATAAATGCAGGTCAGGGAGCGGAGACTCTCCTCGTGCACCCTCATGTGGGCCTGGCTCGTGCAGGAGAGCAGTTACTCCCATCCTCTCTGCCTGCTTCTAACTGTCAAGGCCATCTGTCACCACACACACACACACACACACACACACACACACACACACACACACACACACACACACACACACACACATCCCTTCTATGTGCTCCCATCTATCCATAACTACAATGACACTCTCATGTTGACATTGTCTGAAACTTTTTTATACTCTGCTCTACACCGCTGCCTGTCTTTGCATTCTTGTCATTGAGCTCAAATGGCAAATTCTTACGCATTGTAACTTCTTTCAGCTAAAGAAATGCATTTCATTTTGAGTCTTGTTATATAGCTCTTGAAAGCATAGGCAGAACTACTTATTCTTCCAGTTAAAGATGTGGCACTGGGCCCCTCTTTATTTGCTGCTTTCATGCCTTCTTTTCTGAATAGGCTTGATTTCCACAGTCCTGCACAATGTACATTACCTTGACCCCTGCCTAAACAGATATCTACCCAAACATCATCGCAATGGGCTTTCCAGCGGAGAGACTCGAAGGCGTGTACAGAAACAATATAGACGATGTAGTACGGTGAGTTATGTGATAATAGAAAAGGGAAATGTAAGAAAGTACTTTTATTAGAGAATATTGGTGTCTATTCGTTTTGCTCTGGCACGTAAATATATTATGTTCTCTCCTGCAAACAGGTTTTTGGATTCAAAGCATAAAAACCATTACAAAATCTACAACCTGTAAGTGTTCCACATTTTCTTTATACCTGAACTGCTCTTTGTTTGCTTCATAACTTCCTCTGTGTGTTTGCTAACGTGATTGTCTTCCCATTTCAGCTGCGCAGAAAGACACTACGATGCTGCCAAATTTAACTGCAGAGGTAGGCTGCTTTATATGTTCCATAGATGCTTTTCCTCAGTCTGACCTAAAAGCTTGATGACACAAGGTCCGGAGAAAAAAAAAAAAAATCCCACAAGATGTCTAGCGTGTCTTCCTCCCTGTCTTGTCCCCTCTGACCTGCTTGATCTGTGTCCTCATTTCTTTTCTTCTCTGGTTACAACTTTACGTCCCGTCACGCATCAGTTGCACAGTACCCCTTCGAAGACCACAACCCTCCTCAGCTGGAGCTAATTAAGCCGTTTTGTGAAGACCTGGACCAGTGGCTCAGCGAGGATGACAATCACGTGGCGGCCATCCACTGCAAGGCCGGGAAGGGCCGCACTGGAGTCATGATCTGCGCCTATCTCCTCCATCGCGGCAAATTCCTAGAGGCCCAAGAAGCGCTCGACTTTTACGGAGAAGTCAGGACAAGGGACAAGAAGGTGATATGTCCATCTGAGACCAAATGTCTCAACACAGCAGCCGTTTATCACTTCAGATCAATTGTTGCAACTAGGGCTTTTTTATTTTCATTATCGATTAGTCTGCCGATTTATTTAGTTTTGTCCATTTATCAGAAAATTGTGAAAATAATAGCATTTTCCCAGATTCTAAGGTGACCTAGTGAAATTGCTTTTCCAAAATCTACATAAGGTAATAACAATAATCTATGTAAAACAGAGAGAAGCAGAAAATACTGGTCACAGATCATATTTGGCGTTTTTGCTTTCAAAGTGACTTGATCACTTGTCATTTTTTCTTTATTTGTTTTGTTCCAGCTCTAGTTGCAAACACTTGGAACACACACAGAAAAGAGCCAGCCATTTTGTACGTTCCGGATCTCTAAACATTGTCACTGTTGTTGCAGGGAGTAACGATCCCGAGCCAGCGCCGCTACGTCTACTACTACAGCTACCTACTGAAGAACCAGCTAGAGTACAAGCCGGTGGCTCTCCTCTTCCACAAAATGGTGTTCGAGACTCTCCCTATGTTCAGCGGGGGCACCTGCAGTGAGTCACGCTCATGTTCAACTTTAACTCCAAACTAGGGCGTAGGCACGCATATCCCTGTTCAAACGGAACGAGAGACTTGGATGTGCTGTGCACTGTAGGGCTCACCCACGCTGCAGTTCAGCACCATAGAGCCGCGCAGGTCATCGACGGTGGAGTTGAGTCGTCCTGTGCCGGCAGTTTTAAAATCAAGTGTGGCCGAATTTCGCTGTAGTATTTTTAGACCTTTTGACTCACAAGGGCAGCTTCTTATTGATCAAGTCCTCTTGCTGCTGCTTACAACGAGGCCAACTCATTCTCTGCCCACAAAAATTACGTTTTCAGTCAGACACCTCTATTTGTCATGACGACATTTTCAAATGTTATCAGGATCATAGGATGTCTGTTCTTTGACTTCTCCCACTTGAGAAAAACAAAAATTGGTAAGAGGTTTTTGAGATAACAAAACGAGTAAAATTTTTAACTCAAACTTGTGCAAAATTGAGCATTTGAGCCATTTTTTTTAATTTATTTTTTTAGCTTCCTCATGAGGATTGCTTTCATTTGTTCATTTTCTGCTGTGCAATACTTTTTTTTTTTTTTGTGCACACTATTCAGAGAAATTACAATATGCACTGTTTAAACAGAGTAGAACACTTAACGCGCTGCACGAGGGAAGTACACGCACACACTGGACAGTACAGTCAAAGCCAGATACGCTTTGTGTGCTTTACTCGCATGTAACCAGGAAGTAACTAAAAGTCAGTAAAGGTATTAAATATTTGGGTCAATGATTTCTTTTTCTTTTTTTACATGCGTTAATAAGTCACTGTAGTTGATTTCAGTCGTGTGTGTGTGTGAGACTAGTAATATGCTTGATTGTAAAAGTGTACTGAAACCAAAATGTTATCATTTAACATCAGTACTGATTTTTAGCTCTCCATATCCTCTAACTTATACCGTAATTCAACTTAAGTCACCCAAACTGAGACATTTGTGAGTTCTTTGGTGAAATATCTAAGCAGATAATGAGACTTTTTTGGTTAAATAGGTTTAATAGTTCTCATGTTATTTTATTTTTTTATTTCTCAAAATGTGTCTGAGACACACAATGTTGTACCTTTTCATGCATCTAATTTGTCCATTATTATAAACTATCTGGTGCTTTTTCACCCTTAACACCTGGCTGTGCTGAATATTCCCTGACTGTATTTCCTCCTAACACTCCCTTGAAAAAGGCCCTATTCTGAGTTTGACGTCTTAATACATGTACACACCCACAGGTTTGACTTCACCATAGCCGTAAAAAAAGGAGAAGCAAGTTTGATAATTCTGTTACAAATACCCTCCATGTCACACATTTGTTTTTCTTTTCTTTTTTTAATTCACAAAAGACAACTGAAATGTCTTTTTGGTTGTCAGCAATGTCAAGTACCCCCTTCCCCTTTGAGCATCTTACAATCCGCCAGGTCAAATGTTTTAAGATGCATAACTCCACTTTAAAGCCACGTACTATATGTTGTTTTTAAGAAAAGCTATGTCGATGCTAATATCTGTAAATATTTGTGTAGAGCTGTTGTTTGTGCCTGCTGTGCTGTGAAGCCCCTGACAGGCCAGCCAGGTCCTGTTAATGATAATCTCCTTCTTTCTCTCTAAGGGGACAGTACCTTTAAAAACAGGAGCGAGCCGACCCCTCAGGGCTTCAAGAAAGGGAATTGGCATTGGGGTAAATGAGCCTTTCATCCATTATCATTTCACTCATTTGCCTTTTTTATATGGCCCCAGAGATCCACTAGGCAGGAGCCTTCTGATCTAGGCATGTTGCCTAACAGGATATAGGACTAGTTTACAGGTATATGAAGTTCTTTCCAACACCACTCCCACCCAGCAGGAAAAAAGAAGGGTTCAAATTCTTCTATATGTAACGTAACGTGTTGCGCCGGTCCAAGACCGTGACTGTCTGTCAGAATAGGGTCATATGCCTCTGGGTCTGGGTCTCTTTGGGTGTTACATTTTGTGGGCTTTCCCCTTCCTCTCATTAATTTTAATATACTGTTTTCACTTATTCAGGGAGGGGGGAGGTGGTGGTGTGCTGTTTCTTTTTCTCAAACTCATGTTATAACACTGCTGTCATGTCTAGCCCTTTTGATTCACTCACTCTTCTTGTGTTTTCTGTCTCTTCTCCTCACAAATCTCACAATCTTGGTGCAACGCTGACCTTTTATTTTTTATTTTTTTTTGCAGATCCCCAGTTTGTGGTTTACCAGCTAAAAGTGAAGATTCACACGTCGAACCCCGCTCAGACGCGGCGCGAGGACAAGCACATGTTTTTCGAGTTCCCCCAGCCGCTGCCAGTTTGTGGAGACATCAAAGTGGAGTTCTTCCATAAACAGAATAAGATGATGAAGAAGGTTAGTTGTGTGTTCAGGGGCTTTCATTGTAGCTTAGTTTCACACATTTCCGTCGGTCATGAAGAGCTTATTTAAGCTGTTGATTTGTCATGACGTTTGCTAGGTCAAAGAACAATAAATGGGCATTTATCTAAGCATTTTCTTGATGAGCTTGCTGCCAACAATTATGCTTTCTTTTTAGGACAAGGCTCATAGCATTCTGAGTTTGTTTTTTTTCTTTAACAAATCCCATGAAAATGCAACTTAAGTATAGTTGTTTTTTTTTCTTGCAAAAGCCTGATGTAGTGTATTCTTCTCTGCCATAGACCTCTTTTCTTGTCCAAAAACTATTAAAAACTCATCAATTGGCCAATGTTATTAGTTCCAATGTTACTTCATTAGCAGGGCACTGTAGTTTTATTTTGAATCGATCCGTCCTGCTGCCATAAATACTTGAGAGAATAGATAGATAGATAGATAGATAGATAGATAGATAGATAGATAGATAGATAGATATTCAATCAATCATTCACATCTTCAATAGAAACAAATGGGCTCGAAGCTGAGTGCCACACCACTGTCTGTGGTAGGGAAGTCTGAAAGTACCTAGAGACGGACTAACACATTGATGGTTAACATATATATTTTTTTTTATCATTTATTTGACAATAAGAAAAATATAGAATAACACCAGCCGTATTTAAAAAAAAAAAAAAAAAGTTCCTTTTTTTTAATTCTCTATTTCGCCCAATTTCTCAATAAATCTCATTAACTCTGCCCTTCAGGATAAAATGTTTCACTTCTGGGTGAACACGTTCTTCATCCCTGGACCAGAGGAGAGCGCGGACAAGATAGAGAACGGGGCGGTGAACAACGCAGACAGCCAGCAGGGGGTCCCGGCACCGGGCCAGGGCCAGCCGCAGAGCGCCGAGTGCAGGGAAAGCGGCAGGGAAAGCGACCGGGACAGGGACTACCTCATCCTGACGCTCACTAAGAACGACTTGGACAAGGCCAACAAAGACAAAGCTAACCGCTACTTCTCGCCAAACTTCAAGGTAAGGATTTCATTTGGATATTTGCTGGATAAAAGGATTGATTGTTATATTTAAAGGTCCCATGACATGGTGCTCTTTGGATGCTTTTATATAGGCCCTAGTGGTCCCTTAATACTGTATCTGAAGTCTCTTTCCCGAAAGTAAGCCTTGGTGCAGAATTACAGCCACTAGAGCCAGTCCCACAATGAGCTTTCCTTAGTATGTGCCATTTCTGAGAGGGTGGGGGGGGGGCGCAAGGTGGAGGGTGGGGGTGTGGCCTTGACCAACTGCCACTTTGCTCGTTTGAAAGCCAAGATGTCTCTCTCTCATAGGTTGGCCAAATTCTCTGTGTGGGCAAAGCAGAGAAAGGGGAGGTAACCTTGCTCCTTATGACCTCATAAGGAGAAGATTCCAGATCGGCTCATCTGAGCTTTCATTTTCTCAAAGGCAGAGCAGGATACCCAGGGCTCGGTTTACACCTATCACCATTTCTAGCCACTGGGGGACCATAGGCAGGCTGGGGGAACTCATATTAATGTTAAAAAAACCTCCATAGTGACATTTTCATGCCATGGGACCTTTTAAGTCTGTCAAATCAGTCATTAGTTTTATCTATGATTGCTGCTATACAAAGTAATGGAAGGAGCAATGATGAGACTTGTTTGCTATCATTTTAATGCACAGACTGAAGTTAGTTTCTTAACTTGCAATTCCAGGTGAAGTTGTATTTTACGAAAACCGTGGAGGAGCCTTCGAATTCTGAGGCAAGCACTTCGACATCCGTCACCCCGGACGTTAGCGACAATGAGCCAGACCATTATCGATACTCTGACACCACTGACTCTGATCCGGAAAATGAACCTTTTGATGAAGAGCAGCACACGCAAATCACAAAAGTGTGAACTCTTTTTAAACAGGAAAAGAAGAAATTATACACAAGAAAAAAAGGAGAAAACTTGAATATAAACTCAAAAGAAGAACCTTTGTCCCTTCCCTCCCCCAGACGGCAATAGAATATCATCATGTCAAATGCCAATTTTAGGGAAAAAAAGATAAATATCCTGACCAATATATTGTTTTTTTTTTTTTGTTTCTTTCTTTTTTTCTTTGGCAGGGCCATGTACCATGTGCGAGGTATTGACACTGTTGCCCCATGGGAAAAGGTGCTGTAGCTATAAAAATGTGTATATATATATCTATATACATACGTATATGTATATACATATATACATGCATATAAACTTTTTTTGTGTCAAAGACAATGGAAAGAGTACCACAATCAGGAGATGGGAGTTGAAGTGTGGGAGAAGATAGAAGAAAGAAAGAAAGATATACTAGGATTATGCTGCTCCTTCTCCTGTCTAAACCAAGGCCAGTGCTGCAGTCACTTTGTTTCACTCCCTCTCTTCTCCTCCTCCTCCCCCCCCTCCCTTCTCCTTTCATCTTTTACTCTCTCTCCCCCCTCCATCCTATCCTCCTTCCTATCCTCCTTTTACTGTGAATGCTTCTTGTGCTCTTTGCAGGCTGTCTCACGTGACTTTTGGTCTTTGTGCAGTACAAACTGCATGCGGGCAGTGGGTTTGGGGTGGGCGGGGTTATGAAGAGGCTGTGATGATGTCTAAAGCATTGCCATTCCTGTTCCCACTGTGTATACGTTAAATTATGCAGAACAAGGCATCCCATGTAATTGTTAATGTTTTTTTTTTATCCTAAGATAATAAAAATATAATACACAACAGCAGGGAGACAAGTGTTTGCAATAATGTCAACACTACATTTAAAGGACAATGGTGATTTGCATGTATTGGAATTGGCGTCCATCCCTAATAAATGTATGCAATGTTGTCTTTTCTTAAAGAAACAAGCTTTGAGATGTGTCTTCTGCGTGGGGTTCCCCAGTGCTTCGAGTCATGCTCAGAAAATTACATCAGGTTTATGTAATGTTCTCCCTTTTTGCTGTTCGCAGTTAATGAAAATCATGCAGAGCGCAAATGAATTTTGCGATTACGAAGTTGTCCTCAAATGATGAAGCCAATGCAGTCTAACTTGACACCGTTGCTGTCAACTGAAGTCATGATTTTAAGTGACAGCTCCCAGACCACTTAACTTGAGCATGTGAGTCGCTGGAGGAAAATGTGCACTGCACTCAATGAGAAAAATGCTGTAAAGCAGGTTGTCGCTGCAGCTGCTGGAGCTGTGTTAACAGTAACTTCCTGCTTTAAAGGTCAGCACTGCAAATAGCTGGTGCGACCTGATGTAGGGAAGTGATGGAAGGATTATTATTGAAAGTTCAACTGAGGGCAAAGAGCCCACTTCAAACCCATAAGTGACTCAACCAGGGAGCTGAGCACTGACCGTACAATAATGTTAATCGGTGAGAAAAGGCATATGCATCTGTTTATCAAAGCAACCGTTTAAACTCTTCGAAACTTGTCTGCTAATTACATTTCACACAACTGAGCTTACGCTTGTATGGAGAACCTTTTGTTGCGATATTTCTGCCAAATATTTCCATTTCCTGAATTGATTTCAAAGTAAACTGACCTCCTTTTTAACATTTTTTTTTTTTTTTTTAGCATTTATGAGCCAAACGCAGCCTGACCTCATACCAAACCAGCAGTGTCGCATGCACAGTGGTCGCTGCTGGGTAATCAAGGCGTTCTCCACATGAAATGAGCAGAGGAAGGAAAAGGCTACCAGCCCAGGAGGGAGGAGCGCGAGGCCTCGGGTAGATGGAGCCTGCTTCGCTTGCAGGCTTGTGCGACTCTCCCAAATGAAAGTGTAACAGGATTAACTACCATGTCACTGTGATAGCAGAGCAGAGAGTGGCCCAAAGTCTCCTGATAATAAAATAAAGTATGAATTAAACATATTTTTTATATATATATATATATATATATATATATATAAGTTCCCCCTTTCCTTTTTACCTTTTCTATTTAAACTTTTTAATCCTCGGCTCTCTTGTGTTTGATAGAGACATCAAAGCCAAACCAGTGCAGCGTCAAATGAGACAGGCAGTAGTCGCAGGGGCCCCGACTGTAATTGGCTGAGCTGAGAAGGAGGAAGAGACTCTGGTAGATTATTAATGAATGTGCTGTGCTGGGTTGAGGGATGCCTCAGCTCTCCACAGGCAGGCGAGACTGAAGAGGGCTGACTTCAGTAGAGCGTTTGAGCCCGAGAGTCCACATTTTAAGCTTTTGATTGCCCTCCTCATCACATACATAAACACCGACACAGCAGCATCTGAAATATTAATCTAATCAATACGCTGCGTCATTTGTACGTCTCTGACCACCGGCTCCTCTGTTGATTTTTCTGCATCAACCAGCTCTCTTGAAGATGAGACAAAAATGGAGGAACAGGAGTTTTGGAGGAATATTTACTTTTGTATATTTAAATCAGAATTTTTCTCCATTATGTGGGTCAGATATTATACATCCAGCTAAATAAAGATACACTGTTTTAGGGTGTGACGTAAAAAGAAACTGAACAAATGATATGGAATTGTATTCATGTTTCATCTACAATCTGATAGACAAATGGTTTTTTTTTTTGCTGTGCTGATGTCTTGATGACTGTTCCTTCTGAAAATGGCATTAAGAATAGGTTTGGTTTGCTGACAGTATTGAGACAGGAGTCAGTGGTGCAAATGCATCTTTTGAAAAAACTGTGAACTTATTGTCCCGTTGGCGACAGTGCTTTATTTTCCCTCTTCATTAACTATTTCATTGCATGAAACGCCAGAGGGGAGTAAACAGAACAGTAAAGAGAATCTTTAGAAGCTATTGTGACTGACTGTAGCTGGCCCGGCTGGGAGTTTTGTGGGTGGTGGTTGTTTGGTTCTGATTTAGTGGCTCATAATTGTTATTTAGTATCTCATAATATTGACATGAGCATTTGTCATGTATAACGGTCAATCATCTTTTGTTATGTTTTTTTTTTTTCTGGCAAAATATAGAGATTTAAGCATAGTATGATGACAAAATGAGGGGGTAGAGGAGTGTGTGGGGGTCAGTCTGGCCTACAAAGAGAAGATAAGCCCAAGCTGGTAACCCCATTTCCCTTCCATCTGTTGGTAGCAGTTGTAGAGCATGGCTGCACTCACCAGGACCTGGCAACCCATCCCCCAAGCCCTCTTTCTCTGGCTGACTGCACAGCTGTGTTGCGTTTGGATTAGGCCAAGAATAAAACAGGAAGTAGAAATTAAACAAAAGCTTAAACACACACACACACACACACACTCACTCACTCTTACACAGGCAGTCTAAGTTACCAAAGACTCAGCAGCAGCACGAGTGACAGCCTGTGGAAAAAGTGCACACACCCACATGTGTAGACCATCTCACACACACACACACACACACACACACACACACAAATAAATATACTACAGTATGAACAAAGTCATACTCTGCCTCCCACAGACTCACATAAGCCCAGGCGGGACCACAGGCATATCATCTCTCTGTGCCCACACTCATGCTCACACATATGGTCTTTTTACATGCTAAGTGCCTCTTTGCCTCTCCTTCCCTTTTCATGGTGGTCTGAGGAAAACTAGCAAGCACGCTCAATCGGTCTTGCAGCATGCCAGTATAATGATGCTAAAATGGGAGTATTTTGGTTATGAGATGACACGCATTTACATTAACATTATATTCATGACACAAATCACTCTGATTAATATGGATTCAATCTTATCATGCAACCACTGACATCCACAGATGTACAAACTTCTTTTTTTTAAATAAATATTATTAAACGTATTTTTGGGAATTTTTGTTTTTATGCAAGAATCCTGATTAATCTATTTTTGGTCGACCTTCAACAGCAGGAAAAGACTCATTGTGGATTGCAGGCATAATATGCCTTTGAAAGTAGCATCCACCAGCAACAAAAATCTGAGTAGAACACTAATGAGAATACATTATTAGATATTATCACTACATTATCCTTGTATAACATTTTAGCTCTTAAAAGTGGCATTATTTTCTATGCTGTGAACTTGCTCCATCTTTCAGCGAATCCTCTACGTGGTTTCTCTTTTTGTGTGAATGCACCAAAATAGCCCGACGACAGCCACAGGAACTATGGTGAATGAGGAAGTGGAATTGGGAAGAAGAAGGAGATGTTTGGAAACATGTAGCTGTACGTGTGCATGAAGTAGCACAGAGTTAATCTAGCTGGCAAGGTGCATTTGATGGAGATCCATTAAAGTGCTTCTCGTCATGAGTTGGACGTGCTGTTAACGAATATACGGTAAATGTTTTTCAGATGTTATTTTTACTGTCAAGACCTGAGTCAACTAATGAGTCACACCAGCTCTGTGTGTGTGTGTGTGTGTGTGTGCGTTTGTTGACATAGATATGCCAACATGCTTGACAGTCTGTGTGTGTTTATGGAAGCACACACAGCACATGGAAATACTTACTGTATTGCTGTCGCCTTTGACCCCTCCTCTTCTTCAACACATGCGCGCGCGCACGCACACACACACACACACACACACACACACACACACACACACACACACACACACACACACACACACAAAGTGCTTATTCTATGTGATCAATGAAGAGCATGTGTTTCCATTGTACTGAATAACACTCAACATGCATAGCCAGACGCAAAACAACGTGTACAGAACCTTTACCATAGAGCTCTGCATACATACAGCCAGCTCAGCATACATGCACACTCACATTTCTACAACAGGAACTTGCATTGTGTTTAGGGAACCCCGTAGTGAAAAGTGCTCCTGCTGCAGGGCTTTGCTGTGCTTTATGTGTGCATATTTGAAAATGTATGTTCATACACCAGAGCCTGTGCATTTATGAAACTTTACTTTGACAGGCTCGGATCCCTACCTGACTTTTACCCTGAAATCTTAGAGCGGGTGTAATCCTTCCCCCGAGCCTCCTCCTACTCCTCCTCGCTCTCTTCCCTCTCTCCATCTAGTGTCACCACGAGGGTAATATGAGGCATATGGCTGCTGATGACAGTCCCTAATCCTCACGCTGATGACTGATAGTTAACCGCGCACTCCATCCCCATCTCATCCTTACATACCAAGAACAAGGGAGGGAGACGCAAGCGTGTTCGGCTGATCAGCCTCCGCTCTCTGTCTCTCCCAGCTGAGAGTCATTATCTGAAATGACTGATGTGAGAGCGGCTGATGGACAAGACCGATACTAGTGTTTGTGCTGGAGAGTGAAAGTTAGAAATGGTACTGCAGACCTGCAGAATTTCAGAGAAGAGGAATTGCTTCAGGGTTTTACAGTTCATGAGATGCATACAAAAACAAGCCTTTACTGTACATCCTGAGAGTTTGTGGAGGAAATAGTCAGAATAAGGGATCCAAAATCTGGAAACACTCAAGTTTGGGTTCATTTTTAATTTTTAACAATACAGTGACTCTCAAACAGTCATCTTCAGCCAATGATGCATCCAGACACCGGTCTGCAACTTTCTGCATTTCTGGTTTACCCGTGGTTTAAAGTGAGCCTATGCATTTCTATCTGCCAGTTTTTATGCTCATTTTCAATTTGGAAAAAGTCCAAATATCGCAAAAAAAAAAAAAAGTATGCTTAGCTGAGGTTGAAAAGTTTGTGTAACGATAAAAAACAAAATACGATAAAGTGCAATGGAAACAGACTTAGCAGATAAATAAAAACATCCACTGAATCTTCGGCTCCACTAAAAAGACAGAAGAAAACATGGAGTTATGAGGAGACTGTAATGCTCCTCAAATGAAACAAACCTAAAACCATATTTCCATCAAGTTTTCTACATGATTTTCCATTTAGCTGGAGAATTAGTACCAGCTGTTTATATCAATGCGCTCAACTCCTATTGTTGACACAACGATAGCGGGATAGAAACACACATTCATTCGAATTTTCTTCAGCAGATTTTCTAGAAATTTGGTTAAAATTTGTGCTACTTTTGGATGGAAACCTGACTTATGTAACAATTGCTGAGCGGCCACTGTGGCCACAATTTATTTGCAATTACAAGATGATGGTTGATGGCATTTTAATAATAATGACATTTGGAGAAATATATTCACTTTCTTGCCAAGAGTTCGATGAGACGGTCAATACCACTCTCATATCTGTCGGGTTAAAAATGAAGCTACAGCCAGGAGATGGTTAGCTTAGCTTAGAATAAAGACTGTAAGCAGGGGGAGACAGCTAGCCTGGCTCTGTCCCAAGGTAAACACAAACACCTATCAACACCTTCAAAAAGGTCCCCGACATGATAAAAATCTTGTTTATTAATCCGTACAAAAGAAACAAAGTGTAAAAACGGAAATTTGTGGTTTTAAGGGGGGTTATGTGCCTGACTATTTCTTCGCCTTTCCAACTTTTCCAGTGGTTGCCTGGAAATGTCAAACTATTCTTTTAAACATGTGGAGAGGAAAAGAAAAGGTTTATACCAGCAACCAATGGTCCACACACTGGACCGGCTGAGCTACAGTTGCCCAGATAGTATGTCAGTTTCCTTTTAGATGAAAATATCCAACTTGGGGTGAGTAAACCTACATCCAAAACCAAAAGGTCTTTTTGTGATCTATTTGACAGTATGGTATGAATTTATTTAAACCTTCCTACCTATTTTCACCGTATTGGACGAAGCAGTGGGCAAGTGTGCAATGGAAATTTCTGGTGTACAATACTTGTACAAACAAGTGACATATGTGACATCCATAGGCCTAGTGGATGTCAGTCATGGGAGTGGGTAAGCGCAGTCCATCCTCCCATTTAGAGCCTGCCAGTCAGCCAGCCACTCAACCAGCCCTGGAACCAGCCAGCCAGAGCTTTTTAAAGGGCCTGTGATTTGACAGAATCCCGTGGGGGGAGACGGGGGGATTAGGATTAGCAGCTGTTTCCCCTCAAACACTGGAGAAGATACGCTATAGCTACACCACGCTGATGGCAAATTAAATGATGAATTGAACATGCGTGCGTCGCCTCAGATAATGTGCTAAAGCTCCCCATTTCATAAATAGCAAGGAAGTTGTCCTTTTCTTGAACCCGGCCGTGTGGATCGGCTGTCACACACACATACTGAGTAGCAGGGAGGAAAGCAAAGGCATATTGCGGCCGTGAGAAAGGTTTAAAACATCATCACTTTAATCTGGGAGCACAAAGCCAGCTACAGATTATGCTTCTGCCTCTCAAGCGATTCTGTTGCAGATCCGGTTTAGATGACCCCCGCTAACACCCTCAGAGACAGGGGCTTTTAACCCCAAACAAACACTGATAGCAAGCAGCCATCAAATGAGAACACACAGTGAGCACACACACACACACGTTATCCACATCCATAGCATGTGGACTGTACCCACCCACAGCATCCCGAAACACATACACAAGGGCACCCATAGCATACGCTCACAGCCGTAGACAATAAAAGATAAACACGCAGGCTTATGCCCGTTCCACTTGCATCCATTTCAGGCTATTAAGGAAGACACAAAAAGCCCAAACTGTTGCGTAGCTAACAGGTTTTGAGGTAAAACTGACACAATTGCTGGTGTGAAGAGACAGCACACAAAACTGCCATCCCTGACACCGTCACAGAGAACAGAAGTGAGGATGACACTGCAGTGATGTTGTCAAAATAAAGGGCACAAAAGCGTGTGTGAATTATTGAAAGATTTAAGCAGGATCACAGAGAAAAGTCCAAAAGATGCTGAACTCCTCTGCTGCTGACCTTGTGGACCTTATAACCTGTATTAAAGCAGCTGTCGTAACACACACACACACACACACACACACACACACACACACACACACACACACACACACACACACACACACACACACACACACACACACACACACACACACACACACACACACACACACACACACACACACACAGTTTTGCTCTTTTAAACTGGAGCACCAACCACACAATTAGTTCCCTGTGAGTTAATGACTAGTCCTCTCTATCACTTATAAAAACCCAAAGGCCACAGTGAATGCAGAAAGAACCCAATTCTACCCCTGTCTGGCATTTCTGTCCAAATACTATTTCAGCTCACAAGATTGACATACTCTGTCTAATTCACACTATTTTCTTTTAAAACAGCTAGCGCATTATTTAAAGCAATTCACAATGAACCAGAACTTAACATTTGCTAAAGAGAAACAGGCGCAGAGCAAACAGAAATGGAAAGAGGGAGAAAGTGGGATACAGGAGAGAAAAAGGATATTAAAATTGAGTGAATTCGGTGGCGGTTCACCACAATACACTTGAGACCTAAAGGATGAGTCAGAGAGGAGATGGCCATGTCAAAGAAAATTATGAAAGCAGAAGACGAAAGAAGGAAGGGGTGGGGGGGGGATTTTCAAGCACAAGTAGCATTCTGTTTGAACTAAGCTCTTGATTTTGAACTCTGAGAATAAATTATAACAATGTCATTATATCTCAGTCAGCATCTGGAGCACCAAAGCTCATAGAAAAGATATTTTCTGGCTAGACAAGGCTGTGTTTTTTCTTTGCCAGTTTTTGCCCAACACTTAAATGAGCCTCAATCTAATTGGTCTTACCCCCACTCCACTTTAGCCATTTGTGTCTTTACGTAGAGGAGTTTTTTTACACTTTACAATTGCAAAGCTTAACCACTCAAACCACATGGAAAATGTCCCCACACCCTTAAATAACGGTTACACGTGTGTGACTGTGTGTGTGTGTGTAAAAAAAGAGAGAGAGAACGAGGTAAAGAGAGCGAGAGCACACCCTGATGTTTCCTGTCTCCAAATAAAAACGGATTGCTTGTGTGTGCGCAAATACAGTATGTGTGTCTGCGCATGTGTGCTTGTATACCTACATTCTACCAAGTGCAAATTTTCATTTTTGACATCTCACGCATGACATGAAAACATGCAACAAGCTCCTGTAGTCGAGACGTTATAAACCGCTGACATATTAAAATAAATGTCAGTGCATCCACGTACATAGGCCTATAGCACACACACTCACACACGCCACCTGTGACATTGCCACTCATTTCTGTGTGCGCAGCACAAGTCAGATAAATCACGACAAGAGTACATACCTAATAGCCACCGTGTATTCATCCTGCAACACACAAAGCCAGATTTGATCAGATTGAATAAAGAGCATCAGACACAAGACAAGCTGCACACTATCGGCTCTCATCTCTGTGATGTCTTAAACATCCTGATGCAATACAGGAGACGTAAACATGCCATTTCATATCATCACTTTTTCTAAAGATAATTATTTTGGCATTTATTTGACAGGAGAGCTTAGACTTGAAAGGGGGAGAGAGAGTAGAAATGACATGCAGCAAAGGGTCGCAGGTCGGAATTAAACCCGCGGCCACTGCAGAAAGGACAAAGCCTCTGTACATGGGGCGCACGCTCTACCAGGTGAGCTACCCAGGCACCCCCATATCATCACAATTAACCCAATATCACATTATTTCTGAATGATTTCAACCATGACAGAGACTTCCATCAGATAGAAAATGACAAAGTGCTGAGGTTTCATGTCTGTTTACTTCCTCTGTGATTTCGAGAGAGAGAGAGAGAGAGAGAGAGAGAGAGAGAGAGAGAGAGAGATTGAGTATGTGCATGTGAGGGTGTGTGTGTGTGTGTGTGTGTGAAAGAGAGGCCCTATCTGTACTTGAACACTCACCACTACCACAAATAAGTGAGTGTGATTCATCACTTCCTTCCTATTAAGCATGAATAGCGCAGGAGCAGAGGGTGTAAACCAAACGCTACAGTTCAAAGCACCACACTCTCCGCCCCTCTGTACTATATGTACAGCATGCACCTGCACGTCTTTATTACATAAAACATCCTTATTTTTACTTGATATAAAGTGCATTTGGTATGTAAGTCAGCTTTTCGGAGCATTGAAGATGCTATATGTGTGAAGCGTCTGTGCATGTGTTTGTTTGTGTGTGTGTGTTGTGTATGTGCAGTACTGTTTGTGTTGTGTGTTACAGGGCCTCCAAAAAGCTCTGCTCTCGACCTCTGGTGCCATCTGCCAGTGACAGGGCAGAAATGCAAATCAGATGCAGTCAGATAATACACCACGCTCGCTCTCTCCATTAGAGCAGCCTACAGAAATAAACTAGGTCAGACAGACCAGCAGCCCGCTGTGTGTGTGTGTGTGTGTGTGTGTGTGTGTGTGTGTGTGTGTGTGTGTGTGTGTGTGTGTGTGTGTGTGTGTGTGTGTGTGTGTGTGTGTGTGTGTGTGTGTAATAAGGCACATGCGCCTCTCTTTGTGTGGGGAGACGGCTATACATGTGTGGGGGGGATGGGTTTCCAGTTAGCATTAAGGGTTCATAACATCCTTAGGCCTACTTGTGATGCTGCACACTGAACAGTCACAAGTAACATATAGACAAACAGCAGCTCATCCAGTCAGCACTCCTTTAAAGATTTCAGACAGAGAACGCACTAGTAGGCTGTGTGATGGGGCAAAGGAGCAGGGTGACAAATAAAGGCTCTTATCTGAGGCTGAAATTAGCCACAGCCAGAGCGCAACTGATAGGGAGCGTATTAAACTCTCGAAAAACGAACCACCCGGGAGGGTGATGCAACGCAGAGGCAACACTGGTGTAATGCAGACAGATGCGTTCCCCTCTCTCATATCGCTGCGACGCCTCTGAATTATGAATGAGGCCCCGTGCACCTTCTTCAATGCAAAAGCCTTCTCCTCATAATGCTCACAATATACTGTTTGTTTTCATTAATGCCTTGCACTCAAACGCAGCCTACCATCATCATTGTTGGTTGAGCTAAAAATCTTAAATAAAAAGGTTAACAGAGTATTTAAATCCCCTTTTGTCTGAGGACAGTCAAATCAAACAGCACACAATGCAGATGGCACATAGGTGCCAATGTAAGATAATTAGATTGCTTGCTATTGCATTTGAGGAGCTAAACAGATTTATGATTTACAGGGATACAGCAACTTTTTGTCAAATGCAGTATCTGATCTACTAGTTCAAGGCTTCAGTTCTGTGTCCCTTTATTTAGTTGAATGCTGATGCTGCATCACATTCTGTTAATTTGTATTATTTCAAAAATGCATGCTGCACTAAAACGTGTAAATCTTATTTACCTAAAACACTTTTTAATGTCTTTCATAAATCCACAGTGTGGCCTATCACTAGTTTGAAATCTGCTATTGTCAGAAAATAAATCTAGATTCCAAAGAGGCATGCAAGGTTTATAAGTTTCTTTGACTCATTCTATGTGATAAACATGGAGCAATATGAGCTCAATAATAAATGACTGCATGCCTTTCAGAATCATTTCAAACATGGGCCTTCTATTTATAGAAGCTCAAACATTTCCTTCTCCAGCTAACTTTCTCCAGTTTTCTTTCTTCCTCCAACTGATTTCAGGCACAGATTGTAAATTCGGTCACAAGGGAGGGTCAATGATTCTCGTTTCCTGCAGTTTGGTCCTCTTTAACCAAATGACTCTCCACTCCCTGAATTCTCTCAAGCTCCACTGAGATATCTGCAGCCACTTGTGTGTCTGCATGTTCGTGTGTATGAATCTATGTGTGCTTACACTAGTTCATAATGTGCATGTGTGCAGTGTGGCATGTGTCTGCAGGCATGGGAGCATGATGCATGAAGTTAGATGAAAAGGTGACATGAGATGAAAAGGTTAATATTTTCCAGGCAGGTGGGTGGGAGGTGATAGCTATGTGTGTTCATGTGTGTTTGATTACACATTTATGTGTAATCATGTGTGGGTGAAGGAGAAAAGTTTCATGTAAAATGTTGCTGTGTTCTCAGAAAAGTGGATTAATTTCCCTGAAGTGAATATGTTACACGAGATTCATCGGTTCATTATGTTAAAAAATGATCAAATCTCAAAAAGATTTGAAATTTGGAGAACATTAGGTGATGGGAAAGAATAAAAATGTAATATTAATTTATAAGGGGTTTCTTATCATTAAGAGATACTACTTTTTTATTCTGCATGTATCCTGTTATTGACTCCACACCCTGCTATGCCCTGCTACGTCCTGCTGTGCCCTGCTACGTCCTGCTACACCCTGCTATGCCCTGCAGTGCCCTGCTACGTCCTGCTACACCCTGCTATGCCCTGCAGTGCCCTGCTATGTCCTGCTACACCCTGCTATGCCCTGCTATGTCCTGCTACACCCTGCAGTGCCCTGCTACGTCCTGCTACACCCTGCTATGCCCTGCTACGTCCTGCTACACCCTGCAGTGCCCTGCTACGTCCTGCTACACCTTGCTATGCCCTGCAGTGCCCTGCTACGTCCTGCTACACCCTGCAGTGCCCTGCTACGTCCTGTTACACCTTGCTATGCCCTGCAGTGCCCTGCTACGTCCTGCTACACCCTGCAGTGCCCTGCTACGTCCTGCTACACCCTGCTATGCCCTGCTACATCCTGCTACACCGTGCTATGCCCTGCAGTGCCCTAGCTAGTGGCCTCTAGCTCACCCAGTAATAAAGTCACTCTATAATAAAGGGAACCCCCCCCCAAAAAAAGAAGCAATAGCTGGATGATTCAGCCTCATATCTATTACTTTTAGCAAATATTTCAACATTTTATTCATTACTTTCAGCTAATGACTTCACCCGTTTATTCATTACTTACTATTGACTTTTAGTTAACAGTTTCAACTTCTTTGCATCGCTTGCTTTCTTAGTTTTCACACACTCAATTGTGTGTTACAGTTGACTCCAGGTGTGTAAATATATTTTTAAACAAATGGTAATTAGTATTTTTTTCAAATTAATTGCGCTTCTCCATATTACCACATATCCCCTAGTCTTGCATGCCAGACCTAGCTCCACAGTGCTGTGGATCCCCTGACAACTGCAGCAGTACGCTACAAGCAGAGGTGGGTAGAGTAGCCAAAAATTGTACTCAAGTAAAAGTACTGTTACTTCAGAATAATATAACTCAAGTAAAAGTAAAAAGTAGTCATCCAAATAATTACTTGAGTAAGAGTAAAAAAGTACTTGGTGAAAAAACTACTCAAGTACTGAGTAACTGTTGAGTAACTTCTGATTTATTTTTTAACACAAGCATTCAATCAGACAGACAAAAATACAAAATAATCATCTTTAGGCAAATTATAGTTCATCCAATCAATAAAATCAATTAAAATTAATTAATTACAAAATAACTTAAATTAAAATAATCCAGGTAAATTCAAGTACTTAATAAAATCAATAAAATAATAATAAATAAAAAATAAATAAGCACGAGTAACACAAATTTCCAAACCTTTATACTTTTTTACCAGGCTCTGCAGGCAGAACTAGAACAAGGTAATGTAGCTGCTGTTTCACACTTTTACTAAGGTAAACATGCTTTCAATATGAGGCCAGGGGTGTTCCTCCTCGTCTGGGTCTGCCGACGGTTGATTCTGACATTTTTGTTTTGCTACGACTGTAAAGCTAACCCGTCCCGCCGCTGAGATTGAGTATGGTCACATGACGAGACTGCACAACTACGTTTGATTGGTGAAACACAGTCACGTGGTAGAGCCTTTAGCCGAAGTCTCTCTCTCTCTGTCAAAATAAAACATTAAAATGAGGCATACGCGGGGGTGGGGGGATAAAAACAATGACGCGTAGAATACCAAAGAGGTAAAAAGAAAAGTACCGAGCTCATTGTAGCCTAATGTAGCGGAGTAAGAGTACAGTTTCTTCTTAACAAATCTACTCAAGTAAAAGTAAAAAGTATAGTGATTAAAAACTACTCTTAGAAGTATAATTTTTTCAAAAACGTACTCAAGTAATTGTAATGGAGTAAATGTAACGGAGTAAATGTAACTCGTTACTACCCACCTCTGCCTACAAGTACCCCGGGTTGGAAATGTAGATCACAGCAACGGTTTACGCTAGGTTAAGAGACTAGGAGGACCACAGACATATAAAGCATTCACATATTCTGCATGAGGGCAGACTCACAAATGAGCGAGGGGTTGTCCTAGAGGACAGACGTCCTTTCATGTAACGGTTTAGACAAAGGACAAACGACTGCAGTGGACCTACCCGGAGGACAGGTAAAGGACAGGAGAGGCAGGGCTGGAATCAGTTTTGCCTGGTCTACCGGCTCAGCTCAGTCTCTCCCTGCTGCCGCTCTGTTTTGATTAAGTCCCTAACCGGATTTTCCAATACCAATAGTCTCAATAAATCCATCTCTATGGGACATTCAACTGGCATTATTCTTCTCTTTCCTCTGTGCTGGGGAAAAGCGCTCGGCACAGTTTGGAACAAGACATCCAATCGGCACTCCTCTCCATTGTCTTCCCCACCAGACAGCCCAGTGAATGAATGCTCTCGGCCAAATCCCCCCTCCATGTGCAGAGGCAGACTCCCTTGCCCACAGATGTGCTCAGCTCTAATTAGGCAGACCGCTGTACGTGTTGCGGGGGGGAAATCTCTTTGCACAGACATATCGTCTAGTGGCAGCTTTACAGATTTACGTCTTTTAATCTAGTTTGTGTGCATGTGTGTAAGCTGGTGCTGAGGGAGAGAAAGACAGTGAGATATTGTAGCTGCTTTTGACAATTTAGTGATGAACCCAAACCTACAAAACAGCACTCAAAGAAATATGTGGCTGAGTATGTGAGAGTGTGTGTGTGTGTGTGTGTGTGTGTGTGTACACTCATGCAGTTACAGAGCGTACAGTATGCTTCAGACCTACAGAACTTGCTGAACATTCCCCTGAGACCTGCGTCATCAGCACAGAGGTTATTTCCTGTAGCTGAAGAGCAGCATGACTCTCTTCCTGTTCTGTGTGTGAAGAAGCATCAGGTTTGTCAGCCCTTCAGTCCCAGTTCTTCTATACTGTACACAGGTTACAAGGCAGACAAGCAGTTAGCAATAGATACATTTTGCCACACATTAGTTATTTCCTCTCTCACTCTTAATACATTCAACATATCCCAAATAAAGTTATCCCTTCTTGCATTATCCAATACCACGGTTTCAGCTTCTGAACATGAGCACTGAATGCGGAGAAACCTCATCAGTCTGGGTCTTTTTAAGGTGAATGTTTTAAATATTCACTGAAAGCCACAAAAAAAGAAAAACTGTCCCGGTGGTTATGTTTAAATGTCAAAGTCGCAGCAGTATAGCTACTCTGAATTGAAAGAGCAAAGCCAGTCCCTTTGGAAATATAGTTTTCATATTCACTCTCAAGGCATTCATGGACTATGATTACTACCTTCAGGCCTAAAAGCTTTGGCTCTTTAAAGAAGTGCTACATCTCAAGTTAAAGAAGAAGCTCAACCTCAAAAAGTAAACATTAAATATGAAGCTGTCTTCCACAACATGCATGCGATTTTAAATTAACAGATGCATAATACTTTAGGGGGAATATTTCAGCTAGTACAATACGTGGCACTGACATGTATGCAGTGACATTTCTGGAAAAACTCATTGCTTTGCTTGTTATTTTGAGTTTTGAGTTACCCCTGTGGTGACCCAATTTCCACAAAAAAACTGTGCATCAGTGACTATACTTAACTAAATCTATGAAACACACTAAAATGCATTACAGCATTGATGAACTTTAGCATGCAGAAGCAATGACAACGAGTAAAGTCTCTTTCTGTCTGGTGTTTCTTTTACCCAAACAAAAGAGCTGTTACCTTCTGCTTCTCCCCGGCTCATCTCCTCCCTCTTCTTCTCGTCCCTGGGGGAGGCTTTGCAACACGGTCCCTTCCAGCAGCTTCCTCCTCACAACAAAAACATTGTTCTTATTCTATTTTATTTTTCTCCCCTCCATCTCAGTGGAGCTATTACTCTGCCTTATTCTGCATATGACCTGGGGGCGATGGGAGGCGGAACACATTGGCCATGGAAGATAATGTCCTTCCACAGAGCTGAAATCTACGAGCTGCACTTCTCTGCTGGTGGTTTTGCAGCTATTTGGTTTTGTTGCAGTACAGCGGAGTGGAAGAGAGTCATGCTCTCATTGTGGCCTGGTTACAGTTGTATATGCTGTTATTACATTAAGCATTAGCCCACTCAAAACAAAGACTGAGGCACCAAAATACATGCGTTTGTGCCAAGAAGACCATGTCCAACTCATCCACCCATTTATCCTCGAAGCTAGCAGCGGAGGGAGGAGGCTATCAGATTTACTTCCAACATTTGAATTGTATAATGTCCATATGTATCTTTTTTTTCAACGCCCACCTAGAAACAGTTACTTCTTTGATAAAAGAATGAATGGTATAGTGAAAAAATGGTTGTCATTGTTTTGTCGTCGATCCAGTACGCCTACTTCCTTTACAGGTTTGGCTATTCAATACATGTTAACTGTTTCAACTCTGAGAATATATTACGTAAATACATTCCAAAAATACGAAGACTCCACAGTCATGCTAGCAGCGCTGTGAGGAAGTACTCAGGACCAGTGGTACTTTGAGCTAAATGCTAATGTCAAGTGCTAACGTGCTCAATGTTAAACTAATGTTTAATTAGCAGGTATAATGTTGTTTACCATCTTAGTTTAGCATGTTAGCATACTAACATTTGCTAATCTGAGTTGATATGGACGGAAATGGTATTAGTTTTGCACATATTTGTTCGTAAACTTTGAGAAGATATAATTTTGACCTGATGATGGCCCTAGTTGAACAGCTGTGGATACATTTCACTTAAAAGGCACAAAAGTCAACCTCATAGTGGCACCAGAATAAAAGTCAGGGAATCACCAAATGAATTAGCCTTAATCCTCTGCAGACCAAAAATATCTCTACAAAATTTCATTGCCATCCATCCAGTAGTTGTTGAGATATTTCATTCTGGACCAAAGTGGTAGACCGACTGAAAGACCGACATTGCCATTCCTAGAGCCATGCTGCTTGTGTGGCTAAAAATATGAATTCACTCACATAGAGAAGCTGCCGATTCATAGTGTGCCTCAGGTAATCTGACTGTCACCCTTTGTATCTCTCTTTTTCCTTGTATGCATTTATATAAATAAGTCAACTTTCAACCTTGCTTTGAACCGTAGCCCTTGAAAGCAATTTTACCAGGAAGATGATGTTATTTTATTTTACATTCTGGGGCGGGAGGGGGGTTGTTCTGTGTGTGTGTATTTCTTATGTATAAGTACAAACTTAATGCTTAAGTGCCTTGTGTGCGACTACTGTCCTGCGGTTTACCCAAAGCCTTTATGCCAAGGTGTTGGTACACACATACCCCTTGTCCTTTGTGTTCTATAAGGAAATGCTGAACGTACTTGTACGATCACAATCTTGAACTCTTGTACAATCTGCTAAAAACACCAATAAAAAAAGAGTTTGCAAAAAATCATCATTTTCTACAACACCTGTGTGTGTGTGTGTGTGTGTGTGTGTGTGTGTGTGTGTGTGTGTGTGTGTGTGTGTGTGTGTGTGTGTGTGTGTGTGTGTGTGTGTGTGTTTGTGTGTGTGTGTTAATTTTGCTCTCTAAATGGGCCAAATGAGCAGGCAGCAGACTGGTACAAATCCGACACTGGGACTCACTGGGACTACAAAGGGCTGAAATGTGATACACTTGCAAAAACAACCAAATCCCACAGGAGTTCTCCTCCAAGTTAAGTTCTTATTCCCCAGCCAAATTCTTTTTTTCTTCACTTTTGTTCAAAGATAAATTTGCTGTTAACTACACTTGGCAGAGATCAAACAAATATGACGTGGGGGAACGGGTGGGGGTGTATGGGGTGGGGTTGAGGCATTAGTTTCTTAGTTGCACAGACAGAAAGGATTTCCTGCTACAAAAAATTGGTTGTCTAGCACATTAAGAGCTTCATCAATTCACTCCACAATAACTTCATAAATCAAAGACAGAGTTTAGGATTATATTGATGTGTTTAGTATTATGAAAGTATACTTTCATACAGAACTTAATCAGGGTGGCAGGTATCCAGCTGTGCAGTGCTTTGCTTACCTGCATCACCTTCTTGTTATCTTTATTTTGCTGATTTCCTGTGCAGAAACAGAAAAAGACAGTTATGAGTTAGTAACTGGTCGAAAATTGCATGTTTTAAACTTCATTTTACTTTCACAAATCACCTTTCTTATCTGTCTGGAACCCAAAAGCATGGGTATTTGTTAACACAATTAAATGATGTCCATGGTTTTAAAGGAATGCTTAACAAACATAATCCAGTAAGATAAGCTAAATCATTGTTGGGTAGTTTTCTTGGTGTGTACTTTGTGCTGTGGATTGCAACAATCAGATGCAATTCAATTCTCAATCAATTTGACTTATTCTCTTACAGTATACTGCATTTATCTGCCATAGGCTATATGTTCATTTTTAAAAGTAAAACAATCCACTGTCTGTATTGAATGTTTCAAACAATACTTTGTTTGAATATACTGTATGTGACTATGCCACAAGAAATTAGAAGCAAACTCCTCCAGCCATCATATAATGAACAAAGAGCAATAACACCACCTAGTGGAACAATTTGAGTTTAGCATGCATAAGGGAGGCATCTCCAAACCATAGTTGTTACTGGCTTTCCATTCACTGTACAATGAATTCTTCTATAGAGAGATAGAGAGAGCGTGAGTCTTTTTAACCAGAGCCATTGAGGTCATCGAGGTGTGTTTTAGCAACATTTGAGTATTTTACATTCAGCAATTAGAAACTCACACGTGGTGGGTATTTTATTAGCTGATTGCAGTGCTTTTAAACTCATAGGTTTAAAATTGATTTATTTTAGGCTGACAAAAAAAATAATAAAGGCTTCAGCATTTCTCCCCCAGACATCCTAGCATGGAGATGGCTTTAAAACACCATTTAGTTTGTCAATTGGTAAATAAAATTTGCAGTAACTATAAATGACCAGCTAGGCTAACTGAATGAATGGCCTTCTGTTTGGTCTGTGATTACAGTTTTCTGAGAAAGGTGAGAGGAAACTTAAGTTACACACAGTTGGAAACATACAGTAGCCTACAAAAATATATGAATGTTTGTTTTATGAGCAGGCTATATTGTAAACTAGACATACTGTACGGTACATTGGTGACAGAAACTGAAAGCAAGAAATTCCCCATGAATCACCTCTACCATGAATCCCCGCCTCCGCAGTAGGGCGGTTACTGTAAACTAACTTTAACATTAGCAGTTTGTTCATTTCTTAAAATAGACTGATGTTAAGCTATATCACATCAGCATGATTGCCGCCGAGTCAAGCAGGTGTCCTGCGTGGTTTATCACCTTGGTCTTGCTCTCCCTCCTTGTGCTGGCGTAAGTAAAGTTACATAGATCACTGATATGAAGTCTGTGAGCTAGCTAGGCTCCATGATGGTGTTATGTCAAAGTCTGTACCCCGATTACGTGGTCGTTAAATTTAGGTTAACGCTAAATGTATAGCTAGCTACTTAGAGAGGAATGTTAAGGTGTATGGGGTAAGGTTGGGTTGAGGTTAAGTATCACATTAGACGGCATGAATTGAGAGGTTTTGGGCTGACATGGGGAAACAAATAGAGTAGCGCCCGATGGGTAACGTTAACGTTAGAATTCGTCACAACACCTGAGTTCAAAATTCTAGATAGGTAGCCTAAAATCTAGCTAACCGTTAGCAAATCGTCGACGAGCTAGTGCGATTTCTTTTTTAATGTAGTTATCGGTTATTTATTTCAACTAATATAGTTGTAAAACTTACTTTCACTTTCGTTTTCTGTCGTCTACAGTGCCTCTTCATCAGGGCGAAACAGAAGCAATCCTTGTATCGATGGCTCATACGACCATGAGGGGAGGACCTGTTGTCTGTGTGGTGCTGGTAAGTGTCTTCTTATTATTTGGACTTCTGGTTAGTGTCAGTCAGTGGAAACCTGTTGTATACTGTCCATGGTGGTTACATGTGAACTTAATGGCAATATGAAAATCAATTTACAAGTTTAGCTTCCTTTTACAATTTTTCTCAGTTTTTTAAAAACATTCAAAAACTCACACAAAAAGGCTAAAATCAATAAATCCCGTGCAAAATGAAACTGCTTTCAAAACAGTGTTATTTCTTCTCAAAATGTAATTTTGTGTTCAAATGACACACGCGCACACACACACACACAGACACACACACACACACACACACACACACACACACACACACAATCATGACATTTCTTAGAATCAGTTGAACACTAAGCGCTCAATGTTAAAAACTATTATGAATGGAAAACTGAAGACTTATGTCTTTTGCATGTTCAGTGTTACACTAACTATGTTTGTACACGTCTGCTTTCATATAAATAAAAAAAACACATATACTGTAATATAAACACAATAGCCTATGTGTTTGTGTGGTGAGTAGTCACAAGTTTTGTGTTGTTGGACACAGGCTTGTCACGCAAAACCTTTAGCCACAGCAGAACGATAACATGAAATGTTAAGATCAATATCTTAACATTTCATGTTAAATATGGCCATTGTTAAATATGGCCATTTCAAACTGTTAGTGTGTGTTTTGCCAGAAAAGGTGGTACAATACTAACTCTTAGAAATGTTTGCATGTGGTTGCCTGTGTGGGTGTGTAAATCATAGGATGGACCAAACTGAGTAAAACATTTCCTTCTGCCTCTGGCTCATACTGCAGGTCTGCACCTGGAAGAGCACTGCACTGCGAATCTACAAATTGGAAAATGCAAGACCTGTCCTAAAGAGACATACAGCAGTCACCCTAATTACCAGGAGTCCTGTGAGCCCTGCACATCCTGCTCCCAACCCAATGGTATAATAGACAGTATTTTTTTTTTTTTTAAGAAAACATACAGTTTTAAGAAAGGTGAAGGTCTGTCAGCCCCTCTAATGTTTGTTGTGTGGTTTACTGTCCTTTTAGCCAATCTAGAGGTGGACGAACCTTGTACCCCTGCCAGGAACGCTAGGTGTCGATGTAAAAAGAATCACTATTGCAGCAGCAACATAAAACCCTGTATAATCTGCAACCCTTGTAAAGTGTAAGTTCTGTTCCTATATGTAAACTTAAAAAATGTATGTAAAGCTTCTTAAAACTTGGTCTTATTGACTGCCAACAGAATTTAAAAAATAATTATGTTATAATAATGTTAAATACTGTCACTCACATTTGCTTTACTTTTGGTTCAAGATGTGATGATGGCATCAAAGTAGCCTGTACAGCCAACAGTGACACAGTCTGCAATGAAAAAAATGAAGGTATGGTTTAGTTAGCATTATTGTATCATGGTGGCTTCAATCAGTATATTTCCATGTAATTTATAAACAGAAATGGTGTAATTTTGTTTGTGATAAAAATGTAATGTGTCTTTGTGTTTCAGAGGATAATAAAGTAGGGATAATAATAGGCATAATTGTCTCGATGCTTGTCATTGGACTTGCTGTTGGACTTGCATGCCTTTGGAAGCGG
Organism: Perca fluviatilis; assembly: GCF_010015445.1. Lineage (NCBI taxonomy): Eukaryota > Metazoa > Chordata > Actinopteri > Perciformes > Percidae > Perca > Perca fluviatilis. The sequence goes on along the minus strand of NC_053130.1, from coordinate 15,136,006 downwards.
AGACGCGACCGTGAGTATTTCTACTACTATGCAACTATATTTAATGGGACTAGCAGAGGGCACTAAAACATCATGTTACCCTCAGTAGAATAGCAAAATACAGTAATAATACCAGAGGTTCAGTTCACATTCAATTCAAGAAATATTCAGATTTATTGATTTTTTTGTTGTTTGTTTGTGTTTTTTTTTTTATATCAATTGTCAACATAAGGAAAGAGACGACACCCAGTCGAACTGACAGATTTTAATGGACCTGAGGTGAGTTTTTCACCAGTCCAATGTGATCTCTTTTAGTCCATTTATAACTCTCTGACCTGCTTTAAGATGTTTGGCCTTTGTTCGGTTTTATCTCACCTCTTTTGTAGGGGTGGGAATCACCAGAGGCCTCACGATACGATATCATCACGATACTTATGTCACGATACGATATTATTGCGATTTTGATCATGAATGATGAATGCTTTTCTGTCTCTCCTCTATCGGCATAGCTGCCCCTTTCTATAGGAGGTGCTGGTGGGTAGTCTGAAACCTTTGGTGTCCATGTTAGTGTGCTTGCTGTATCACTACTATTGTTGTGTGACATATTTGTAAAGCTTGTGTATGTGTAAGCAATTTGTTATTTTATCACTGTGGAGTTGTAATTTATTTACTAACATTCATTCTACTTCTGTTTCTCAGGAGCAGAGTCAGTTTCTTAGAGGTAAGAAAAGCTGATTTTTATTTTACAATATTAGAGCTTTAGTTGCTATTTCACTATATTTTGAGCTTGTTAGATGAAATAGCGGATTGATTGATAACCAGAATGAATTTACATTTCATTTTACGTCATTATTCAGTATTATATTGTGTCATGTTCTGTTTGGGAGGGTTGTATTTTATTGAGTTTTTTTCTAACCAATGAGTGAGTGAGTGCCAACATCATTTTTAGTTGACATGTTAGCTGCAGTGGCAGGAAGCAGTTAACTTAACAATGGTCATGACAATTTGAGAGCGACGCCGATTTCTGCCCAGTTGTTAATGATCTGTTAGTCGAATTGACAACAAATGTCATCTACACTTTTTACCATTAATGTAATTTTATTCTGGCCTTTTTCATGGATGTAGTGTTTTTTTGTTGCTATGGAACAAACCTGCCTACAAAGCTCTGATTGGCTCGGTTGTTCTTTTAACCGCTGTGAATTAGCACAACACCAGATCTCGGATGTGAGCCGTGATTTGTCTGGAGTCAGGCCAGATTGGTGTTGTAATTGTGACACTTTTTAATGACACTTAAACATAGCTCTTTTGAAGCTGCCTGTGTGTTTTTTTTCATTCACTAAAATATAATAAAGTTGTGATATGTGTTTTGTGCTTTGTTGTATTAATCACCACTTTTCCTGTCGTTCACATAAGCTCCAGTTGTGGATCTCCAGCCTCACCTGCCTGACATTGCAGAAGTGATTGGGTGGAGGGATATGGAGGGTGTAGCGATGCGCAGCACTATACCAAATGCTGCTATTGAGGCTTGTCAAATGAACCACCCTGGTAATATTCAGGAAGCGACACTTGAACTACTAAAGATCTGGGTGGAGAAGAATGGCCGGGAGGCTTCAAGAAAATTGGTCCAAATACTACAAAGGAGTAGAAAAAGGGACACAGCAGAGAAGGTGATGGATATATTGTCTAGACCAAATAATAATCCTGCTTGAAGGTCTGTTGTTGGCACCTTTTACATCTACTGTATGAATTGTTATTATTTTTTAAACCAATTGATGTTTACATGATAGGATTGAAATGTAAATACGGATTTAAAGGTCCAGTGTGTAACATCTTTAGTAGTTCATTATCAAAATCTGTGTTGCCCATTACCAAACTTGTCCTTTTTCATATATTTACCACCACCATCAATTCCAAGTATTCCTTCTGGCTTGAAATTTTACATTTGCGTTTGCATGAACTGGGGTAGACGCTCCATATTCATGCGTCATCTTGGAATACGTTAGCCGGTAAGGGACATACAGGACATACGCTAAAGGCGGAGTAGCCTGTTGCGTTTTCGCTGTCACATGATAAACGCACAGGTGCTGCTGATGGGTATCGTAGCTTCACGGCCCCGGCAAGTATGAAGAAGGAAACATGGAGGACCACACGTATTCAAAATCCAATCTTCTTCTACGCTAGATTGGAGAAATTCCTACACATTGGACCTTTAAGATTGTATGTAACTATTATGAGTCTTTGTCTGAACTTCAACTTTGTAAAAACAGATCTAGAATGCTGTTATAGAGAGGAATCCCTGTTATCTGCTTTAAATTATGGATTGAGATGTTTTCTTCAACTATTTACTTCCAGTTCTGGGTGTGGAAGTGTTCATAAAGATTACATTACATTACATGTACTGAAGTATGCCTCCCTCCCTGTGTTGAATTAATGAACTTAGTTAAAGGCAGGAGGAAGTATATGTGCCATTTCAGCCACAACTTGTATATTGTTTAATAAACGTGAATAAATGTATTACTGGAATAAAGTATCACATGCATTTTGGTTCCTAACAAAGTAACATTATTGCACCCCATAATTGTTTTATCAGTTAAATTATTATTAAGTATCCAGTAATTGAAAAAATACAAATAGACCTACATCCTAATTATTCACCCTCGTCGCTACATTTTTGTTCTCGGAATTTCAAATTAGAGAGGAAAGTCAACAAATCTTCCTATTTGAAGAGCTAAAATCAGTAAATTAGTCATTATTGCTTTGCAAAATAAAAATATATTCAAGTAAAATTGCTGACAATTGCAATTCTGTCAACTAATTATTTCAGCTCTAATTGGCACCCTGCATGTAATTTAAAGTGCTACCCTTTAGTAGGAAGTGATTTTGATGAATATAGAAGTATGGTTGCAGAAAACGATAGTCTTCGTTGTCGTTCACTTAATTATGAGTATGTGTCAGAGTGTGACTTAAAGTAGCTTTTCATTTTGATCCCAACATTGCATGTTTTGGTTAATTGCCCAGTTTGAGTTTTGGCAGTGTGTATATCTTGCATTTGGTTTTATTAGTAGATGTGTTGCATGTTTTAACAGTTATTATTTGCATGGTTTTGTGGATTTGCTGTGTTTTCCTAATTGTTTGTTGGACTGGGAATCAAGGTTATGAGAAGTAGCTGTTAGTGCCTGGACCGCGCTGCCTCCACAGCTCATGATTGGCCACAGGATCGAATGATGTGCTTGTTAGAGGTGGATGCAAAATAGGTGCAGACAGAAAGGAGGACAAAGAAAGAGAATCATGGGTGTGACTGGCTGGAGGAGAGTTTTGTTTTTAGTAAAAAAAAATGTTTTGCTGTGCAGAAGTAACCGGTTTGATTTTAAATAAATTACTGAAGAAACCATCCTGTGGAACTGAAGTATTTTAACAGTGGAAATGCCTTTTTTAGCTGGTAAAAAAGGACCTCACACAACCGTGTGACACATGCACAGAGAAATTAAACTTCTCTGCATTTCACTCATCCTATACATAAGAGCAGTGGGCAGCTGCAGGTTCCCGGGGACTGCTCCAGCAGTTTTAGCCAGTGCCTCTTGGTCAGGAGGCATTGACAGGAGCACTAATCTAACATACATGTTTTTTGTGGTGGGAGGTAAACCCGCACAAACACGGGTAGAACATGCAAACTCCACACAGAAAGGCCCTGCCCGGACAAAATGAACCAGAGTGCATGACTGAAACAAGAACCCACTGCCAGTTTAGTAGTGGTGATGTGAAAATACAGGGTATTGCCCTAAATGATCACATCACCTATATACCGATTAGTACACTTTTCCTTTCATTTATAGTGGTTTAGTTGCTCAATCCAAGTTCCACATTGTGTAAAATGCTGATTGAATAGTGATAACAAGTTGGGATCTGGGAAGTCTGGGGTTGAATATTACCTTTCATAAACCTTTTGAAGATGATAATAAATTGAGCTTTGAGATTGTATTGAAAGGAGTTGTAGTGGTGGAAACATTGTGAGAATGTGTAATAAAAAAAATCAACAGTGAGGTTATTCAAAAAGTCTGAGAAAAAAGATGCATTTTTATAAATATTTGAGTATTTAAAGCAGGAAACTAAAAGACAGTGTGTAAAGTCATCTACATTTAACTAACTATATATTTTTTATTTACTGTAATTGTGTAAAGACAGTTTTCTCCTTGCAACATTACCTTGTTTTAATTGTGTCATATTATCTTTCAACTTAAACCTAAACCAGGTCTTAAAGCAGAATGTTTTCTCACGAATTACTGTAGACCTGCGATAACTTTTTCTTGGCCACTTGGGGACAGCAGAAACAAGTCATGAACACAACACTGACATACTGTATCTACATCACCTTTTGCGTGAATTGATGATATTGAAAGTAAAGAGTTGCTAATTTACACACATTGAAAAAAGTGAAACCACTGTGTCATTTATTTAGTCTAGTTGAAAATCATGGTTTCTAGGATAAACCTGTTTATTTCCGTTTGCATAAAAGCAGATAACACTCCCCATAGAAAAAATTAAAAGCAACAATTGTACTTAAATTCTATTTTCACTTTAAACCAGAGGTTTTCATGTCACGTGATGTACTGCACGACGCGTAACCCGACCGAACCCTTGCATCGTTCTGAATTTTGCTGTTGTCCGCCATTACCCGCGCTCGATGAAGACGTCGTTTGGTTTTTCAAGGAAACTTCGTTTAAACAAGGTAAGCAGTCTTATTGTGTTGTTTTAATGTTAGCGTTTGTTTTCCATGCTCATTTAAAGTTTGTGGAATGAAGGGCAACTACTTTACAACTGCTTTTGTAATTTGCGCACATGTTAAGCTAACGGTAGCTAGCTAGGTAACATTAGCTAGCTAAACTAAGTTATTTGCATTCTTTTCACATGCACAGGGAGATTCGTTTGTTGTCTCTGTGTTTAAAAGTAATGGTGGTATGATAACGCTCGTATTTAAATCATGCTTAAAAACTAGGAGAGGGCCTGTTCTGCTCTCTAGACGTTTTCTTCTTTTTTTTGCCGAGGGCGGGGAGGTGCACCTCGCGACGCGAACACCGCGGCTACCATAAATTAAGCTGTATGTGGAAAATCGTTCCCCCGTCCGTCGACATGTTTCCCCTAACAATACCTGAACTTGAACCACCTTATCGCTAACCACACTGGGGTCGCTACGCATTTAAACAAGAGGGAAGTACTATTCGACGGTGGGAAAGACTTTGACACAACAGCGGCTCGCACACGCCGTACACACAGAGCTGGCAGCAGAGCAAAATGAGGCGAAGAAGGTAAAACTCGTCAACGTCGACATTTTGTCGCATTTCACGGCTTAAATGCATGTTACTGTAAGTGGCGTAAACCTTCGGAGTAAAAGACTAAAGAGCGCGGTGAAGTTGGCTGGACGTTTGATATTCACTTGATATTCGATTTTAACTTCCTGTTCTGTTGTTAGGTTCTGTCTAAGGGGCCGTCTACAAATTACCGTTTTGGTAGATTGCAAAGAATTTTCTCAGACATATATTCACCAAAAATCAATGAAAGGGACTTTTCTCATTCCGATTGCTGTAGTAGCTGCCAATAGTAAGCCTTTACTTACTACAGGTCATATTTGTCTCATATGTCACATGATGGTGAAACAGTATGCAATTAAAAGTTTAAAATATTCACCAAAAATCTACCAAAAGACATTTTCTCATTCCGATTGCTGTAGTAGCTGCCAATAGTAAGCCTTTACTTACTACAGGTCATATTTGTCTCATATGTCACATGATGGTGAAACAGTATGCAATTAAAAGTTTAAAATATTCACCAAAAATCAACCAAAAGACATTTTCTCATTCCGATTGCTGTAGTAGCTGCCAATAGTAAGCCTTTACTTACTACAGGTCATATTTGTCTCATATGTCACATGATGGTGAAACAGTATGCAATTAAAAGTTTAAAATATTCACCAAAAATCTACCAAAAGACATTTTCTCATTCCGATTGCTGTAGTAGCTGCCAATAGTAAGCCTTTACTTACTACAGGTCATATTTGTCTCATATGTCACATGATGGTGAAACAGTATGAAATTAAAAGTTTAAAATATTCACCAAAAATCTACCAAAAGACATTTTCTCATTCCGATTGCTGTAGTAGCTGCCAATAGTAAGCCTTTACTTACTACAGGTCATATTTGTCTCATATGTCACATGATGGTGAAACAGTATGCAATTAAAAGTTTAAAATATTCACCAAAAATCTACCAAAAGACATTTTCTCATTCCGATTGCTGTAGTAGCTGCCAATAGTAAGCCTTTACTTACTACAGGTCATATTTGTCTCATATGTCACATGATGGTGAAACAGCAAACCTGTCAAGACAAAGAAAAAGGCGAGATTTCACATTTAGTTTTACATGGGGATATTAGCATTATCCATAATTGTCACTAAAAACTATCAATTACATCAGAAATATTGGCGGTAGTATACTGACATATTATAGAATTAAAACAAATTCCTTTTTAATAAGTACTAATGATGAAAGAGCAAGAGGACCAAAGTTATGATATCCCTCAAAGCAAAACTGTAAATCTGGATTAAAAAGTCTCTATGGCACAGAAAATGGTCACCTATTAATCCCTCTGTTGCTAAACTGAACAGATGCACAGGACGTGATGTGCAGAGCACTTCTTTAAGTGTCATGAATCACTAAAACTAGTTACTCATTGAACTGAAATACGCAATTATGCAATTAAAAGTTTAAAATATTCACCAAAAATCAACCAAAAGACATTTTCTCATTCCGATTGCTGTAGTAGCTGCCAATAGTAAGCCTTTACTTACTACAGGTCATATTTGTCTCATATGTCACATGATGGTGAAACAGTATGCAATTAAAAGTTTAAAATATTCACCAAAAATCAATGAAAGGGACTTTTCGCATTCTGATTTCTGTAGTAGCACATAGAAGGCCCCTTCCTGGTTGTACTACAGCACTTGCCTTCTGAAAAAAAACATAATCCTAATTTTGGTGAATTGTTTTTGCCAAAAACATTTAATATGTGTCATATAAACAAAGATTCATGTCTCCAACAGTAATACGCACATAGAAAGCCCCCTGTTGGTTGCACTACAGCAGTCACTTTAAAAAAATAACTATAATCCTATTTTTGGCACATTTTTTATTGCTTAAAACATGTAATACTTTAATCATTCAAAATAATTGTTTCCATACTTTTTTCACTGTAAGTGCTCAAAATGGTTGAACTATAACTATTACTTTTCAAAAAGACACATACTTTTTGTGGGTATTTATCTCAAGAAATGTCTTCAAACTACATATAGAAATATTTTAGTAAATACTACAGGAAAGGTGGTTGTACTAACACAATTACTTAAAGTGTAAAAAAAAAAAAGCATGTATGTGTGGGTTATCTTGCCAGGCTTCCACTTGATGTTAACCCAGTCTTTTCCGGTGCATCTTGAAGTACTGTCTACAGGATTAAAGGAAAATGTATTTTGGTTAACCTTCACGTCTAGTGTATGTAGCAAATATGTGTGTTACGTATCTATTTCCATTAATCTATTTGATATTACTCAAATCTGTGGCCAGCCTTTCTGGAGTCCTCAACTTCATTTGGCACTTGCAGAGGATCAACCACAAAAATGTGGCTTGAGAGGGCATGAAGATGCTGTTTAAAAAAAGTAACATATTAAACCATGTAATCTTCAGGAAGCTTATGTCTGCAACACCAGAAAAAAATAATATATATATATATATATATATGTGTCATGTAAAAATGTTATGTAAACTTTTATGCTAATGTTATGTAAACTTTTATGCTAACTGAAACAAAAAAGGTGGCACAACTAACTGAAATATCGGTATCACACATTCATTCTTAATGACCACATCCACAATGTTAATTGTCACATAGAAAATTATTTCAGATCTGTATTAATTATGTGAATAATGAAAACTATCTAAAAAAATTCTAGCTTTATTTACTTTTTCTTGGTGTGTTTAATGTTCCTTTTATATGCAGTTTGTGTACAATTACCATCGTGGCAGTAGTTGAAATTTTGGATCCTGTAGTTACCAGACTTAAACCCCAAACTCACCTACAGCCTCTTTAGCTAGGGCTGATACACAACACACAATCCCAAGGGGTATTTTTGTTTGGTATTTGTGCTGCAGTCATTCCTAGGCACTGCGTGTGAAACCATCTTGTGCAATTTCCACACTGAATCTACACATCGATTAAAAAGAAAATGTTAACATAACACCGTTGATGTAATTAGACATTATTTGATTACTTTAATGTTTTCTCTGGAATTTGACTCCAGATTATCACCAGATTATCACCAGATTATCCAGTATTCAGATTATTTATTGATGTTTTAAATCAAATAAACATAAATTCTCACCCAAACATCATCTCCAGCAGGCAGGTTCTTATTTCCACAGAAGGAGCAGAACTCATCCTTTGAAACTGATAAAGAATAATAAAAGTATATTATTATTTACTTTGTAGTAAGGGTTTAACATTAAATATTCTGAAATATACCTGATGCCATGAGAATTTCTTCTGCCATGAGTCTTCTTTGATTTTTAAGAGACTCTTTGGATGAGTCAATCTGAAACGACTGTGACATCTTTGGAAACTCCATCACTGTCATCTTGGCCATCTGTACGGATGGCAAAAAAACACATGCATTGTGTATGATTTCACATATTAAAACAAAGTTCTAGAGCTATCATAAAGATCGCATGTTGTACAGAATCACCTGCATGACAAAGACCCCACAACTGGTTACATCTTCCTGAAAGGTGTGGGTTATCTTCCCAGGCTTCCACTTTATGTTAACCCAGTCCTCCTTTCCAAGTCTGTTCCGGCGCATCTTGAAGTACTGTCTACAGGATGAAAGGAAAATGTATTTTGGTTAACCTTCACGTCTACTGTATGGCTTTAGCAAATGTGTGTGTTACGTATCTATTTCCATTAATCTATTTGATATTACCCAAATCTGTGGCCAGCCTTTCTGGAGTCCTCAACTTCATTTGTCCCTTGCAGAGGATCGACCACAAAAATGTGGCTTGAGAGGGCATGAAGATACTGTTTGAAAAAGTAACATATTAAACCATGCAATTTTTAAGCCTATGTCTGCAAAAACAGTAAAAATAACATAAGTAGCTTTGTTTTGGTAAAACACCAAAGCCACAATTGACAAACCTTTTTTAATTACCTTTTAACATTCAACTAAAAACTTCACTTAGAATTGACAGATTTGTCAGGTTGAAGTTCCACAATATTGGTTATTAAAGAATGATTAAAAAACTGAAATCTTAAAAGAGGATAAGTAGGGGCCACAAATGAAATACTGTTGGATGAGCACAGTGCTTTGTTTGGACAATACTTGGAAATTGTTACAAAAGGTAAGTAGCGAGGCTTGGACCCAAATGCAGTTCAGTTCAGAGTTGAGAATTTATTTACAAGAAAACTACAAAAAAAGGTGTCCATAAACTAGCAGAGCAAAAACAAGTTCCAAAAAAATCACAGTGGAAACTAAAGACATGAAAACTACAAGGAAACTCAGCAACAGGGAAACCGCAACTCACCCTCCAACAGTACACAGACAGAACGTAATGATCCCACAAGACGCAAAGGAAACACAGACGTGACAGAAATGATTTCATGAAGATAGGGATGAAGATATTTAAAAATAATATAATCTTAAAAACAATGAGGTATTAATAGCATGCTACAGCATGGACAACGTTTGGCTAAATAAGAAATATGTCACAATCTTAAATCTAGCACTTTCTTCGAGTTTATTACTTACTAAAATGTTTAAAGCTCTTTACCTTTCATTCAAACATATTAACATACCTACGTGTATTTACTTGATAAGGTTAATGGCATACTACTTAATGACTTCAGACAACCCTTTAAATGCACAAACCATGAGCCATACAGTTCATACTGTAAAGGCTCATAGGATTACATAAGTTGCTGTACTCACCACAAACTACCAGTGCATATTTCGTATATTAACAAATCCAATGGCTCCATCATAATCATCAAATGTGACCTGACAAAATAAAGTAGTCATAAAATTGTCACAGTAAGTACAGTGTTATTTCTGTACAGAAGCAAAAAAGAGAATAATAAATGAGGACAATTTACTTATCCTACATTTGTCAACCCTTGCCTGGCCATCTGCTCTCTTGTGCCATGTAAAATTAGTCCCATTACATAGTGATTCATGTTGTATAGTCGGTCAGCAGACTTCTTTGAATTGAGGATCACTTGAATGTAGCACCCAATCACCTTTTGGAGAAAATGTAGGTAATCATAAAATCTGTAAATGCCACTGTCAACATGTCAGAGAATGGATCAATAATGCAACACCTTTGCTCAAACTTTTTCTGAAGTCACACTCCAGACCTTCTAGTCTGACATCCTTGTTGCATATCATGTTATGCAAAATAAGTTATTTCATTTTCAGATAAACTTTGTAAATAAATAGATACATTAATTACACATAAACAATGTGGGACAACAACAGTTTTAATGGTATACTTGCCTCGCCTATGAGCAGTTCATCAGGCCTTAAACTGAGAAATTCTCTGTGCCGCAGGGGTGAAATCAAGCTTCTGTTTCGCATATCTCACAACAGCCACAACAACTTCAGTTGAATTTGATTTCCAAAAGGGCATCAACCTACAAGCATACAGTATGAACACAAATTTGTAATCACTTCATACATCATTTGCAAACTCATTAAAATTTTTGCAAACTCAAGCTCTAGTCCTGGTACAGAAAGCTGCCATTGAACAAGCCCACCCTCATTTTGTAGTCATTAATATTTGTCACATTATTAAACTTTATGCATTTCTAATATTAATGGTAATACCGTAACTACTGGTATATGTTTCTAACTGAAGGATTCAAACTGGGTAATTTGGTGAATACAGCTGTGTCAATCATGCTTTAATTTTTTTATGTTTCCTTAACAATGTCTTTCTTGCATGTACAGCATACATTTTATTTTAGTGATCAAATTTGTCATTTTTAACATTTGATATGTTTGATGTGTCCTTTTAGTAGCTAAATATGACTTCATGACATTTGAAGATTATTACATCTTGTTTTTATTCACATTTTACACTCTTTGTGATTTGGGGTTATAATATACTAAAGAAGATGTGAACACACCTCTGAACCTTCCGCATCAGTGCTCTCATCATGGCTGTTCGTATCACCATCACTGGCCTCTTCTGGTGTTGTCTCTTGGCTGGCAGGGAGTTGTAAGACCTTGTTTGAGCATCTTGTGTCAGTTTTGTTACCAACACTTCTTATTTTGCCTTTGTGTTTCTTTTGTCCCCTTTTCTGTTTAGGTGCAGGCATTGTGTCAGGAACAGTATAGTACTTGGACTTGCTCACTTTCACATCAGGTTTCTCATTCTTCTTGGCCCATGTCTCCTCTGAAAACTTTATGTCTGTGGATCTTAAAGGCTTAGTGATGAGGCGATCTGGCAAGTCATGCTGCATTGTGTGCTCTATGTACCTTCCATGCAGAGATGTGTACATGGTGCGAATGAAGGTTGCTGGTCTCATGTGCTTTTTTTTTCGCAGGATGTGTTGCTTCACTATTCCGAACCATCCTTCAACATGACAATTGGTTTCCCTTGTTTTCCTGTTGTCCTCTGAATCCCTTTCTTCCTTCCTTTTGTCGATGTCAGCCACATGTCTTCTCAAGTCTCCCAACATTATTCCACTCCACATGGGAAATATGGCCATGTAGTTATCCATTAGTGCTTTGATGATCCCAGGGCAGTGATAGATGTTCTCTTCCGGTGACTCCTCTGTGGTAATGGCTACTGCAGCATCTTCATAAACACCTTGGAAGACAGCAGAAAAGGGTGATCTGCCCACAATGGTCTTTGCTTGCTCAATTTCTTCCTCAGGATTAATGTGAGTAGGATCTTCTTTCACACTGGGTTCACACTTGAACCGGCGAATTACTCTTTGAAGTGCTTGCAGGCAGTCTTTGACAGCTGTAACGTTGGTCTTGGCAAGCAAGATAATGCAAAGACACTGGAAAATCTCGACGCCATCTTGCAATGACTGGCTGTTTTGCAGCCTGGCAAACACGAATATAAGAAATTCACGGTGTCCTTTATCTGTTACATGTCTGCCAATTACTTGGGCCACAGCTTTCAGCACATGGGCAGAACAGAGGTGGATAAATGTAGAGCTTCTGAAAGTCTTCCACTTCTGTTTGCCCCTGCAAATGGCAAAACACCGGTTAAGGTAAGCTGAAACGCTTTCTTTGTTAAAAGAAAGAAAGGAGAACCGCTTGAATCAGGGCCCAACTGTAGTCTGTCTCCACATGCCTGACTGTATGTACCGTAGAATTTTGAGACAGTGTGGAGAAAGCGCATCACCAGTGGGAGATGGATGGAACGGTGTGGTCATTTGACAACATCTCCGCTACTGGTAAAGGTGGTGTGCCCCGTCCCTCTCCGGCCAAAACCAGTGCGTTAATATAACATACGCTTGTTCTGCTCTGGGATTTTAGACACCACACTTCCTGTGGCGTCTAGGTAAAGGCTTACTGGTGCTTTCTTCCTCAGATGGCCAACCAAAATCCCAATCCCTGTCCGCTGCTACATATGAGTACTGAATGGGTCAACTTGAAAATCTTGGATGTACCCAGGGAAATGTATGAAGTTTGTGTCACATTCCCTCATTATTTTTTAGTGTCGAAGGACCTCCAACACCACATTTTCATTTAGGGATGCAGCCTTCCTGACTTCAGAAGATATTGCTTTTAAAATGTCTCTGTTAAGAGATCTTGTCAGGTTACCTGCCCTAACTTCTTCACTCGGTGTTTGACTGAGGAGCTGGTAGTACGTATTGCTCACTCCCTTTTTGACTTTTTTGGCAATAGGTACCTCTTTTCATACCCGAAGCTTTTCGTTTCCTTGTGTGTTGTCTGAGGTGACACACATGTCCGTGGCGGTAAACAGTTAGGGACACCTTTTTTTGTTGTAATGTTGGCCTTTTGCTCATCCAAAATGTGTATTGTGCCCGGCAGGAGGGAAATGTACACACAGCCTTGATATGAACATATGGGCAATTTCTTTTTCTGCTGTTTTGCAATCGAGCATGTTGATATTTGAAGGCAAGAACACAGCAATGGTTTGTTTGGTTGAATTTATCATAGATCACATGTGTCCATGGTTCCCTTAATTTTTTTGTTCCTTTCTCTGGTCTGATTGACCTCCAAGTTTTATTATCTAAAAATATTCTGAACTTCTTAGGAACTGGAGAAATCTTTCTAATTGTATTCTTTTTGTATTCTTTTTTTGTTTGAAATGCAACCACTTTTTTGCTGTTACAGGATTTGAAGCATCCTCTACACTGTCTTCTGCCTGATCGTCTCCATCTGTAGCCACAGAACCACTCTCTCTACCAAGCTCTTCATCACTTACATGTGTTTCATCCTGTTCAGTCTTTTCTTCCTGATCATCTTCGTCTGTAGCCACAGAACCACTCTCTCGACCAAGCTCCTTATCACTTACATGTGTTTCATCCTGTTCAGTCTTTTCTTCCTGATCATCTTCGTCTGTAGCCACAGAACCACTCTCTCTACCAAGCTCTTCATCACTTACATGTGTTTCATCCTGTTCAGTCTTTTCTTCCTGATCATCTTCGTCTGTAGCCACAGAACCACTCTCTCCCAAGCTCTTCATCACTTACATGTGTTTCATCCTGTTCACTCTTTCTTCCATCATCTTGTCTTTAGCCACAGAACCACTCTCTCTACCAAGCTCTTCATCACTTACATGTGTTTCATCCTGTTCACTCTTTAATTCCTGATCATCTTCGTCTTTAGCCACAGAACCACTCTCTCTACCAAGCTCTTCATCACTTACATGTGTTTCATCCTGTTCACTCTTTTCTTCCTGATCATCCGTCTTTGCCACAGAACCACTCTCTCTACCAAGCTCTTCATCACTCAACTCTCTTTCATTCCTTTCAGACGGGGCTACATCATCATTGAACTCAGGCAAGTTATCTATGATCATGTCTGATCCAGCTCCTTTACATACATCTGATGGAATACAGTCTTCAACTTCAGCATTAGTTTTGCTTTCCTGTCTATGCACCCTGTCTCTAAAAGACCCTCCTGTTGCTGCTCCATATTACCCACAACCAGTGTTTTTGGAATAGTTTTTAATTCCAAAAGTGAAATGGACAATTCTGACCATAGATCTGAACTGTAAGTGGCACCTCTCAAGTTAACTTTTGAAAATTCCCTCACAACAGCCTCCAGTCCTCCTGCTTCCTCCCATAAATCTTTCTGGGATCCTCTCTTTCCCTTTCTCAGTTTTGGCATTTTCCTAAACAAATTCAAAGGACAATTTAAAATGTAATAGTTGATGAAAACGTAATACTCAAAGACACAAACAGTATTTTTTATAGATAGACATCAGTAAAATGCTCTTGAAGGTGGTTCTGTCTGTGATGTTTTTTTTTACCACAAAAGTTGCTTTGTTAGTGATTAATTTATTCTTTGTTATTGCAAACATAAAACTAGGCCTAGACTTTGTCTCACTATAATAATTATAAAGTAATATATAATATATTAAAGTAATTAAACATGATAAGTTAGTGTTCTATCATCCTGTCTTTTGTCAAGCTCTTGAATGAAGCACATAGACCTAAAACCCCCATCTCAAACCGCTGTAAATTTTGATATAATTTGACCACAATTAAATGTAGCTCACCCAATATTTAAGCCCACCTTAATATACCAGACCACCTTAAAGTGCTCATATTGTGCTTTTTGGCTTTTCCCCTTTCCTTTATTGTGTTATATATCTTTTTTGTGCACGTTATTGGTTTACAAAGTGAAAAAGCCCAAAGTCCACCCCAAAGGGCCTTACCATCTCCAACAGAAAACACTGTTCACCAACTGCTCCAAACAGTTCTATTGTAGTCCAGCCTTTACTTCAGAGACAAACGTGGTCACTTTGAAACACACGTTATAATGCTCGCCTAGCTGCTAGCGTGGCACTCCCTCATACTCTGCAACTGACAAGCTAGCAGTACTTACTGAGCATGTGCAACTCCCAACAAAGATTGTACAGAATTGAGATGTCTCACTCTGTAGCTAAAACTGAAAGCTCAACACACAGGGTGAAAAGAGGAGCTGCAGCAATGTCCACTACAACAAATATATGGTGTTTTCTGAAAATTAAACCACATAAACCTATTCTGCTACAACCTCAAAATACTATTATGAACCTGAAAATGAGCAGAATATGAGCACTTTAATGTTCTCCCCCTCCAATGTATCAATCACTCTGCTCTACTGTCCCTACTGCGCTCCCCTCCCCCGATACCCCAGTTTCTTGCAACATTATCAAATTTTCCCACAGTGAAATGAGTGCCAGCCTCACTATACACAATAAAGTAATAGTCCTAAACTGTTTTTGCATTTTAACATGCTTGCAAATACAACTTTAGGTATCACATGATAAAAAACATGTTTTCCCTTCCCTACAATGCACTGCACACCAAGCATTTACTTCATAAAAACTCAATAAAATATGTTTAAAATTTGACATGTTTACACTATTCATCAGTAACCTATTGTTGTATTTTACCTTACCTTAAAGCCAAAAACTTCGAATAATTCCATATATTTGAGGAGATAACTGCATGTGCATGTGTGTTTCTGTCTGCATCACAATCTTCAGAATAAACCCTGCCCCCACCAAGCACATGTATATGTAACACTTATTTTGTTCCTCTAGAAACAAGAATTCTAACTTTGATTCCTTTGACCAAAATAGAGGAGGCAAGAACAAGGCCTGTAAATAGATGCTGTTTACAAACATGGTGTTTCACCATCATGTGACATATGAGACAAATATGACCTGTAGTAAGTAAAGGCTTACTATTGGCAGCTACTACAGCAATCGGAATGAGAAAATGTCTTTTGGTTGATTTTTGGTGAATATTTTAAACTTTTAATTGCATACTGTTTCACCATCATGTGACATATGAGACAAATATGACCTGTAGTAAGTAAAGGCTTACTATTGGCAGCTACTACAGCAATCGGAATGAGAAAATGTCTTTTGGTTGATTTTTGGTGAATATTTTAAACTTTTAATTGCATAATTGCGTATTTCAGTTCAATGAGTAACTAGTTTTAGTGATTCATGACACTTAAAGAAGTGCTCTGCACATCACGTCCTGTGCATCTGTTCAGTTTAGCAACAGAGGGATTAATAGGTGACCATTTTCTGTGCCATAGAGACTTTTTAATCCAGATTTACAGTTTTGCTTTGAGGGATATCATAACTTTGGTCCTCTTGCTCTTTCATCATTAGTACTTATTAAAAAGGAATTTGTTTTAATTCTATAATATGTCAGTATACTACCGCCAATATTTCTGATGTAATTGATAGTTTTTAGTGACAATTATGGATAATGCTAATATCCCCATGTAAAACTAAATGTGAAATCTCGCCTTTTTCTTTGTCTTGACAGGTTTGCTGTTTCCTGAAAAGGTCACAATTTTAGCCATTACTGAATTTGGTAAGTCCGGGAATTAAGTGAACATTTGCATGTATGTTTAATTACGAATTAAAAACCCAAAATAGAGATGCAGCTGATAACCTAATATATTTCAACATATACTAATACTAATGTAATATCTATTAGTAATAATGTAATTAAAATTGCTTTAGTTACATTTGTAATGTAGTGACTGGCAGTATGAAAGTGTCTCCTCACATCTCTAGTCAAAACAAATATCACAAAGTTACCCACCTTACAGTAAGTTCATTTGACCAGGCAATAAACTATTAAATAAATAGTAAGTCATTTCATGCAGTTTAAGTAACCTTACAATTGATTTAAATGATTGCAGTAATTGTAAGAACATCAGTTTGTTTTTCATACTGTATAAAGCTATTCACTTATTACAGCTTTTGAATAATTGCAAAGTAGGGACATATGGAGACAAGTAATGATACCTCTACAACTAATGAACTAGTAAAATGAAATATCTTTGCTTTAAAAAGGCGTTGCTTTCCTGCTGAAGTAAATGACAAAAACATAACTGTTTATATAAACTGCATGTAAATGTACCATTCTGCATCACGTAAACTGTATTAAGTGGCAAATTGGTAAGGTGGGTCTACTTTTCTTTCTTTCCTAGTCTTCTGATGAATGTGGAAATGCAAAGACTGTGGTACATCTGTTTCACGAAGATCTGAGCTACTTAAACATTATAAGCTTGAACACAGACATTACGGACGTCACCATTCCTATCGCTGCATCTATTTCAACTGTCCATGTACCTGCAAGACTTGGAATGCACTTTTGAGCCACTTGTCAAGATGTCATCAGCAATCCTCACAAACGGAACTTACCACATTTAAATGTCTTTTATGCAGTTGCAATCAACGTTCAAATTTAAAAGACTATTTTCAACATATAGCGCAGCACCTGAACAACAGTGAAACGGTAGTTTGTGTGTTTCAGGGGTGTTCTTACAAAACAAATGTGTATGGCTCGTTCCGAACTCACAGAAGCAGAAATCATAAGGATTGTTCTGAAACTGACCTAAAGCCTGAAGTAGTTGAGAAAAAAGGGTCAAGTGTAAATCTTTCTGCTGAAAGTCATTGTAGCAGTATCCAAATTGATAGTGTTGGTACTGAGCCCTTAGATGAATTAAGTACAGATGACTTGGGTGATTCCAGTTTTGATGTGCAGGATTTAAATGACTTGACATGTAATGTTGAGCTCAAAGTTGCCTCTCTTCTACTAAAGCTAGAACATGTTTGTCTTGTTTCTAGTGTGGCTGTTGATGAACTTTTGCAAGAGTTTGACTATTTAATAGGCACTGCTTCTGTCCCTCTTATCCATCAAACCTTAGCTCAGCACTTACAGAATGGTAACTGTCAAGTAGATGAAACTATTCTGCAAGACCTAGCATCTACTCTCTCTAAGTCAAATCCAATCACTGCTTCTTGTAGTGGCCGTGGCCCTCTTTCCACTGCCTGGAAGCGAAAGACTTACTACAAAAAACATTTTAATATTGTAGAATCTGTAGAATTTGTGCTCGACTCACAAAACAAAAAATAATTTCAGTATATTTCTATTCTAAAATCTTTACAGCAGATTCTAAGTTGTGAAACTTTTTTGGACAAAGCAACTAATTTAAAATCTTCATATGAAATTCTTTTTATGATGGTAGTAATTACAGAGAAAATTTGCCGTTGTCAAAGGAGTGTGCTATTTCACTTATTTTATATGTAGATGATTTTGAAATATGTAATCCCCTTGGTACCTCCAGAAAAAAACATAAAATTTGTGGTGTATATTGGGCATTGGGGAACTTGCCTGCTAGTTGTCACTCATCGCTTTCTAATATATATTTAGCTGCACTTATTCATACTGAGGATGTTAAGTGCTATGGATTTGACAGTGTTTTGAAGCCCTTAGTAGATGATCTTATTATATTAGAACAACAAGGACTGTTCATTGCCAAGTTGGGGAAATCTCTGAAAGGCTTTGTTCATTGTGTAGTAGCAGACAATCTCGGAGCCCATGGTATTGCAGGTTTTGTGGAAAGTTTTGCAGGTAAATATGTCTGCAGATTTTGTACAGCAGAAAATGTAGACATTCAAACAACAGAAGTCAAGTCTGGAGCATTTTTGTGTGAAGAAGCAAGGATATCCATACTGCTCATCTTAAAGTTATTGAAGAAAATTCACTGGCTAGTCATTTTGGTGTTAAAAGGAAGTTATACGCTGTCAGAAAATCTGTCATATTTCTGTGTGGCACAGAGATTTCCCCCCAGATATATCTCATGATCTGTTTGAAGGAATTATCCCTGCTGAGATTGCTCTTTGTCTTACTGTGTTAATTTCAAAAAAATATTTCCACGTTAGCCAATTTAAATGAAGCAATAACAACATTTCCATTTAAGTGGACCGATAAGACAAACCGTCCCCATCTTGTGCCCCTCACCTACGCTGCAAAGACAACAATTGGAGGAAATGCACACGAGAATGGAGCCTGTTGAGATTTCTTCCTTTCTTGATCGGGACCAGAGTTCCTTCAAACGAACCAGCGCGGGCAAGTCCTCTGTGAATTAAAGGACATTGTAGAACTGGTTGTTGCACCTTTTCACACGGAGGACTCTATTTGTTATCTTGACTTCAAGATATCTGAACACAGGACAGTATTCCAAGAAGTTTTTCCTGATCAAAGAATTCGCCCCAAACATCATTACTTGGAGCATTATCCAGGGTTAATACGCCAGTTCGGACCCCTTGTTGCACTATGGACTATGAGATTTGAAGCAAAACATAGCTTCTTTAAAAGAGTAATTCGTCATACAAACTGTTACAAAAAGTACTGTATTCATTAGCTCAAAGGCACCAATTTCAGACTGCATATAATCTGCACGCGTGTAGATTTTTTAAGCCCTCTTTGGAGGTTTCTGATGTTTCAACACTTCCCTTGATGTTATTAATGAGGACATTGCATTGGCAGTAAAGCAAAGACATCAACACATGGACACTGAACCTTGCAAGAAGTGCACCACAACGGCCTTCAACTACAAGATTGGAATTGGTGGTAGCCCATGGGTCTGCCGCTGGACTTCCAGAGTTCTGGGAAATAGTTCATATGGGTGAATTGTTCGTACGAAAGCTTTATTTCAATTAAATGGGATGCCTGGTACCTGGAACATTACAGAGCTTATGACTTAGTCATATCTACTGCTAGGGAACTAAGTCTTGTTGGGGTGCATGAACTGACAGATCCCTACCCTCTGGCTCACTACATGGTTGATGGACGGCGCCTCATCTCTCTGAAGAGATACATACATGCATAAGGTTGAATATGAATGAGTGTAGGATTGGAAATGTTTGAGAATTCCTTGTTTTGCTTTATTTTGCTGTCCTCTCATAATGTAAAAAAGACAATGCTTTAAGGCCATAGCAGTTTGACTTTTGACACAAATGTATGGGAATTTCAGAAAGTGTAAATCTTCTCTTTATCACTATAATGGTGATTAGTGGGATTGTTAATCATAAAATTGGTGAGTAGTAATAAGATGAAAGTTATGGACCATACAACTAATACTAATGTTTTGTTTTTTTTTTCTTCCTGTTTTTACTAGATTCTTTTTGATGGGCTGACATGGCAGTGAAAAGGCCAGCCAAGTTGCGGGTTGTTTTGAATCCTGATGACACCAGGAAGCTAATTCTGCCTGATGGAATTCCAGAGACAATGGAGCAGCTTATGGATGAAGTGCGGAAAGTGTGTGTGTTTAATGGTAATTTCAGACTGCAGTACCAAGACAGAGACTTTGGAGATGCGCTTGTGAACTTGACATCTACTGTTGAACTTGAGGACTTGGCAACTGTCAAGGTCATCCCAATAATTGATGATTGCAGCCAAGGACTTAATCTTACTGTCTGTGATGATTTGTCAACTCAATCAGATGACACAGAGCTCCTTTCCACACCCTCCAGCTCTGTCTCTACAAGAACTTAGATGTGGCCAAGAGAGTTTCCGATACCAACGTTCTCCTATGACACTGAACTGCAGTTAGAGAAGGGGAATGTGGTGTATAGGTCAAACATGACAAGGTTGACACCTAGTTCAAAAACAAAATCTGATATTCTGGAAAAGGTAGCTGAGGAGATATTCAAGTACAAGGCCTACCCAACAGATTCTGACTTCAGTGATGTTGCCGAAGCACTTATCAAGAAGCATCCATGTCTCTCTGAACCTGGTTCATACAACGGTTGTTATGGGTGGAAGCAGCGGTTGAAGACCAAAATGGGCAACTACCGAACTCAGTTGAAGGGCATTGGGTGTTCTGAATTACTTGCAAATTCACTTAAGTCCAAAGCTCCAGAGGATGCATTGCCAGCAAAAAAAGTAAAGAGACCTAAGAGAGGAGAGGCCAACCACATACCTGACATTCCAACTGGAGAGACCCCAGACAAGTTGGAAAAGGAGAGACTGTTACTTCTAAGTGAGGTGATGAAACGAAACAACCGTGCACTGATAAAGGACAAAATGGCCAAGACGTTTTCACTGCGGAGGCATGAAATTGTGGAGAAGGAATTAGGAGTGGAGGAGTTAAAAGTCAGATGGCCCGCATTGTTCTCAATGGATGAGGTATGTAACTTTTTTGTAAATCCATTGCAATAGTTCAGTCCTATAATATTCTTCCCTACCATTAGAAACATGCTAATGAGCCATAATGCATCTTTAGGCCCTAGATGTCAAAAATAAGATCTTACACACCACATCTTGTAATGTGCTATTTTGTTTTTTTTAAAGATCAATGCTGAATTCATGAGGATTACAACTGTTCCTCTTCAACCGCGGTTCCTGGCTTCCTTGGACAAGCACCACAGCAAGCTGATTGATATCATCAGAAACAAGGGAGGAACTGTCAGAGAGAAGACCCGGAACATACTGAGAGTTTTGGATCAGGTATGTATGTATGCTCAGTACATCGAATAAAATTTGCAGAGATTTGTAGAGTTAGAATACACTTTGGAAGATGTGCCATGCTTCTCTTCTGAGTTTGACTGACTTTTTAACTGGTTTACTCAAAGCATTTGTAAATAAAAATTACTGTTTACCAAAGAACCCATGTGCATTGTGTGGCAGTTGCATCTTTAATCAAGTTATACAACTGAACAGCATAATTTTGTACTGTTTGTGCTTTCACCTAGAGTCTTGAGGTAAATCTAAAGAGGGAGTGCCTGCTGAAGTCTCTTATTGTGTACCTTGGGGAGGATGTGGACAAACTTATCAAGGAATATCTGGTAAGTAGTTATATGCAATAATCACTTTGGACAAGATAAAGAAATATTAAAAGTCATACATGGTCTCAACACTTGTCAACTGTCTTAAAAGTACAAACAAATATATCCTACAAAGAAAAGAAAATTCCTCATAACTTTTGGCAAAATCTTTCCGCCATTATTAACCCTTCGCTAAGTTAAGCCCCTCTAAGTAAGACGGGAATTTGCCAGCTGCGAACAGGTGCGACAACTACACAGCTATGCTCCATAGAGTTTCATACAATCTTTTCAGATTTAATTCATTTTCAGGCTGGTTCTGTGGATTTCGGGCTAGTCGTGGTTAAATGTTGTACCTAGATCATGTGTGATATTGATACTCGTTACCTGGCGATGTTTGAAGGACATAATACGTTTATTCCCTTTTCCAAAACCAACATCAACCCCTGTCTGCTAGGTGGCTATCCAGTTTAGCATAGCTAGCCTCCCCCACAACAGCAGGTAGCGCTGTGAGTCAATTTAAATGTAGTGGGAGGTAGAGCTGATTTTGTAAAGATTTCCATGGTAATGTACTGTTTAAAAATTATAACTACTTTTGAGGGTGTTTATCAATAATGAGAAATTATCCAATGTATAGTTTTTGAACGTTAGATGTTAGAAGCAACATTTTTTTTATTTTTAAATGTCTTTCGATATTTGTGTGCAAACTTTTTGGGGGTTTTAAATCCCCAAAAATTCCAAATTTGTTAAAATAAAGCATGTGGCCATAACAGTAATTCCGATAATTTTATTCCTGTTTGATTTGAAGTGTCCTTACTGAGTGTTAAAGGTCCGATGACATGGTGCTCTTTGGATGCTTTTATATAGGCCTTAGTGGTCCCCTAATACTGTATCTGAAGCCTCTTTTATATAGGCCTTAGTGGTCCCCTAATACTGTATCTGAAGTCTCTTTCGTGAAATTCAGCCTTGGTGCAGAATTACAGCCACTATAGCCAGTCTGAGCTTTCCTTAGGATGTGCCATTTCTGTCTGTAGCTATTGAGGAGGAGAGGGGGGGGGGCAAGGTGGAGGGTGGGGGTGTGGCCTTGACCAACTGCCACTTTGCTCGTTTGAAAGCCATGATGTCTCTCTCTCTCTCTCATGGTGGGCCAAATTCTCTGGGTGGGCAAAGCAGAGAAAGGGGAGGTAACCTTGCTCCTTATGACCTCATAAGGAGAAGATTCCAGATCGGTCCATCTGAGCTTTCATTTTCTCAAAGGCAGAGCAGGATACCCAGGGCTCAGTTTACACCTATCACCATTTCTAGCCACTGGGGACCATAGGCAGGCTGGGGGAACGTGACATTTTCATGCCATGGGACCTTTAAGGGCAGAATCAATTCCGCAGAATTGATTGCATCCCTGTTTTCTCAGCATAGATGAGTGTAAAAGATAAAAAAAGAGCTGGTAACAGTGTTCTATTATAGTATTGTATCTTTCTTAAACAGTGTATTTCTGTAGAAATCATTTTAATGTCTGCTCACCTCAAACCTGGCATCCTGGTGCATTTAAATTTACTCATTCACGCAAAAGGCCAATTACTTATTTGTGAGGAAATCCACAGAACAATCTTATACTTTATTTGTTCATTAAGCATGATGTAACGAATTACTATTATGTTGTATATTTGCTTTGATGTTTTGTATTCGCAAAACAAAATGCATTTGTTTATTAATGGGTTTTCTAATTTCAAACCTAATTCCGCCGGGCATGGCTGTGTGGCGTTCTGGCTGTGCTAGCTTCGCTGAAGCTGGTCTTTAGTAAATGCTTGTGATTCCACCAGAAGCGCCGTGTAGCGTTTCACAAGTTGCTGGGCGCGGTGCTCCGCTAATATGTGCCATCTCTTTTTTTTGACGGAAGCCTGGGCCTTGCCGCATCAACAGAGCAGATGAGCCGAGCAGGAAATCAGACACAGAAGAGAATCCGGTCAAATAAAAACAAATTGTAGATACAAGATATTGTATAAAATATTTCTCTTCAGAGCAGCAGTAGTGCAGACATAGTAATGAAAGCCTGGACATGCCAAATATTGCATTGTGTAAGGTATCAAGCTGTGGACAGATTCTGAAATTAATGAAAATATGAAAGCACAAGGCAGGTGTGTCTTAACATTATAGTGCAAACCTAAAAGTATGTACCGTTTATGTTTTTGTTATGTTTTGGAGGAAAATAGTAATACTTCTAATGCTTTACTTGTGATGAGTCAAATGTTTGCTATGAGAAAAATATTTGGAGGAGCTGCCATTTACTGTCTGCTGGAATTTGCAAGTCATTACATTTCAATGTTTAATTTGTATTTACAAATTTGATTGAAAAAACATTTGCATGGGTATTTATTTATATTGGTGCACCAGACAAAGGTTTAATCAGAATAACTTTTAAAATAAATCTCTTGTCTTTTATCAGGTTGTTCAGAAGGACCAAGGTGAAACAGAGCTCGAGAGGTGTACAATGGCAGTGTTTGTTATAAGGGAGGAGGAGGATCCTCTCCAGCCACCATAGGACGTTGGGGTTGTAATAGAAGGTGTGGAAGTCCTTAACAAGCTGCCATCAGTTACACATGCATGTGCCATGTTATTTGGCCTCATCTACGCTCTAAACTTGAGCTATCCAGGTGAGCTCAAATACACTTTTGATGCGCTGCAGAAAATCTTCATGGAGATTGAACCAAAGACAATGAGACGCAGAGTGTGCAGTCTGAGTGTCAGGCTCTAAATAATGGATTATTCGAAGAAACATTTGGATGCAGCATGTTTTTGTTCTGTGTTCTAGCTTGTATTCAAAAACCTAGCAGGAGAATGAAAGGGGTCATTGTTAAATGTAAATAAGAGACACATACTTCAATTGAACAGCCTTACTTTAAGAATTTCTTTTTACAGAATTCTAATTTTTTTGTGGAAACCCATGTCTGGTAACACTGTCAGAGTGTGGTTAGGGTGGAGTTGTGTCAAGTTTAAAAAAAAAAGTTGAACAAATTGAGAGATAAAAAATTTGTTCTGTAAACGGTGAATGAAAAAGTAGACTTGCATGGAAAACATCACTTTGTGTGGTGAGTGTTAATTTCTAAAATGTCTTCTGGTACAAAAGACAAAATGATTGCAATCTGTTTTCAAGTGTCAGAAGCCTTGTTGGGTTTTAGAGAATAGTAAAAGCTAATGTGGACAGTGGTAATATGCAGCTATTATAAGAACATGACTGCTGCTGTTCATAGTTTGCACCCCCAGCATGTGAACTGTATTTTCTCTTTTTTTTGGTCTCTTGTTACATTTGTAATAGTTCAAAATGATGTGACATTCATACATTATAGTCCTTTTTATAGATGGATTGCCACGTTTTAGCACGGTTAGAAAGTATTTTTACTAGGGTTGGGCATCATTTGGATTTTAACGATTCAGATTCAGATTCTTCCTTTCGATTCTGGTTCTTATCGATTCTCAATTCCGATTCTTTAAGGGTGGAGTTGAAACGGGTCACATGCATATTTCACAAATAAGAGGAAAGTTTTATTTTGATTCAAAGGTAGGTTGCAGTTTCATGGGGCTTTTTCAATGTAAAATAAAGCCACACTAGAGCACCGCTTACTGTGCTCCACGGCTGCAACACAACAAGCGTCTGGCCGCTACAGAAACCAAAACTTGCGCATGTTAAATCTGGGACCCATGATCAGATTTGAAACAAAGTCCTCCAAACGATTCCAATAAAGAAACGATTCTGATGGAATCGTAATTTTTTTAAACGATTCCAAGTAGGAATCGGTTCTCGATGCCCAACCCTAATTTTTACACAATACATCTCAAGTTTAAAATGAGATAAACAAACCAGTTTTACATGTTTACATTACAATGTTTTGTAAAGGTTAAGATGTGATTTAAGGTTGCATATGGTTTTTAAAAGAAAAAAACTCTCAAAGACCAACATTTCACTTAACCCTTGTGTTGACCTGTTCTCAAAACGTCTATATCAGAAATATGGCTCTTTTTTTTTTAACCAAATTACCCAAAACAATTTTATAGCATTTGAAACAAAATTTAAATGGATTTAAAACTTGACTAAACTTTGAGATACACGTCTGTGATTATCCATCAACATAGGTTCCTCTAATATTAGTCAAAATAATTCATTATTTCAAAGTTAAGTATAATTTCCTGTAAATGACATGTATTGACCATGTATTCCAACAATAAGTGTAAAACTAGTGGTAATAAGTTGGTGTTAGTGAAAAATGGCATTGAAAAAAGTGACACAAACAAAGTGCTTTTAAAAAAGGGACAGAAACGTAAAAAAGTGTTGATTTTGACCCAGGACAACAAGTGCATGGTCAACCGGAAGACAACACAAGGGTTAATTGTATACATGTTTTTTTTAATACTTGTTTTTTTTTTTTCCCTCAAGTGACTGTGTGAAACAGCTAGCTGCTGAAATATGCATTGCAGGTTTATTTTTTTATTTTACAAAAGGTGATGCACATTTAAAAAAGACATCCCATTAAACAAAGGTCTTTTCATGAGAATATTCTTGTCTTTATTTAGTAATTTAAGCATTGAGTGTAACATGTTTTAGTGAAAATTCTATAATTTTATATTACAGCAAAGTAAAATGTAAAAATGCATAAGATGTTACTATATTGATCTACATAAAGTAATGTTTTGGCTTGTGACTAAAGAAATTATATTAAAGTATTTGTAAATTTTTATATTTTTTTTAGTTTTTTTTTTTATTAAATAAAAAATTTATTTTTAGAAAGAACTAAAAAAATTACCTGTAACAAAATTAGAGTGTTTAAATTAGTTTATTCTAAACTAAAAACTATACTTGGATGTAATAGTAATATTGGGGTTCTCCAAATTGAAAACTTAATTTGGAAGAATGTAAAATAATGGTTTATGGTCTTCATAACAAATATTTTTACATTGTGTGAATGTAAATCTTTAACTTCGGTTAAATAAATATTTTAATTTATAATAAATAAAAATGTATATTTAGACTAAATCAGAAATATAATTTGAGCAAAACTAAAAAAATTACCTGTAACAAAATTAGAGCGTTTTAATTAGTTTATTCTAAACTAAAAATTATACTTGGATGTAATAGTAATATTGGGTTTCTCCAAATTGAAAACTTAATTTGGAAGAATGTAAAATAATGGTTTATGGTCTTTATAACAAATAATATTTTTACATTGTGTGAATGTAAATCTTTAACTTCGGTTAAATAAATATTTTAATTTATAATAAATAAAAATGTATATTTAGACTAAATCAGAAATATAATTTGAGCAAAACTAAAAAAATTAGCTGTAACAAATTAGAGTAATTTTTTTAAGTTGATCCAAAGTACCATTTTTTTCAGTGCACCCAGCGGTCGGGAGCAACAATATCATTCACTTGGAGTGTTTCTGGCCAACCAATGAAAGTAAGTCAAATATTCACACTCTTTAAAGGGGTGATAGAATGATTATATAGGGTATTTCACACTGTTCCTTATGGTCTCCTAATGGGGTATGTAACATTGGTTGGGCTGAAAATGGCCTGGTTGATATTTTATGGGCCCTTATGCATCCCTGTGTTTTGGCCCTATTTGTAACAAGAGCTTTTCTACCAAATATGGTATGGTCATGAATATTTAGATGAGCTGCGCAGTGATTTGTTGAGCGACTTGCCATACGCAGACATTAGAGACGCGCGTTGATTGGTTGAGCGAATCCCCAATACACATACATTAGAGAAGCGACAGAATCTCATATTCCAGACACTGCAATGTTTCATTACCAAATTCACTCCTGAGACTTTTTAAAGCGAGAAATCAACTATATAAAGCTCAAATATGGGCCGTTTTACAAAAATTGATGGCTAATTGCAAATTTGGTAAGACGTGTCGGACTTTAGGAGCTCCACACAGTCTGACGAGAAAGCGACCGCCTGCTGGGCTCCATACCCAGGGCAAAGTCACCCTTTGTGGATACTGCATACGGGGCTCCGCGGCCAGCTGCCGGCATAACTATATCTATAAATAATACATTTACGGTTTTGAATGTCCCAATGTCTTATAAAGCTAACCGTTGTGTCTGATTTGATTTTAAGGCATTTTTATGAACGCAAGGCGTCTTTGTAGGACGAACAGCTGCTTGCTATATGTCCCATTCATTACAATGGGGAAATACCGCAGCTTGCTCACTTTCGCATAACTAAAGTATATTTACAGTTTGAATTTCGTCACGGCATGAATATTACAGGTTCCTCAAGGTCTTACAAAGCTTAGCTAACACTTGTCCGATTTCGGATTTCAATTGAATGTATTTTTGTGAATGTCAGTTAGGAGGAGGCTAGCTAGCTCTCATTGATGGACTCCATCTCACCGCGGATCTATCAATGAGACTCGCGGACAAGAGGCGTTTATTTCCCCGATTGTTTGTTTAAATAACTCAACACACATACCCATTATAAGATTAACTGGAACCTGCGGGCTGCGGTAAAAGATTGCGGGCGTAACAAGCTCGCTGACACTGCGGTCAGGGCGGCAATGTAGCAACCCAGGCAGCACCAACACCGGCACTAAACTCCGACACACAGTCGGAGAAAATTTGCAATTAGCCATCCATTTTCGTAAAGCAGCCCATATTCGAGCTTTATATGGTTGATTTCTCGCATAAAAAAGTTTCAGAAGTGAATTTTGTAATGGAATAGCAGAGATCTGCGTGACCTAGCTAGATTCAGAAAACTACCTGATCTCAGGTCAGTTGTGTAGCCTATGTAAATGTTGGGGCGTGACTGTTCTCTTAAGGTTCCGGATTTTGAGACGCTTACGCAATCAACTCAGCTTTGTTGGGATTCGCCCGTTTTCAGAGGCAGTTTCAAAATATGAGATTTTCATAGTAAAGGGGTGTCAGTGGGATTTTGAGCTTCTATGTATGTCCTATTTACCCACCAAACTGTCGTTATTCAACTATGACAGGGTAAAATCGGTTTTGCATTCTATCACCCCTTTAAAGCTCTGAACAGAAAGGGTTTTATTGCCAAGTCTTTTAACACATACAAGGAATTTGTTTTGGTGTTGTTGGTGAAAATGTAATTTCTTTCAGGAAGACACCAGTGTAGAAGAACACAAAACAATCTCAAGACTCAACAGATTCATGTTCCCTCCATGAGGAAGGAAGGTAATCTGTCTAGCCGGGTTATTTCAGGTCTGCTGATTAGCCTGTCCACTTTCATTTCTCATCATTCGGCCCAAATTGCGACATTGTCCCTTTATTCACTTTTAACATCAGGCAGTGGTGCTTAAAAATGACCATGTTTGTAATATGTAATGACATCCAGACACAGTTTCTAACATCACTTTTCATGGATTCTTTTGTTGAGACATCAGCATTATATGAGACACATCAGTGTTTCTATGTTTACAGCAACTGCACATCATTATCTCATTTTCAATGTCAATGGAATCTGTTTTATTTATCTATCTATTTTATATAAATGATAAGAAAAGGATAGCACATGGGAAGAATTTTCAGTGAAGGAAGATTAGGAGTGGGTGGAACTGAATGAAGGGATATAAAGCTAAAGATGAGTATCTGTAGAGATAAGAGTGACTGATTTGAAATACTAAGAGGTGGGCACTGGGCACATAACATATAGACTGTCAAAATGAAATAAACATGATACAGCAACTTCAACACAGAGAAAAGTAAAGAAGTGTGTGTGAAAAAAGATGAATGAATAGGCTGAACTTTGATAATGTCAGCACCAAAGGTAAATCATTAGTAGCCTTTCTTTGCAGGTTAACAGCAGCACAAAATGTCCTTCACATATTCTGACAATCATGATCTATTTGAAGTCTTCCTTTACCTCCTCCGTACTCCCTGGAGCGTGCCAAGAAGTATGTCCCAGTGTGTGAAGTACGGTGCGTAGTTTACTTTGAATTTGAGGTGGTGGAGGTGACTGATTTGAAATACTAAGAGGTGGGCACTGGGCACATAACATATAGACTGTCAAAATGAAATAAACATGATACAGCAACTTCAACACAGAGAAAAGTAAAGAAGTGTGTGTGAAAAAAGATGAATGAATAGGCTGAACTTTGAAAATGTCAGCACCAAAGGTAAATCATTAGTAGCCTTTCTTTGCAGGTTAACAGCAGCACAAAATGTCCTTCACATATTCTGACAATCATGATCTATTTGAAGTCTTCCTTTACCTCCTCCGTACTCCTGGAGCGCTGCCAAAGTATGTCCCAGTGTGCAAGATGAAGTTTATTTTGAATTTGAGGTGGTGGAGGTGATTGATTTGAAATACTAAGAGGTGGGCACTGGGCACATAACATATAGACTGTCAAAATGAAATAAACATGATACAGCAACTTCAACACAGAGAAAAGTAAAGGAATTTTTTTTAAAAAAGATGAATGAATAGGCTGAACTTTGAAAATGTCAGCACCAAAGGTAAATCATTAGTAGCCTTTCTTTGCAGGTTAACAGCAGCACAAAATGTCCTTCACATATTCTGACAATCATGATCTATTTGAAGTCTTCCTTTACCTCCTCCGTACTCCCTGGAGCGTGCCAAGAAGTATGTCCCAGTGTGTGAAGTACGGTGCGTAGTTTACTTTGAATTTGAGGTGGTGGAGGTCATGATGCCTGGCTCCTCCGTAGAGGCCAAAGGGCACCAGTCTATGTGGAGACCAGGGGAATTCATAGCCAGAGTGCGCCTCCACAGACAGATACATGTTTGTGACAAAGAAGAGCATCTCTGTGAGTGGATGGCAGTCCAGGAGGGCAGGGTTCAGAGCTGCAAAGAAGGCGAGGCTCAGCATCTCCCAGACCCCTGTGTTTTCTGTTGCCAGAGAGAAGGTGACCGTGTAGAGGTGGTGCTCCTTGTGGAAGAAACGGTAGAGCCACAACACCTTGTGATGTAGCAGATGCCACAAAAAGTACTGCATGTCAAACAGGAGGAGGCAGGCTAGTATGTCCGTAACAACAGACAGCATCTCAGGTGCCAGTGGAGGAAAAAACACAGGCCTCCAGTGCCAGTATACAACAGAAAGAGGGAAAATGAAAAAGACATGGTTGTGGAGAATTTTGCACAAGCACCTGCAAGCCATTGGCCATGTGACCTCGCTTTGAGGCTGGATCTTGAAGCGGCGCACCAGGGTCAGTCTGGAACAGAGCAAATCCAGACAAACAAAAGGCAAGCAGCAGCTCAGGTAAACTGTCAGAGAGAAGACAACTGGGAAAAAAGGAGATCTGAGGAAGCTCTGATGTCTTAACCAGTCCCAAAGAATCTGCAAACAGAACATCTCGGTGGCTTCTGAGTTTGTCATCTCTGCAGTGTGAGAAAACGTAACTGTTCTGATACATTTGAACTTAGTAAAGGGGTGGTGTTGATGAAATGTTGCATAAAGGGGAGGGGTTTAACAAGACACTGACAAAGAAAACATTTGTCATGTCATGTGTGCCAATAAATGACACACACAAAAGTGTTTTATGTCTGTAAGTCAGTGGATTTTTGCTTCTAAAGGCCAACATTTTGATTGTTGTTGTAGACCTGAGTAGGCTGTTGTAAGGAATGAGTAGTGTGGTTTTATCTGTGGGTCCTTTCTGTCCTGATTTGCTCAAGCATGAAGTGCCACCTTGTGGATGCAAAATATTTCTTGTTACCACATAGCCTAGTACTGTAACAGTGTAACCATGTTGTTAATTTGTATGCCATTTTAAAGATTAGCTGAGATATTTCATGTAACATTTGACCCACATCAAGGCCCAACTTTAAGAAAGGTTTTTTGTTTTGTTTACATTTTGCAACATCTTAGTTTATGGCTTAAAAGTGAAAATTAGCAAATCAACAAATGCCTTTATGCACACGGTCCACTTATGTTTAAGTTAAAGTCTTTAGGAGTTTCACAACTAGGCCTACTGATGATCTATAGTCATCCAAGTTTTGCAAAAGAATTGGAATATAACCTTCAGAGAACCCTCTTCTTTAGGGGAAGTTCCCTGAAGGTTTCTTGTTTGCTGAGCACTTCCTCCCACAATACTTCCTACAATATCACGTTAATATAAAATAGGCCCCTATGTTTCATATTGAAATGGATACATAGGAGCATAAAATAAAATAGGCCTACATCAAAGTGCACAGTGACAATAACCTAGGTGCAATACACAGTGTATAGGTTGACTTCAGCAAATAGTAAATTCATTCAGACTGATTTACGTTTTTAAACTGGATCACATCAAGTGAAAACTGTTTGACTGTGCACACCATTTATGATATTTAAATTAAATCAAGAAACCGGAATCTTGCTCTTTACAGCTCAAGAAGAGGGGAAGCTGGGCGGTGTCTGTCTTTATGGGTGGGGCGCACAGTCAGGAAATGTGTAAGAAAAGAGCTGTGAAAAAACGGTTTCCCACGTTCTCGCATGAGTTTGATGAGGCTGCGTTTATTGGAGAGCTCACCACTGTTCATCACCATGAACTTAGCCAGAGAACAGCATAAAGGTAGGTTCATCAACTTTTATTTTTTACACCGAATGATTTCTAACTAGGCTACTTGTCTAGACTTTTTTTTTTTTTTTTTAAATTGACGAAGAACGATGTCCAAGCCGCAAACGTGCAATTATGTTGCCCAAATGATGCTTGTTGCAAAATGTTCTGGAAGGTAAACGTTTTAGCTGTTGTTGTTTTCTACAACGCTTTACACAGCATCACACAGTTTGTAAGCTGTTGAGTGACTCATGTGTCTGGAATAATGTTTTTCTGCTGCGACATTTCCGTGATGAGTGAGTGCCGCGGGTTAGCTACTATTTTGTTGCTAAGACAACCGAGGAGGTAACCGTTGGCAGTGTGTGTAAACGACATCACTTTACAAGTAGGCCTACACAGACACGTCATAGTAGAGGTGGAAAGCCGTGTGTTTTACATTTAGGCCTACTCATGTACGTAGAATAACTACATGACCCAATGTAGGGGCTGATTGAGTAACATTTTAAAGTAGGCACTTGTAGGCCTACTTCAGTGGTGAACGAAGTAGGCCTACTCAGATCTGTTATTCAAGTAAAAGTAGCAATAGCCTACCTCAGGGTAGAAATCTAGTGTGAAGAAGGCTAGAAGCTAGTCCTTTTCAAATTTGTACAAAAGTATTAGCATAAAAATAATAACGTTTAAAAAGTAGCCTACTCATGCAGAATGGTCAATTTTAGAATAATACATTATGGATTATAGTAATTGATTCATTAATGTATAGGCCTTGGCCTACATCACTTTTATGTTGCAGCTGATAAGGGTGGAGCTGATATGAATTAGCCCACTTAATATACTGCTGGGTAGCTTATAGTTAATGATAAATCCTCTTCATTTGATAGTTGATTATACTTTGTGTTAATAATCTAAACCTGCAAAGTACCCAGTAGACTAACTAAAGTTTTAAAAGCAATGTATTCAAGTAAGGTACAACTACTTAAAATTGTACTTAAGTACAGTACTTGAGTAAATGGGCACCATACACAACTGACTTTTTGACTACTTAAGTACCTCCATTCATAAAATATTGTAGGCTCCTCCTTACTCCAACATAAGAGAAGAAAATGTATACTTTTTACTCCACTACATGTATTTGACAGCTGTAGCTATTGGTTACTTTACAGATTAAAATGGTTCATATGGAAATGATACAAAATATAAAGAATAAGCTGTGTAAATTATAAAGCAATAATTCACAGAGTAGCCATGCTAATAACAATAATAATAATAGTAATACATTTTATTTATATAGCGCTTTTCAGGGTACTCAAAGACACTTTACAATAAAACCAGTACATTAAGCACAACATGACGATCCAATATTATCAACATTTTGCTGATAATACTTATGTACTTTAAGGAGTTTTACTTTTACCAGAGTATTTTTATATAGTGGTCTTAGTAATTAATTTTGTAACTGAAATATGTTTGAGGAAAAGTGAGTAGGATTCAGGCTTTGTTTATTTTGTTTGTTATTGGTTGGAATGTTTGGATGGAATGAGCCATGTAGGCTAAGTGTAGGAAAACATCCCAGTGAGTAAGTCATGGGAAGTTTCCCCTGGCTCTGTTGCCTCACATACTCTGCGGACATTTTAAAGCTCAAGTCTGACAGAACATCTCATGTGTACTTCCCATTTCTCGTTTCAGTTATTTGCCGAAGGAAGTCCCATTTTGAGCATATTATATGCCTTTATTTTAAAGATCATAATGATGATAGTAATGCAGTCAGTAATTCAATTTAATTATTCAAATAACTTTATTTATACCCCGGGGGAAATTAAACTTCAACTAAAAGTATGAACATTAGCAAGAGACTTATGTAATTTCCTCTTTTGTACAATATATTGCATTAGTTGTGGGTTATCTGATGACGTCCAGGAAAGAAGATAATAATGTCAATGTGAGTTTTTCCCACATTGTTTCACTTAGAAGCAGGATTTCATCTTATATAATCCTTTATTTGGACATTTTCCAGAAAGGGAGGTGTTATTCAGTTTTTGTTTTTGGACAAAATGTTAACCGGATGTAAATGCTAACAGGCACAATGTTGGTAACTAAATAGGGTTATCAGAGAAGGGCAACCAAGGGGCTGAATCTTCCTTCCTCACATGTTGCACAGTCTGATACTGAACAAGTGCGTCACTCAGCCCACTGCCTCTATATTTAGAGGTACAATCTGTGCTTCCCCTAGGGTGGAGTACTACAAAAAATAACTGGATTCTTTTTATAGATACCATGATGTTCATAAATTTTATTCAGGCCACAAACACAATTTTTTGTTTTATATCCACCTGGATTCTCAGTAAAACCACTGTCTGTTTTTGTTGCAGGATCTGAGCTGCAGCTGCCTGGAAGTCTGCGAGGTGCTTAAATGTGTATTTCAGAAACAAGCTGAAGATGCAGGGGGCCATTGCACGAGTGTGTATGGTGATGGCCGCTGCCATATTAAACCACCCCTTGCTCTTTCCCAAAGAGAACACCACACTCCAGGACCAGGAGCTCATAGCTCGCATGCGGGAGCATGAGGAGAAGCTTGAAATGGAGGAGGCCAGGCTGGAGAAAGAGCTTTCCCAGCTGGACTCAAAGCAGGAAGAACCCAGCTCGGAGGAAGGTTGTAGTTGGTACTTTTGGAGCACAGTGTCTTTCGTCATATTCTTCGCTATCGAGATGTGCAGGGTGCAGGGTGGTGCTGACACAGAAATCCGGCCAGTTGAGGATGAAGACATGCTTTTAGAGAGTGGATCCATCACCCCCAGGACGATGGTGCTGGATAAGGATATCCTGAGCGACTTCTGTGACAAATGCACCTACACTTCAGCCCATGAAAACTGGAGGGTGAGGGAGTTTGTTGAGGGTTTTGCCGATGACTTGCTTGAATCGCTCAGGAGTGTATGTGACAGGGAGGCAGACATGGAGGTCTGGGACTTTGTCGGGATTGGAAGCATGTTTGAGTCATGGAAGGTTTGCAAGCCACTGATGTGTGACCTTATAGTGCCGTTCTCGCCTCCAGATCCGTACTCCTTTCAGTTCCACCTGTGGTGCAGCCCCTCCAGTGACATGCCTCCCGACATGCAGGGCTGCGGCAAGATAAAGGTGACCAGGTTTGGTGAGAACGAGGAGGGCTGTCTCTGTGGCAGTGCTAACCTGGGAGAGGACATGCTTTGTCTGTTGCATGGCAAGGATGACACACTCAAAGTGGACCGTAGTCCTGATGAATTGCTGTGCTCTAGAAACACACGTTTCTTAGCCAAAGATCAAGTCATGAAGTGGTTTCAGATCTCTGTAACCAAAGCTTGGGGACGCATCTCTCACAAATACGACTTTGAGGTCACTTTTCGCAACCTGGATGCTGCCGGTGCTCTAAAGATCCGATTCCGTTCAGGGAAAGTCATCGTAATGAACATCATACCGGTGGTTCAGTTGGAGGATACAGATGCTTATTTCGTCTCACACTTTCCATCAGATTGTGACAGCTTTCCTGACCCATACTGGCCCCTCTCTTTTGCGGTCTATGAGAGGAATTTGCTGAAACATTTCGCTAAACGCCTACCACAACATTCCTGTCATTTACACTGCCTTCAGATAGTTACCTTCCTACACAGAAAGCAGACAGGGCTCACAGGAAAAAGTGCCCTGACTAACTACCACTTAAAGACCGCTCTGTTGCATCTGTTGCTGAGTAAAAGGCCCTCTGTGTGGGGCATTAAGAGTGTAGAGCACAGGCTTCGGGATGTGCTCAGCTTCTTGCAGAGGAGCCTACATGAGAAGAGACTTCATCATGTTCTGATTGGGAACAGTAACGTGCCAAAGGAAGTCCAGGTACCTGAGATAATTCGCAAAGCAGAGCCCATCAATCTGTTCCGGTCTCTGGTGTTGCAGAGGGAACTTTATGCAACAACAATCGGGCATTTCCACGAGATGTTGAGAAATGCACCTGTGCTCATACAAGAGTACACACCGCACTTACCAAATGGAGGTTTACACCAGACTAGATGAAAGTTTGTGAGCTTTGGCCAAGTTTGTTTTATCATGACTAAAGCACTAGCAGATCTTTAAATATCATTCAGGGTTACTAAGAATAAGGTTAAAAATAGTTGCACCAGATACACAAATAAAAGGTGCACATACAATTATTTTAGTTACCGCTGATATGACATGTAGTTGTTTTTGTTGCAGTTGCTTTCTTTACGCTTGACAAGGTAGTGTGAATAAGGGACTCCGAACAACACATTAGCAGAATTTAAACAGTGTTTACTTTTTTTATTTTATTCGGTCTGTAGGATGGTTTCTTGCTTGTTTTTATAGGTGTAACCAGGACGAGAGTTTTTCAGAAGTTATTTGCTGCCTTTAAAAGAAGTAGCAACAAGTATTAGTAATGCATCTCACCATTCACCTATAAAAGGCAAAGCACTTTTTCAGTTTAATCAAAAATTTAAACAGAAATACCTCTCATGCTGGTCTAAATGGGGAGTAATTTACAAGTGTTTTTGTTTGCATTCATACTGTTGCAAATCTGATGGCAGCTATTACATTTTGTAATGTTCAATGTTTTTTATTGCTTATTAGGAAGCAAAATTGTTAAGTTTCTACTGTATTGTCCAGTTGTCCCCTGTTTATTAAATGGGACCACCCTGTGTAGCCTGGGGGGAAAACATGTTTATTATAACAGTCAAAAGAGTCATTACATGTACAATTTTTTGTATTAGGAAAAAGTGCCACATCATTAAACACCTTGAGTCTTATTTACCTCACTGTACCTCATTCCTATTATGGTTCATATTTTTTTCTTCAATAAAAAAATAAGTCTTAATTGTTCAATAAAAAAACATTAATTGTATCATTTGCTACCATATATTACATCAGTTAGAAAAAAAGACATGACTCCAGAATAACAATGACCAAAAACATGGATATGAATAAATGGGACGGTTTAAAGGCCATGAACCCTTTGAAGGTGTTGATAGTTAATGTGGCAGATTGGACCTTTTCCAGGACTGTGTGGGTGTGGTTAGACTAAGTGATTGACATCTTCCTGAGTCCACTGTTAGTGTTGTCGCACCTGTTAGGGCGAAAACAAACAAATGACACCTTTGTCATCCTTATTGGTAGAAAGAATTTGTGACCTAATAAGTTCCCATCAAAGCTCTAGCCCACCATCAACCTGAAAAGAAGGTAATCAGCCAGAATAACTGAAAACACCAGTGATCACTTCTTTTCTACAAGCCATAGTCATAGTTGGGTTTCCCCTCAACGTAAGTCTTGTAGAAGGCTTTGTGGTTGTCCACGCTGTGCATGGTGGCTTTGACAGCCGCGTCATCCAGCATGCGCTCTGTCCACTTCTTCAGCTCGGGTGTGCTGTCAAGGCAGCTGAAAAGACAACGGGAATCAAATCATTCACCTAAGACCAAATTACAACACCTGGACATTATTTGTCCTCATGAAATATGATTTGTCAGATGTCATGAAGGAAATCTGACAAAGAAGACGTATAGGCTCGGTTCTGGTGAGATTCCCTGCTCTTCATCATACAAGTCTTACTTTTGTACTGTACTTAATATTTGTACGTTTTGCTCCTCTCCATGGTGACCTTGAGTGTATTGAAATGCTACAGTCAATAAAATGTATTTATTTTTAAAAAGGTCCTGATAGATTGTTACTTACTGTTTCAGTCCATACGCCTCCAGCCTCTCAAACCACGGCCACATCATGTAGTCAATCATCGTGATGGAATCACCACCAAAGAACTTGGTCTTCTTGTTAACCAGGTCCTGAAAAATTAACATCACGTCCATTAGTATTGTATAAAACACTAAACTAGGTACAGTCAAAGACCGGTACATGGGTGATCTCACTTTAGTCATTATCTTTAATTACAATTCATAGACAATTACAGCTGTGCTCTCATGCTCATTCCTGGGAACAATTTTGACTTTACAATCTACCAAATCAAACATGTCTGGTGAATGTGTAAAGAAACCAGAGCACTCGACTTAGCAACCTACGTCATTTAATTGGGAAAGCTTCTCTTTCAGTTCAGCTTCCAGTCCTGAGACATCCTGGCCGTTCCTTTTCTCCATTGGGATCTTGTAGAAGTATGGTATTATCTGTAGAAAACAGTGGCTTTAATATGATTAACAGAAGACATGTATATAAAACATAACCCCAGGATTAAGAAACAGGTCTTTAACTGCCTTGCACTATATTTATATTTAAATCTTAAATCTCAGACTACACCGATATTTTACTATTCCTTCCCTCTCTTCAATTGTTATTGTATATTTCTTGTAAATTATATTGTATTGTTATACTGTATACTTAACTATTTTTTTTTTTATACATTTCTTACTGTCCTGTTGTATGTTAAGTGAGCGTTGTACTTTGAGATCAAAGATTAACCGGAGTCAAATTCCTTATTTGTTTATGCAAAAACCTGGCCAATAAAGCAGATTCTGATTCTCATATACAGTAAGGTACCTTGGAAAATAGCTCCAGCATCATCTTCTGTTGAGCTTTACCAAAAGGAGAGGAAGGAAGCAGCTTCTTCTCAGGGTAAACTTCATCCAGGTAGTCACAGGTGATGGGAGACTCATATATCACCTCACCAGCAGGTGTCTCCAGTGTTGGGACAAGACCAAGGGGATTCCTCTCAAGGTACCAGTCAGGCTTGTCTTTCAAGTTGATGTTGATGGTGTCATGCCTAAAAGAGAAAACGAGGTTATTTAATCAAAAGCACACATCACAGGAATTTAATGTCTTGCTATTAGAGAAACTATGGTTAAAAATAATACATAATTAAACGTGTCTTTACTTGATCCCTTTGGCACTCAGCACTAATCTGGTCCTCTGGGCGAAGGGGCAGAATCTCATGCTGTAAAGTCTGATGTAGCCGTTGGGGACTGGACCGGGTGCAGCACTCCCTGTAAGAAAAAGATATTGCCATTTCCGTACATGACAAAATGCAACTAGGAGAGCATGTTGATTTATGTTTGCTGCCATTTATGCCTGAAATTAAATTAAAACAACTAGTGGTGAATAATAATATTTTGTAAAGAATCTCAGTTATTAACTTCTTTATCCAATGTAAAACCAGTCTTCAGAACTTCATCCTTTCAGCCATTTACAGTCACATAGGAAAGTGAGAGGTGTCCCTAACCTTTACACTGATAACATTTTAAAATGAGTGACTTATAATTTCAGTAAATTAGCCTAAAAATACTTCTAGGACTTA
Organism: Perca fluviatilis; assembly: GCF_010015445.1. Classification (NCBI taxonomy): domain Eukaryota; kingdom Metazoa; phylum Chordata; class Actinopteri; order Perciformes; family Percidae; genus Perca; species Perca fluviatilis. The sequence continues at coordinate 15,096,389 of NC_053130.1, read as the reverse complement.
TACAACTGCATGTCATCAGATCATAGTGTCCACAAGGGAGTCGCTGTACACTGAGCGAATTCTATCTTAAGTGCATTACATTCAGTGGTACAGATTTAAAAAAAATAATAATAATAAAGTTGATTCTTTGGGCTACTTACACCGCTCTTATCTAGCTACTGTTGGATGCATTATAAGAACGGACTGAGGAGGTTAACGTTACATGTAATCATCATGACTCGGCAGAAATAGCCATCATGACTTTGCAGAAATATTTACGTAACAGCAGTCAGAGAGGAATAAATCTCGAATGGGATCTCAAACATCTGGTAGCATGCAAAGTTCAGTTTAATAACTCAGGTTTTAATAATGAGGAATGCATTCCGTGGAAAAGAAAGACATACGCACATAAACTTCTGATATTTAACGTTACGTGACAGATTTAAGGAAGTGACAAAGAATAACTGCTAATCGTAGTTAAGCTTGCTAGCAAGTCAATCAGTAATCGCTGTGTGTCTTACCTTTGGCAAAACACTTTTCAGTAGACATTTTGACACTTGTGGTGAATGAAAACAGCCTTGGCACGGACGGAGAAGGTTTGTGAATGACCGAGGAGACAGGTTGGGTTGAATTCGGTTGAATTATTTAACACATTGGGCGTGTCAGATAAGTATCAACCAATAGCATGAAAGGGGAGGGGGGGGTTCCTAGGAGTTTTCTGTTGCCAGGGATACGCAACGACATGCCCAGGACTCGCCCTTTTCGTTTTGTCGGGTGTGTTGTTGAGAAAGAAAGTTTAATTGGACTGTATGTAATTTTATTATTGTATCAAAATGGATGGCATTGGAAGTTTAGAAGTCAGGTATGTCGCCGCTACAAATACACCTGTCCATTTTCACTTTAGTACAATTAACTATAAACCGTTAATGTACTGTTTTATTCATAGCATAGGCTCGTAACAAAAGGTTACGGGTCACTGAAAACGTAACGCTATGTATGCTAACCTCAGATACCCGTATATATGCTCCATGAGAGCAATACACCCATGCATGAGAGGTACACCCTGGGTTAGCTAACACTTTGCTGTTTTACTTCCTTCAGGTGGATACAAGGTTTTACAAACAAGAGTATCGAGTTTGTAGACAATAAAACAGTATGCTACACATGTGGGTCTCATATCTGTTTCCTCAACCTGGAGACAAAAAAGCAAAGTGTGCTTCAGAGTCCTGGCAGAGGCATTGGTGCATTGACAGCCAATGGCAACAATAGGACTTTTGCTTTTTCCGAGGAAAAGCTATCCCCATCTATATTTGTGTACATTTTCCCTGAGCTTCAGTTGAAGAATGAACTAAAAGGTAATATATTTTAGTAGATGTTGTTTTTATAGATGATTTTAATGTAATTTTCTTTCAAGATGTATTTGAGCTTTTGATGTTTGTTTGTATGCATCCCTCCTACATTTATTTTCTCTCACACAAATCCTAATTACGTTATTATTTTTCCAGGAACAGCACAACTGGACTACGCATCTCTGACATTAAGTGATGGTGGTCCTTATTTAGGCAGTTGCTCCTCTCTTCCAGACCACACCATAACAGTGTGGTAAGCCATTGAGAGCCGAAAACTACTTTATACTGTGTACTTCATATGTTCGGTTACGTTTATTTAGGCTGAGCAGCTATGTTACTGTAATCATGACTGTGTGATGCAGGAACTGGGAAAACGCTGAGCCAATTTGTACACAACCACAAGCTGGGCAGAATGTCACTTCTTTGGTCTTCAACCCTCTGAATTGGCTCCAGCTCTGTGCTTTGGGCACTACATCCCTCACTGTCTGGAATATTGAGAAGAGTGCCAGCTTTCATGTCCTGAAACCAAGGTAAAGCTGACCTGACTGTAAAAGCAGTAGTTCAAATCTAAATTGATATATGGTCATTACATTTTCGGTGCATTTGTTTGTGCATGAGATTTAACTGATAAATTAAACCTAAAAACCTTAAATTACCTGCATTTATCCTTTACGGTTTATAAGCAGCAAGTGCAATGCCAGACTGAAAAACATATGCAGCACCTAGATTCAGTAGATACCTAGAATGCAGTGTCAAACAATAATATCTATGTGTATGTCATTGTTACTAACACACAAGAGGCACATGTAACAGTCATCTTTGTTGCACTGCAGTGTGATAGAGCTTCCAGCAACTGACGGTTCCTTTGTTGAGAGATTGGTTCCCACCTCTCATACTGTCCGTGACAAACTGCCTTATTCTGGTCTTGAGATGCCTCCATCAGCCATATCAGGACTCAAGGGAGACAAGGCAGAAAGCATTTTGGTATTGTCATTTATACACTAATACGACAAAACAAGTATACTTTCACCAATTAATATTGTTTGTTTTGGTGATAAAGCTGTGATTTAAATCTATGAATCTATTTGTTGGAAAAACGATTTTGTTTTCAGGCACAAAAAGACAAAATGTAAACTTTTACACAACTCCACATGTGTTTACACAGACTAAACTCTGCACCAAAGCCAGACTAACTCCTACTGCTATCTGCTGGACAGCCACATCAGAGCTATATGTGGGCTGTGCTGAAGGCTTCCTGCTACTTGTTGACCCAGAGAGCCTCTCTGTCTCAGTCCTCTTCAACCCCACAAGTAAACAAACGCACACATTGGGACATGGTAGATATTTAAAAGCCACTGGGATACATATGATATTGCCTAATTTTATTTGGCAATAGAAAAGACATTTTTACATCTGATTTGTGTTTCACTTTTGTTCAGCTGTTGATGCCATCCCTGAACTCAGACAGAGCAACTTTCAAGGCTTAACCCTTAACAAGAATGGTTTGATTGCTGTAGGAAAGGTACAAGCCCATGCACCCATTAACATCTGCTTGGCTCACGGAGTATGACACATTCAAATATAATACATTAACTCTTCTGCCAATCGGTGATCTGATTTGCAATTTTAGGCATCAGGAATTCTTAATTACTCCAATTTAAAAGCACTTTAAAATGCTTATGTTTTACAGGAGAGCGTGGTGCACTGTCTGCAAATCAAAGCGACTCAGATCGACATCACACAAACATGGCAATTAGCAGGACCTGTCACAACTGTGATGTACTCCCCTGACTATGAAACATTACTTTTATCTTCTAATACAGTAAGTATTTAAATGCACCACTGTGTGGCTTATTGTATATGCAGACACCTGTTATTCCATCAAATAATAACATTACTTGAGAGAAAAGGTATATTAAAAATAAAATCTGAGAACAAAACAGGCTTCTTGTTTTTCAGGGGCAAATCTATATGTTGAACCCGACCCGGTCAGACAAAATTGTGAAGGTCCTGGATGTTCTCAGTGGCAACTTTGTGGCAGCAGCTTTTTCACACATTGACAAGAACATTTGTGTGGTAAAACCTTTGTGTTGCTCAAGAATGACAGTGTATCATGATGGTATGTGTAATTTAGGACAATGTCTCTTAAGTGAGCATTGATGTTTGTGTTTTTGCTGGTTACAGTCAGTGAGAGATTCTGGAGAATTGCAGCTGTGGTCCCTAGATGGCATTTGCGTTGGTTCCCTGTCTCTTCAAGCTGAGGTCAGATTCACAACATATGAACATTCTGAACATGTCAGTAGTGTCATAGTAGGCTAATACACTTGTTCTGTAAGCATGTGAAAATTGAAGAGGACATTTATTATAATAGAAGTAAATTTAAAGCGTCTTATCTCTGTCTGTTTAGGTGACAAGTCTGGCCTGCTGTCCTATTGCAAAATACTCAGCTGTTGGAACGGCTTCAGGAAATGTCCTCTTTATTGACCTGAACAGGCAGCAGCAGCCTCGCCTGGTGCACCAGGTTCGTCTCTACCACACTCCTGTGGATCACCTACTGTAAGTATCCTCCATCCCTGTGAAGCCACAGAGTTTCAGTTTAACACTGCACCTGTGACAGTAGTATCTCATCACGCATTTATGAATTAGAGGAATGAGTTATCTCTCCCCATAAAACCCAGAGGGGACAACTGCTCTTCCACTTTTGGCAAATAAAAAATTATGTGTTTACAGGCTTTCTTATTGTGTGCATGTACTGTGTGTGTGTGTGTGTGTGTGTGTGTGTGTGTGTGTGTGTGTGTGTGTGTGTGTGTGTGTGTGTGTGTGTGTGTGTGTGTGTGTGTGTGCCTATACAGATTTGATCAAGATGGGCACTACCTTCTCACCGGTGCCTCAGATTCACATATTTATGTACTAGATGCAAAGCCATCAAAGATGTTTTCAATCATAGGATACACAGGTAGATACTCATTTTTTTTCATTAGACATGTTATTGCTGTCCTGTATATAGGTCAATTTATAATTTTATATATAACTTATTAAAGATGGAGCGATCAAGCTCACCTGCAGCCTTTTGTCATTTGATTTTCTTTGCCAGTTGTTCCTGGACCCATTTTGTCGCTTTCCACTCAGTGCATCAGGGACTGTGAGCAGGTGAAAGTTCTTGCACTGTGCACTGGACACAAGGGCAAAAATCATGATGGTAGCCTGCTCACAGTTCTCTCTCTGCCTACAAGGGACCTTACAGGTAAAGCACTGATGGAGTAAATTCATTCACTACTTATTCTCAAGATTTATTTTTTCAATTAAGGGAGTTTTGGATATTGGTCAGAAGTTGTTTGTTAAGTCTGCACTGGTTGAACATCATAAAATGATCTGGTACAGAGAAGAGAGACTGAGAGCTATTATTAATAGAGAACCGATTAGGTCCAGTGGCTCCCATTACCTCTCTGCACAGTCTAGTGGGGACAGTGTCAAAGACGCAAGATGAGGGTCTCATGTGCAACACATTATTCATAAGATTATGTAAGGGATAATGTAGAGGGAGGCGGTTGTTGTAGCGAACCCTGACAGGGTGATCAGGACCCCGATGCGAAGTGGAGGGATGGTCTGTTATCAAGAAAATAACAGACCGCATAAGAAGACCGCATAATAAGAGTCAACCAAGCCACTGGTGACAGAGGCTAGGGAGGTCCAGTGCAAACATGGGAGGAGTGATGTTGGAACATTAAACAAAAGATAAGAATGTACTTTTCAACCAGCAGCTAATGTATCATCTACTGTAGTTGAAGAGAGGTTTGCAAGGGGATAGATGGTATCAAACCAAATTCAATTATTGGGCTGGTAGGGAGAAATTAATATTCCCAAATCTAGACTTCCACTTGCCTTCTGTTCTTATTGTTTTAAGGCTGGGACTCTCGTCATTCATCCAAGGGAATGCTCTGAAAGTGGACTTCATTTAGTTTCCAAAGAGAAAACCAAAACCAGACACATTAGCATAACCGATTAATAGTACTCAACTGGACACTTTTATAAATTGTTTAGACATGTTGTCACTACTGTTAAAAAGAGCTAAAAACAACAGAGTGTTTTACAAAGACACACCCATTGGTTATACAGCCTGTAAACTGTTGAATAAGACAGAAAGGGCTCTAGGGGAAAGTGCAAATATTAGGTCTTGGGTGTGGCCACAGATGACTTGTGCCACACACAGGTTAAATGAGTTAAAAACTAAAAAACATGCCTGTAGTTTGTTTTAAGGTGCGTTCTACATGATAGTTAAAATCACCAAACACAATGACTTTGGTAATAATCAATAGAGGATAAAAAATCTTAATATGTATTATATAACAATGTTCATAGAGCCTTTCTATATGTGGTGTATTTTCTATACATGCTTAAGCTGATACAGCACTTCTGTGCCAAGACCAACTACTACTATTATTGTAGATGTGTAGATACAGGCTCTCTGTAGTAGCTGTCTGAATGGAAAGGCGTTGTTTAAACTAAACACAAAAAAGAAGCCTGACTGTTTCCAATTATTTATTTAATTAAAATTTTGATGATGTGCCTCTGCTGCTCTACAGATTGTGTAGACCTACATGGTTGTCTGTCTACACACATCCTCAATGTGTCCAGATACGAAGTGCATCATCCACTTACATCCTGTGTTCTGGGAGTCAGCGAGGTCTTTGCTTACTGCCACAAGAAGAAAACTCTTCAGCGATTTCAACTTCCCCAGGTTTACCGCTGCCTAATGGGACAGATTATTATGATCCTTATTCTCTGTCTTCATCCACCTTAAATATCATTGATACAATTCTAGGAAACTATTATTGTAACAAGAAAGATAAATAGAAACAGCAAGAGCGATTAACACTTTATCCTGCTCCCTGATTTTTCTGCCCAGGACATAGACGGTCTCTCCAGTCAACAGGTGGTCCATCTCAAACCAGAGCAGGAAGTGAGGGGTCACCCTCTGGGCCCTGCCTCTCCAGTTTTGTCTCCTCATCAGTTATGGCTGGCTTCTGTGGGCAGAGATGGCCTCCTACGTATCCAAGAAACTGCTTCCATGGTAGGAGCTAATTTTATTTGGTTTTATTTATTTCTTGTAAACATTTAAATCAGGATTTCATTGTCTATGGTGTGTATTCTGATGCTGTTGCTGCTTCTACAGGAGCGGTACATTGAACTGCAATGTCATTCATGCCGTCTGGGTGGAGTTCGGAGCATATCCTTCTCTGCAGACAGCCAGACACTCCTCACTGCTGGCTTTAAAGATGGCTCCCTTGTGTGCTGTGATCTCAGGTAAAACAGCAAGCAGTCTGTCATGCTTACATAAAGCACAGCTGTGAACATTAGAGGGAGCTGTTGCTTGCAGTAGTGATGCCTCTCTTATGCAGTTTGATATAGTGCACATGAAACAGTATTTTTCCTCTCTTAGTGATGGCCTTGACGGACAATAGTAAATAAATACAATTGAAGTGGTGGGTCAAGGGGATCATGGCCCAAATCTGCAGGAAAACAAAGCTCCAATAAATTTCACAGAACAATCTCCCCACTACAATAGATCACATTCCACGTCTGCCTCCTCTGCTTGCTCCTGCAAGCTTTTATTTTTCCTAAGCCCTTACTTCTACTGTTGTTTTAATGCTACAGGAATAGTATTTTTTTTCTATCTATTGTTGGTTCACTATCCATTGGCTGCTTAAATTGTTGATAGTACAGGAATTTAAATGACAGGTCTGGTGATCTTTATTTTGTTATTGTCAACAAACCCCATGAAAAGACCAAAACCCACAATGAAATATTGTCTGTGTAGCCAAAGCCTTATAGCGTATGGCTTATTCCTCTGTGCCATAGATCATTTTGTCCAAAAACTATTGAAAGCACACCAATGAGTCACTTCATTACACATGGCGACATGTTTCTTCATTATGATCAACACATGCATTGTGATTTATTTTGAGTCAATCCCATATACACGCTCCTGCTGCCATAAATACTCACTAGTGCACCGAATTTAGAGCAGAAAATGGTCCTGAATTAATGCACTAATACCCCTGTTTAAGTAACATTTGTAAAAAAAATTTATATATATATATATATATATATATATATATATATATATATATATATGTACACAGTGCCCACCAGTTTCATGCAGTAATTTTAAAACCTTTTTTTTTTTTTATGAAACTTTATATGTCTCACCAGTTTAATAAATATTTACGTCTTCATTAGGAACAAATGGGCTTGGTGCTGAGTGCTGCAGACAGAGTAGGGAAGTCAGAAATTATAGAGAGACAAACTAATTGCTGCTACTTTGGTCTTTTCATGGGATTTGTTGAAGATAATAAAAATGTAGATTATCGTCAGCCTTATCGGTTAAGGTTATTCTACTCTTACGCTTGATCATTCATAGTTATATTACAAATACAAAATGGCTACTTAATGCAAAATTATATTACCATATCAAGAAAGAAAAAATAACTCTACATTTTATTTTATTTTAAAGACAGCATGACTTTTTTTTTTTAATGGTTATTTCTAAATTTATTTGGATGTATGGATCAACTGGCCATCATCAGACCTCCACAACAAATATCTTCATATATGTAACCTCTTTTGTGTATATCTTGTGTTTTCCATAACTCCATACAGAATTGAAGCTGTGGATTCTGGTAAGGTGAATGAAGCCACAGATTACAATCAGCCTGTGGATCATTTCTTTAAGAACATATTCAATGCCGAGAATCGTGTCCTCATTGCCTTTCCTGAGTGGGGCCAAGGATCTCCTGCTGGCACTGAAAAACCAGAGGAAAGTGAGGTAAATGATATTCTATTCTGTTTTATCAGTGAATTAGTACTACATAACAGTGTACATAACGTTTCTGTGTTGATGTTTGTTGCTTTTGAAACTCCAAACAGTATTAATACTGCTATTGCAGAAAATATAGTCATGCTAAAACTAATGCAGTCTAGTACAAAAGCCCATGCAATAACTTTTACCTTCATGAAAGTTTTAATGTTCAGTTACTGTATACAGAATTAATTTATAATATTTATTATTGAATCAATGCCTCTCTAAAACAGTTTCAACAAAAACGTTTTCTATTGCAGATTTAGAATAATGATAAAATATTCCAGCTTTACTGTACAGCAGATTATGTTAGTGATGTAGGTCATAAAAGTGTGAGGCATCCCAGTAAATTTGAAAATTATAACAATAAATGAAAACAGTTTCTGAGCTGTTTTTAGAGATACACAGCTCAGCACTTTCTGGTCTTAATTAAAGCACTGTGGTATGAATCTGGTATGAATATTACACAATTTGATATGAATTGAATAAATTGTGTTATTTATTGCTTATGCAAAGGCCTCGTTCATTACTTAACTAAGATAACATTTTAGTAATGTGTCAAAGCAAATGCTTTGTTTATGCTTACTTTTTGCATGTGTTGTTAACACTCTGTAGGTCAGTGGTGAAGTGGAGACTGTGGATGTGACAGAGCAGGATGAGAGTTATAACAGCCTGCTGTCTGCACCACCTTCACACCCCACCTGGCTGGAAAGCAGGAGAGAGGCAGTAAGTGATTTATATGCTGTAATATTTGCGGTGGTGGCATAAAATGTGGATTATGTTAACTATGTTTAGATACTTCTCCTGTGTTTCTACAATGGATTTTGAAATTGCCCATTGCACCGGTGTGTGATATCTTGCTGTGTTGCTTTTGGCACTCAGTTTCTCTGTGCTACAGCTAGATTTATCTTAGAGTTAGGAGTCAACCAATTAGCAAGTGGTAAAGAGCTACAAAGCTGATAAGCGGTTGTAAACAAATGTTTAGTACTTTGTTACCTGACAAAGCTTGATAACAATAAATTGATACTGAAGGTGTGGCAGTCTTTGAATTGTAGGTTTTACACCTCATCAACATTCATGTTGAGTGATGGAAGGTGGGATGGTGTTGGAATTTTTGTCAAATCAATTGACTTGTTGATCAAAAAGTGTCTGACTTTAATAAAAACAATCTGTATATTTTTAACAGGTTATAAAAGAAGAGAATGAGCAATATTCGGAGACAAAGAAAAACCTGAGGAAAACCATCAAAGAGTTACGTGACACTGTAAGTGAGTTTTATTACACATTTGTTTATTTCCATCCTTACTTAAGAAAATACTTATAAGCAATAAACAATGACACATCATGACAAGCATAGAATAACATTACACAGGGCATGTAAGCATGTAAACAGTGCGTGTTTGTTAAGTGCTTTTTAATTCAATACAATTCAAGCTGTATCCCTGTAATTATACGCAGCAGCTCATTACCCAGGGCAACACATACACAAACATTAAATGAAAGGGAAAACAAAAACAAAAAACAGTTTATCACAAACCTAAAGCACTCATAATCCTAAGAATAACAACTTTATGTGGAATTCTGGTAATGAATAAATACTACTATTTATATATATATATATATATATATATATATATATATATATATATATATATATATATATATATATAAACAAGCTATCAATCAGTTAATGGCAACAAACAACAATTGAAAGTGATTCAATTGTATCTTCTTTTACCCTTTAATTTCCAGTTGTATTGTTTTCTAGCACAAAAATACAGTATGCTTGAAGTCCATCATGAAAAATCCATATTAGTTCATCAAACTAGTTACATTTGTAGTAATGTTTTTAACAGTCTAGCTAAGGTAGTTATAAAAAGGTAGGTGCACAATTACAAAACAATTCACAGAGGGGTGTTAACATGTTCACGAAAGGTTTGTCTAACAAACAACATCACGTCTAAACCTTCTTTCGTGTATTGTCAGATCCAGGAAATGATGCGCGAAAATGAGAACCTCCCAGATATCGAGCGTCTGGAACAACAGGAGTTCAACCTGGATGTTGAGGAACAGAGGAGACTGGAGGACATGGTGCAGCAGGAAGTTACTCGGGTAATGCACAAACATGAGCCTCACTGAAATTTAAATTTTGCTTTGAGGTCATGATGGAAGTGATTCTTAACGCAGTCACATTGTAGGTGCGAAACAAAGTGGAATGGGAGATTTTAGCAAAATGTTACCTTCGGGATGTCCTAAGGAGAGAATTCTGGGATTCTATGAAGGTCAAAGGCAAGGCCATTAAGGTAAGACTGCTTAGGAACTGGCACAGAGAAGTGATACTTTTCTTAATTATCACAGTATGTTATGATCTGTACCAAGAAATCTAAATCACTTCTGGCTGTCCACCACAGGCCTTTCACTCGGAACATGAGGTGAAGAACTACCCTCTGAAAGAGCGGACAGAGAAAGAGGTGGAGGACCTTCGCAGGGTTCAGAATATGAGGACGTTTGAAATGGCTGCTTGCACCGTAAGCAAAACTGGTCCATAGGCCTGAGCATTCTTGTTAATGCTGAAATGAGAAGCACATGTGATGAGTTACAATGGATTACAAATAGATGATATGGCTGTTTATTATGTGAAGCAGAAAGGCAGCATGCAAACCTATTCTAAAAGCTGTGATAGTGCAACCTCTTCGATATGTGGGTATTCACTCTCCGGAAATACATTTTATGGCAAAACCATTCAAGTCAAAACAGGGTTACAGCTGGAAAATAATGTGATGCTTTGAATCACAGTCCTACGTCTGACCTTTCACTGGTGTAACTTTTTTAAATGCTTGAACACGTGCCAGTCCGCCCCTGTTGAAACTCTTCTAGATTTATGGCTATGTGGCCAAAAGATAGTTGTTTGGATAGCTCCCTTCACTGCAATATACTTTACATTTTATAATCTTACGGCCACAGATTCAACATTTATTTCAGCCCTTTCATTTAAAGTATTTCTCCCCACCTTTCAACTGAAGCAGAGCAGCCTAAAGAAAAGTTCCAACACAACCAGTGCAAAGAAGGAAGAGCAGGGGGAGGAAGGCCACGAGGCAGACACTGCTGCTGTAACGGGAAGTTTCTCTGCTCAGTTAGGATATTCAAATCCTTGCATCTACGATCAGTTCCGCCTGCAAACCACAGAACAGAGGATCGCCCAGACAATTCTGCTACAGGTGGGAACCTGTTCCAAAAACTGTTGGATCTCAGCAAAAATGTGATAATGATGCCTTTTATGTTATACAACACTTTTCCAAAACATTGCCCAAAACACACTCTTAAAAAACACCGTTATTATAGAAAGTGAAATAAAGATCATAAGACTCATTCATACATGGTTATTGTCACCACAATCATAAAAAACTATTTTGTTTTTTGCCGAATTTCACTCAACTCCAAATGCAGGATGTGATTTATCGCATCAAGACAGCTTTCAACAGAGACTTTGAGGCCGTGCACAGACAGAAGGTGCAAGAGGTGAACCGTGTGAGGGACAGGAACAGACACATCAGGAAGATCTTGCTGGAGCTGGACATGAACGAGGACCTGTGGGAGCCCAGCCTGACCGTCAGCGAGCAGCCAGAGAAGCTGCTCACTGTGGACGACTCTGAGGTTACTGACCGCGTTGTCAAACAGTTTACAAAGTTCACATAAAGTTCAACAAACAAAGATTACTTTGTGGTCTGTTGTTTACTGAAATGTGAAATAGTATGTGGTCATCATCATATGAGATGCTTTTTCACAGTTTACCGGAGAGATATGCACCTTTGTCCCAATCTAGATAAAAGCAGAAAAGTACCTCACCCCAGAACAGAAAAAGGAGGAGGAGAGGAAGAAGTTAGAAGAGCAAAAACGTTCGGCTGCCAAAGTATGCTGCCATAATAAATGTGTTTTTGTTTTGCAACTCTTGTTTGTTGCTATTTACACATTCTTGAAATACTTACATATATACGAAAACTGCATTTGATTATTATTGACAACAGTAAGAGTACGTTAAACAGTCCTTTTATCAAAAATAAAAATAAATATATTAATATGGTAAGTCTATGTTATTATACAGCAATTAATGAATACAAGTAGTTGATTTCTGTCATAGTAGTAATTGATCTTTCTATTGCAGGGTGATAATGTCCGAGACAGGGCTCTTGATGACATGATGGATGGAGTGCTTGAAGTGAAAAAAGAGGACATCTTGAAAATGGTGGGTCAAAATATAAATCTATCTATCTATATATATATATATATCCCAGATATATTATGTGATTTAAAATAATATACAAAATGGTAGACATATGTTTACCTGTAAGATATTATTTACTCACTTGTTTGTTCAATTAACTTAGAGACAATTTGAAAAACACATTTTTTTTAAAGAGCTGCAAAGATTAGTCGATTAAGCATTTAGTTAATTGACAGAAAATCTGCATCTATTTTAATAATCAAATATTTTTTTTTTAGTAATTTTTCAGGCCAAAACATTCTCTGGTTTCAACGTCTCAAATGGGAAGATTAAGTACAGTAAACTGAATATCTTCGGGTTTTGGACTGTTAATAAAACAAGAAAAAAACCTCTCCTTGGGCTGTTGACTATACAGTGCATTTTATCGATATAAATATTATCGATATTAAACAATTAATCTATTGAACTAATCGTTAGTTGCAACCTTAATGTAAATGCAGTTTTTGGATTATTATTAGATGCTAATTCATTATGTAATTAGATAAATTTTTTGAATGTCTGAGAGAGAGAGAGAGAGAGAGAGAGAGAGAGAGAGAGAGAGAGAGCGCAGAATGAAACCCTTCCCTGACTCCAACAGGCCTTTCTTGTGATGTGAACAAAACACTAAATTAAATACTTGATACTCACACGAGATCACATTCATTCTCTCCCCTTAGGAAAATGATGTCTTAGGCTTTTCTTTTTTAACTTGACATTTTTTTCTGGGCAGTGTCAGTTCAAATCAAATGCATGAAGTGCACATAGTTTCTATTGAATTGACTCCACAGGAAATACCTCCGCCTGAGTTTGTTTTGACCAAACTTGACATTCACTGGAGTGAGGAGGAGAAAAAAGTTTATAAAGAGTATGAAAAGAAAACCAATGACCTGAGTGAGGAGAAGGAGAAATACAAAAAGGTATTACATGAGACAAATTCATAATACGGTTTTCAGACATATGATTAACATTGGATCCGTGACTGATCAATATAGATCATCTGTGAACTCTTTAATTCCAGTCAATGGAAACTGAAATGAAAAAACTACAGGCGTCCACCAGGGATGCAACCGAAAGGTTTGATGAAACTTTGACAAAGCTGTTTGAGAAGAAAGTGAAATGTGAAATGGCTATTTATCAGGTGAGCCAACACACACACACACACACACACACACACACACACACACACACACACACACACACACACACGTATGTGACACATGGACTCTGGAATCTGCATCCCGTTGTTTCCTCTTTCTCGTTTTCCTCACACACTCTCTGTTCTCATTGGGGTTTCTTCCTTGAGATAATTATGATATATGATATATTGTGTATGTGACACCTTAAAAAACCTGTTTAATGTTGTTTTTGATGTTTTTTTACAGGAAGAGCTCAAGATTACTTATCTTGTATATACAGTCCTCATAGAAGACGAGATCAGATGTCGAGAGCTGGAGCTCAAGCTCAAACTTGAAAAAGCCTTGGCATACAAGGTCAGAAAACTTATTGCACCGTACTACTGAAGGAATTTATGACATGCAGCCATAGTTTCTGTTATTTGTAAGACACCTGAGTGAATGGTAGTGATGTTCTTCCAAATTCTAGTATAGTTAAATCTTCCCATCACTCAGGCATGTTTTGCAAGTGCTCACCTGTGCGGCACGCTCATTTCTAGACTGCCAAACATTGTTTCCCGTACATGCTGCTCTCATCTTATTGACCTGTATTTCAGGATGAAATTGGGGAGGAGGTGAAGAGACATGAAGAAGAAGTAGAATTGTTTCACGAGACCTATGACAGCATTGTAGCTGAAGACAAAGTATGCCAGCTGGTAAAATACTAAAATCATTTTGACTGTAAGTGATGGTGCAAATACATAATATCCATCCATGTCTCCCAAGGTTCTTGACAAAGAATTCAGGAAGGAGTTCTTTGACGTACCAAGCCACATGGTTGATCAACTATATAAGTTATTCAAGCGTAGACCCAGGTTTGTAATACTTACCTTGATATCAACATCAACATTGTAAGTTGTGAATTAGCCGCGCAGTTGCTGCACACTGCATTTTACTGTATGCCTCAGGGTTCAAAAGATGAGGACCCAGACCGACGACAACTCCAACCCGTTTAAAGAGCAGCGTCTGTGCGGATCTCTGGCTCCTGATGCACTCGGCAAAATACTGAAGGCCATGGAGGAGCTGGATGCACCGGAGAATATACCAGAAGGCTTGAACCCATCAATCTGGGAGAGGTTTTGTCTTGTCCGCAGAACAAAAGTAGAGAGTGAGAAAAAGGTAAAATCAGGATATGGACAGGTTTAGGGCTGTCCTCGACTGAAGAAATTCTTAGGCGACTAACACTCATACGATTTTGTCGACTAATCGATTAGTTGATTTAAGCGACAGATCTGTAAAAGTGAGTTTCTCCACAAAGAATCAGGCAAACGCTCTACGTTAAATCTAGTGTTTACCTAGATACCTACATAATGATTGTATGTCTTGAGTGTAATTGTCCTGTCACTGTTTGACATGTCCCTTGTAGGTAAAAGTAAAAGCTTTGACCCTTGCCGAGATGCATGCGTTCCTTCAGAAGAGGAGAGATGAGGAGAACGCCGCGCAACAGGAAATTAAAAATCTCTCTGACGCACTTGAAAGGTTTGACTGGGATGTTGTCATTCCTTCTGATTATAAGCAGTTGTGTTTGAATACATAAAAAAATTGTATTTGTCACTCATTAGGGATGACCTGAGAGAATGGCACTCGAGCCACAAGTCTTAAATTTGAGAATTGGTCTTATTGTAACAATGGTAAAAGGTGATAAAGGTAAAAGTAAAAAATATTTAGGTAAAGTAAAAATTATTGTACAGGCCAAAAGTTTGGATACACCTTCTCATTCAATGTGTTTCTTTATTTTCATGACTATTTACATTGTAGATTCTCACTGAAGGCATCAAAACTATGAATGAACACATATGGAATTATGTACTTAACAAAAAAGTGTGAAATAACTGAAAACATGTCTTATATTTTAGATTCTTCAAAGTAGCCACCCTTTGCTTTTTTTGATAACTCTGCAAACCCTTGGTGTTCTCTCGATGAGCTTCATGAGGTAGTCACCTGAAATGGTTTTCACTTCACAGGTGTGCTTTGTCAGGGTTAATTAGTGGAATTTTTCCCCTTATTAATAAAAAAGCAAAGGGTGGCTATAAAATAATCTAAGACATGATTTCAGTTATTTCACTTTTTGTTAAGTACATAATTCCATATGTGTTCTTCATAGTTTTGATGCCTTCAGTGAGAATCTACAATGTAAATAGTCATGAAAATAAAAAGGAAACACATTGAATGAGAAGGTGTGTTCAAACTTTTTGACGTATATATATATATATATATGTGATATATATATATATATATATATATATATATATATATACATATATATATATATATATGTATATATATATATATATATATATATATATATATATATATATATATATATATATTAGTTCTCTATGGAAGAATGATCCTCTAGTGGTTTTTGATGTCCTGTTCCCTTCTAGGCTGCATAAGGACAAGAACCGTTTCCTGATGGACATCATGGTCCAGGTCCTGCTCAAACAGGGCCAGGTGGAGGTGTCTACCACAGACCTGACTGCTGACTACACCGACTCTGTACTTCACCACAGGAGTGTGGTGGAGGACCTCAACAGAACCATCAGGGTCAGCCTATACCACCAGACACACAGACACTGCAAAACAAGGACATATATTATTCTGCTGTTGCTATATGCAACAATACACAGGGGGTCATAATTGCATATACACATTCAAGTGGTGTAAATGGTTCTGTCAAAAGATTTTTTTTTATCTATGTGATCAGACACTCGGAGAGCAGAAGATCGCCTCCATGGTGGAGTGCAAAGACTTCCGTAAGGGCATCATCCAGCTGCAGTGGGAGTACAGGATGATGGGGATGCAGATCAAGGACCTCAACAACAAGGCGAGGGACATCCAGATGTTACGACTCTCTGAGGAGCAACAGGATGTGAGTGTAATCATAATACTGCTTTTTTTAAAGCTTCTCTCACAGACCTGGATATCTTTTATTTGCAATCAAATACCGTCCTGACCTCAATAAGGAAATAAGCACTGAATAACACTTTCTGAGGAATAATGCTACTGGTTAGTGAATAGATTTTACCTCGTACATAATTCATGGTAATATGTCAAAAGCTTTCAAAAAGTTTGCATCTGCTTGAAATGGCAATGAAGTATTTGCACTCATGGTGAAACTACCTGTGTTAGCATTTCTGGCCAAACCTCGTCGTCGATATCAAGGCAGGTATTTTGGGTTTGGCAGCATCAGATGTTTTGCGAGCAGAAAATTGTTACCATCCCTGAGTACAGAGGGATGATCTTTTGTTATCACAGACACACCCTGTTCATGCAAGCTCCCCACACTAATTTTTTCTTCTTTTTTTGCACCCTTTAAAATTGTTATCGAATAGGTAGAGAGACTGGTTTAATATACTATACGAAATGATGCATTCTTTAATCCTGCTTTCTTTATACACCGGGGCGGCAGCAGCTCAGTCTGTAGGGACTTGGCTTGGGGACCAGAGGGTAGCTGGTACAAGTCCTGGACAAACCAGGAACGGAGTATGGACTGGCAGCTGGAGAGGTGCCAGTTCACCTCCTTTGGCCCTGCCAAAGTGCCCTTAGGCAAGGCACCAAACCTCTAACTGCTTGGGGCGCTGTACCCATGCGACCCATCATTCATGACAGATTAATCCAGAAAAAAATAACAGAATGAAAAACCTAAGGGGACAAATAAAAAAAGTATAGTATCTTTTCCACCATGTTTATGCAATGATTCTAAATTCTAGGAAAACTGAAAAGCTTCTCTGCTTCATTGAGCAGAAACTGTCAATCTAAGATGTGAACAGGCAGTCTCATAAAAAAACAGACCACAAAAGCTGACAGGAAGATACTTTGCTATTATTATTAAACAAGTTGTTTCACGAGTTAGTGATATAAAAAATAAGGTGGTGGTTAAGCAATGAAAAAATTCATGGAGATCAAATGAGTCATCCATCATCTTATTTTCATAAAGTTGATGAGCATGGCACACACAAAACATGTTTCCAGGCCTGAATGCAAGTTTCCTCTGGCAAAGGGTTCAGGTAGCTCTGCTGTGGCGAGCCATGCAGCTTCCTGTCATTGTTTAGGCCCCCGAAACCTTGAGAGGAAAACCTTTTGAAAAAAAAAAAAAATCCATCCTGAAACACTTCATGTTGCTGCTCCTTCTGTTTTTCATCCCCCCCCTCCATTAAAGTCAGTTATCCCCGTTTCTTTCCAGTATCTCAACAAGACGGATCGAGACAGTCGCGTGTCCAAGCAAGTTTCCATTCTGGAGAAAACTATAGCTTTCCAGGAAAAGGTAACAGAAAAGTAATGTTATCGCATCAATTGGCTTTGTATTGTGTACTCTCCATTCGTGTTAAATTAATGTACATATTATGGTATACTTTTAGACTCATCTACAGAACGTGCAGCATCGCATAAAAAAGATTGAACAGCTCAACAGGCAGGCAACAATGAAAGCTGAGAAGAATGCAGTTGTAGAAGAGCAGCTACCTAATATGCAGGTGACTGTGGCAGAGAGGAGACACATCTATGAAGCAATAGGTAAATTAATAAAACAATCATTTCAGCTCATTGAAAAAGGGAGCCTCTTCTGACTGATAACGTGACTTTATTGGTGTTTAGCTTCAGAGGAAAACCAGGCAGCTAAAACAGAAGAGCGCTACCGGGAAGTCGTTCAGAGGAAGAACTTGGAGGACTTTGCCAGAGAGCAGGCGGAAGAGCTGGCTTTCCTCTGGGCAGAAGTCGAGCGTCTGAGGATGAAGAACTTTCCTTCACTTGATCAGCTGAAACACAACTGAGAAAAGGCTTCTCTTCTGCAGATAACACGATTTTATTAACACTTTTCTTAGTTAGTTTACTTAACAGGAAATTTACAACTCAAGCTGTGAATAAGAATAAGAACGGTGTCACAGCAAAATAAATAAAACAATTAGTTAACTCAGGATATTTGTAACGTGATTGTTGTTAAAGCATATATTTATTTGGTAGTGAAGTCCTCCTCTGTGCGGTCAAAGTGCAGAATGCCATCATCCAGACCAAAGAGGTCAATAAGAGCTGCCAGGCTGGCCTTCCGTCCGTCTATGGGGACATCTGACTGGAGCTCATACAGTGCAGCCTGAGCACAACTCCTCCACTTGTCAATCAAGGTTTGGAGTTGTGTTAAATCATTCTAGGGAAAGAGACAGGGAATGGGTCATATAAAGAGGACTACTTTCAGTCTAGTTAAGTGAATTAAATCGCATTATTTTTACGCTTGGAGCAACCCAGAGAATTTAAAAAGGTAGCAGATACCTTGCTTCTGTACATTTTAACCATCTTGAGTCGGCGCAGAGTCTCCATCTTGTCTTTAACCTCCTTCCTCAGTTGGTCTCGTTGTTGTGCGAAGTCTTTGGAAGGAGGATGTGTTGGTTCGGGAATGGTTCCAGAAAGCCATTCACTCCCTGATCTCTTTTCATTTATTTTTACGTCAACATTGGGCATGATCAGTGGAGGGTTATTAACCGTCTCGCGGGAATCTGCTGAAACTTGTTGGCCATCCTCCTCCTCATCAACACAGAGGCGTTTGGCCACAGAGAAGGGCGAGGTGAAGGAGCGCCTTGTTCTCTTCAGCCTCTCCTTCAGTGAGGAACTCAGCTTTTGATTATGCTGCGGAGATGACAATGAATCAGTGGGATAATAGCAGGTGTTAGATTGTGTTTAACCAATTTTGAAATAACGTTTAAAAATATTTGACGTGATATTAGCGAGCGAACATTAACGTTACCTGACGTTAGTTAACATACAAGCAAATTTGACTTAAACCTACCTTTTCCTCTTTATAGTCACAGGGGCTTGACTCCACTGAATTACAAGGTGAAGAATAGACTGACTTTAATTTGGCTGCTTTAGGAGTGATCTCCATCGGTGAAACTTTTTGCTGTGGATAACGTAACGTTACAGTCAGGTTAGGGACACTGGGTTAACGTTAGCCAAACGAGTATGAGCTAACTTAGTCACATAGTTTATCATAAACAAACACATAAAAACAAAAGTAACCCGAATACTTAACCAAACGTATTGATAAATTCTTTCGCATATACTAGTGAGCAACCAACAGGGTTTTAACAAAACGCGAACTAAGATACAAAACTGTGAACACGATGTGAGATTTTTTGTTTTCCTTATTTTTGCGGCTCAAGAAAACCTCCAGAGTCAGCGATTGGACAGATTTTGATGACGCATTACCGAAAATGATCTTGGGAACTGTAGTTGTTGCCGGCAAGATAGGTTGGTTACAACCATGGATGTAGAAGAAGAAGAAGTTAGAGCACAAACCACAACTTTAAAACCTAATATTTCCATGATATCCATACCTAAAACGCAAAACCTGATAAGGCTCCATCATCTCTCTTTTCTTGTTTTGGTAAAGTTATTAGTTCGTTGTACTTTTGATGGAAAATAAAACATTTCTTTCAGAACTTTTTTTTTATACCAAAACCTCAAATTATAATAATATAATAATAACAGTGACAATTATAATATTGTTAATGAAAATAAGAAATAATATAAAGATTTTTAGAGAAAGTAGTGGGGCCACTGCATGTGATTGTTCTAGTGGGATTAAAAGGTGATGCATTGATCCAACTTGACTGTTTCACAAAATAAAGTGAAAGTACAATAGTAAAAGTTATTTTTTGTAGGCTTGTGGACAGATTCAGTGTCCAAGCAGTGTTACTTGGTTACTCCGTATTACTTGGGTTGACTCACATTGTGATTCAGCTCTTCTCATCAGTTGATTCATCTCTATTAAAGGATTTATTTAAAACTGCTACAGACGGACCTATTCATCGTTGTTGAAGATTGTTTTGCGACTTATCCCAATATCCTACATTATTTTTTAATTGTGTTTTTCTGTAGCCGTGAGGAGAAAGGTGTGAGTTAAAACGTTATCCTGCCTAGACTAGTCAGTACTTGGCTGATATTACACACCCCAGGGAATTGGGATTTTTTGCGTTTTATATGGATGAATCTTGCAGGGCTGGGGTTGAATATAATTACTGTTTGTGAGTCAGAAGACTGATTTCTGTGCTTCTTTTTAGCTTTTGAATACTTGACATTAATATTGTGCTTGCTCCTCTGCACTATAACTGTAGCAATGGTGTGTGTTTATAGAATCTAGATTCTAGAGGCTAGGTGAGACATTGAGTGATGATGCCAGCTCTTTCATCAAATGCAGCTTTGTA
Organism: Perca fluviatilis; assembly: GCF_010015445.1. Classification (NCBI taxonomy): domain Eukaryota; kingdom Metazoa; phylum Chordata; class Actinopteri; order Perciformes; family Percidae; genus Perca; species Perca fluviatilis. The sequence goes on along the minus strand of NC_053130.1, from coordinate 15,075,573 downwards.
TGCTGAGCACTCATAATTAAGGCCACATGTTATTTTTGAGCAGGCTATTTATTCCTCTCAAGATGCACACATATGGGTCAGCAGTAAGATACTATTTCCCCCTTTACATCTAATATGGTTTTCTCCTATAGTTTAGGAACATATTGTGAGGAAGAGGCACTGAAGAGGCTTTTTCCAAGTTTCTGGAGTCCCTTTACTAGTTGAGAAGATGTGAATGTTGGAAATTCTCCTTTCATGTGGTGCCAATGTGTCGGAGAAATTATTCTAGTTCTCCGAAAGATTACAGAGTCAATGGTGTGATGAATCAAACCTCTACTTCCTGCAGCATGAAGGAGAGACCTGAATCTGGTGTTCTCTCCAGACTTTTAGTGTGCCTTGCCTTATATATCATCAATACCATAGCCTTTCCTTAAACAATGGTCCTTTAAGATAAGGTAAGTTTAAATAAATCTTTCTTATCCCCGTGTGGAGATTCAGGTGTCTTAGCAGCACTGAAGGATAGGTAAGAATAAGAGCCATGGACATACCAATATAAATAATAAAACATAAATAAAAAAAGTGATAAGATGAATACTACAGTAAGATAAGATAAATACTGAGCTGAGTTAGTGAACTATGTACAGTCCAATACATATAAATGTACATTCCTCATCTTTGTCGGCTCATCATAGAGCCTGAGAGCTTGGATTTCTTACAGAAATAATAGTCTTTCCATTTTGGAAATTACATTTTACCCTTTTGTCACATACAGTAGTACAGTAGTAAGTGCTTCTCTCTCTCTGTGCCCATTATGCTCTTAATCCATTCCTACTTGTGTTATTTTCTTTAATTAGTATGTTCACAAATGTTCTTGTTTGTAAGGCTGCAACTCACAATTATTTTCATTATCAATAAATGCAGAAAAGCAGCAAATCCTCACTTTTAGAAGCTGGAATTGGCATTTTAGCTTGAGACTGACAATTATCAAAATAATCTCACGAATCTTAAAAAAAAAAAAAAAATCAACTGAAAAGAGGTTAAAAATAGTTTGCTATACATGCTCTCCCCAAAAATGTCCCTGTATCACTTTCTCTAAACCACATGAAACAAACAATCCTGCCTAACTCACAGTCATGAAGTCAAGCAATACAATCTATCTATTCCATCAGTTCTTGTAATGTCACAAAATGAGTGATGTTTTCTGGTTTACCTGAGGAAAACTGGTGGTTTCTTTACAACACCACTGTCAACATTCACATTCACAGTGAATCATTAATGTGTACATGTGTATATGTCACATTATCTTGATAAACCTCAAATGATTAAGTTCTTTGTTATGTAACACACTCCCTGTAAACCTAATTTGGGCACCTTTTAAACTGCTGCCTTCTTGTTCCAGAGAAATGATGAGCCCTTATGTGGGAAAGCTGTTATCCTCATCACAAACATGAGTGTGTTTTAGCTCAAAAGCAAAAGGGCTACACGAGCCAGTTAACTCCTTTTTTTTTTTTTCACCATTCTGGAATCTGTTGTTTTAAACCAGCCCCTTTCCGTTAGATTTGGCTTGATTCAAGCTTGCACATAGATGTGAGAGGAGCAGCTCCTCCTCTCTTACACTGTCCTTGGGGCTATTTGTTTTCCATCATTTGAGCAGATTGGAGTCATGCTTGCTGTGAGTCATGCAGGGTGGGTAGATGTCTACACAGGGTGTGGTGGGTGAAGGATCCTAGTGGCGCTTGTGGCTGCCAGTGGAGAAAGCATCCAATTTAGCTCAAAATTGCATAAATGAAAATGAATGGATAGGGAACTTTTATTATGATCATAGAGAGTTAAAAACAGCTCTTCCACTCTGGTGTGGGGGTGTAATTCCTAATCTCAGTAGTAGGCAGGAAAACTGATCCTTCAACAGCTGCACAAACATGCTGATCAGACCTGTGTGCAAAGACCTGGAGGTCAGTTAAAATAACTTAGACAAGTATCTTGAGTCTTGCATGCATGCTTTTGCACAGAACATGTTTGTATGTGTGGTAAAAATACAGTTTGGTTATGTAATAGCACAGTGGCTGAAACCATATAGTCTAAATGTTCTGTTTCGACTTCCAATGTGTGCACCAGATGTGTTCCAGCTGCCACAGGATGGATTTGCTGCACACAATAGATCAGCAGAACTTGAGATGGTTGCCTGCCTGTAATCCATAAAAAGAAAGAAAGAAAAAAATAATCCCTCCCAAATCATCCCCCCGTTCCCAACTCCTCACAAAAACGTTGCCTGTTTCGAAAAGTGGTGACTAAAGCAGCAACAGCAGAAGGAGGAGTTCACCACTTTTCTTTTTCACGGCCAACTATATGTCTCTGCAGAGGTGAGTCTGGCAAGTTAATTGGTTCCCTCAGGCGCTGTTTTCTTGTCTTTTCTTTTTTAAATTCAGCTTTTCGTGCCGTATGCTACACCTGCCTGCCAAGCTCCAGCGCTGATGGGCGCGGCTCGGACCGGTGCCCAAATCTCTGTTTTGACTTGCCTGGGAAAGTTGAGCGAAAAGGCACAAAAGGACCGAGGACTTTAAGAACATCCCACCACGGCGCGTCAGCTTCATATGAACACATTATCTCTCCCGTGGACGTGATCAGTCAGTCCATCTTGAGAGGAATCGGGATTTGGTTGTTTCTTATTCGAGCTGGCTGAAGGTATGGATTTTAAAGTACACTGGAATAACCTGGAGACTTTCATATATATATATATATATATATATATATATATATATATATATATATATATATATATATATATATATATATAAAAATATATATATAAGTTGTTTATGCTGGATGCTGCGGGGGTTTCCTCCCACCTGGCTGTTGCATCTCTGCACTAACTAACTGCACTCTGGGAGTTTGGTGATGGGCTGTCGAGCTATTTTTTTTTGGCTTTATAGTTGTAGTTATAGGATACGTAGGATGGAATCCTCTATATTCCCATAAAACAAAAACTACAATTACTTCTTAGCTTGTCAGTAAAGCCAAGCTGGGGGTTTTGGGATCAGATTTCTTCCGGTGGTATCTATAGAATTGGTCTTTTAGTGTGTGATCTCAGGATAGTTTTACATGTATTTTTGCTGTGCTATTTGCATCCTTCTAAATATATTACAGGACCTGATCTAGCTGTAGCACCAGCTTTATGTGACACCAGCCTTTTCAGATCAGTTGCGGGCTATAATAGTTTTTACAAGCTTTAATGAAAGGAAGTAGTAGATGTATTGAGAAATGTTGGTTTAATTGACTTTCATTAATATTTTACTTTTCTCAGAGCTGGAAGAAAATGTAAAACTTGAATGGTTATTGCACTTTATAGGCTACAAATTGGGGTTTCAGTAGCCAAGGCTGTGAGAAAAGAGTGGGGAAAATGCCACCTTTTGGAGGATTTCTGCTTTTTTCTAATTTAAATCTGATATTTAAGTGTTCAGTAAATAAAGCACATGCTGTTAAATGTCCCGGCTGACAGGGTGTGGTGAGAGGATGGTCTTTCAGAGTTCTGCTGTGATCTACTGGCCTCTTTTGTTCCATTTTTTGTGCGTCTTCAAAGACACAAAGTAAATACAGAGTCTATTGAAATCTATAGCTGATGGGCCTTTATTGTGGTATCCACTATTCACATGACATTTGAACATGTGTAGAAAGTTGCTAGTTTTTAAATACTGCAGAGGTGATGTCTTCTACCTGATCTATCTTGGGCTTACTGCAGAATTTCTGTCTTTATCAAGATCAGTAAAAGCAGGATGTTCAAGGGAAAACTGTAACAGTTAAAATATTACATTGTGGTTTTTAAAATATGATCATGAGACATTTTTCTGTCTTGTGGAATCTCAAATTGATGCAGTAAACATCAGATACGAGCAGCCAAATGGTTGCTAAGATGCCATTAAAACCACAGTACCAAGGAATAAACAGACTTTTAACACCATTGGCGCAGTTGCATGACCGTGGTCAACATGTTATCATCATCTCAGCAGATAAAATGGGATGGACGAGTTAACGAGACAGATGGACTTCTCAGGAGGCTTGTCAGGAGAAAAGGGTGAGATTTCTGTATTTATTTATGATGTTTTGAAAACGAGTCTCACCAAAAAGAACACGAGTTAAAGGGTTGGTTCACCCAAAATCAAAAAAGAAAAAAACAAACACTTTTTCACAATTGTTGAAGATGTATGCATATATTTTGGGTTTTATTTGCAGAGTTTTAGAGATATCTGCCACGCAAATGTCTCAGGCCATGCAAATGTCTCCGGCCACGCAACCACCTCCGGCCACGCAACCGCCTCCGGCCACGCAAACGCCTCCGGCCACGCAAACAAACTGGAAAGATGTCTTTTTTGAAAACAACACAGACCTCATTGTGGCAAGAGAGATAAAAATATGATTTCTCAATTGAAAGCTTAATGACAGATTGGCGTGATGTAAACTCTGTATTTAAAGACCCCAAAACACATATGCACTTATTTTCTTGGTTGATGGCTTTTGTCTCTCTTTTTCGAGGGCTTACTATCACTAACATCATGGCATGCCTTCCCTGGTGTCGGTTTCCATTTCTGTTCCTCGCTCTCAGGGTGTAAGTCATCCTCCAGGTTTTCCCCCAGTAGTCATAACTGAATGTAAAAGGACAGCTCATCGTGGCCTAGTGACTTCTAACACGGAGAAGGATGGGGAGGCCAAGGAAGGCCTGATTTTATGTTTGACGCTAATTGAGAAAAACATTTAATCAGCCATCCTGTTATGCTAACGTTTGTTCTCTTGTTTTTTTTTTTTAATGTTACCGCTCAAAGAAAGTTAGTTAAGTTTATACATGTATCACTTTTCAAACTTTTGTTACGAGTTGTACTTTACCGAAAGGACAGAGAGAGAAAAGAAAAGATAAGATAATGTGATTTGGATACAATTGTTAAAAAAAGAGAGTTTTATGCACTGATTTGGCTTCTCCTGGACTTTGTTAGAAGTTGTTTCAAAGTTGAGGAGCAACAGCAGCAAAAGTATGATAACCTTTAGTTTTAATAAACGTTGACTCTGAAACAAACAGTAGTCCCTAAAAGGGAAGAGGAGGAGGAGTAGGAGGACAGGAGCAAGGAGGCAGCATGAAATTGAAATGGAATTTACGTTATCTGTAACCGTTAAAACTCAACAGGCTGCAGCTGGAGAACAAGACACCTCCTAGTGGCCGGAGGGTGTTATTAGTATTCATTATCTACACCCACTTCAATAGAACCCATGACAAGATTTACACAAACTTTATTTAATGAATTTCCCACACTTTATTTATATTTAGCAAATAGTTTACCGGCCTATGTATCAAGAGACTAAAGGGACAGACACATAAACATGAATAAGTTCACAGCACGCATGGCCAAGTTGAGGTTGAAGATTCATTATTGACCTTAAAAATAGAAGTTTAACAAAAAAAAAAAAAAAAGAAAAAAAAAGAAATCTGACCACAAAGAACCACTAACTGGAAATCTTCCAGAGCATTCGTAGAGATGGTTTAGCTGTTATTCCCCATCTCATAATAACAACTACGCCATCTCCATGACAACTGCAGCAAAGTCTATCCACAGATGAAGGCCTTTAGATCAGGCTGAAAGCTCAGGGAAAAGTGTGTCTGTAAAAATCAAAGCTGTGTTATTTTAAACACACCTGAACATGACCTAAAACTAACAGGTACACATGATTACTGTCTACATTCAGAGATGTTAGTACCACTTTCTAATTACGCACCTTTTATGAAGGGCATTTAAATGGTTAGTAAATCATTTATGGTACTAATGCTTTATAAATCAGTTATAAGCCATTAATAAGAACAACGTTCAGGTTGAGGAAAATCTCTTTGGCTGGTGAGTCATTAATATTCAAGTGATTACCAAATGTCTTACTTTCTAATAAGCCATCAAGTCTCTTTACTGATACATGTTAGTAAGACATTAGTAAGAGGCTGAAAGTTTAATAAGAGTTCTTATAATGATCATAATAGTAATCCATTAAGTAGGTACTAACTTTTCTTATTAAATTGATTGTGGTTTAAGAAGGTCAGAGGTCCTCTTGATGACTTTTTAGATAAAGAGTTAAAGCAACTGTCCTGCTGGAGGAGGATAAACACCGACCTGGCAAGCTAAACGTTATTGTTATTAATGGCTTATAACTGCTATATAACCCCTTATTAAATGATTTGTTATCCATGGATTAAGCCATTTGTTTTTGCATGTAAATGCTGTATTAGAAAGTGTTACTGAAAGTGTTACTACGGCGCCACACTGGTGGTAAATCTGCCAACACTCTATTAATAAGTCACATTATTTTGGACTCTGGAAGCATGAAAATCATCACCATGCCAGTCATTCAACACTCCAGTCCACACCTGTAGATAACCCTCAGGATAATACAGCAATCCTTTTCTTTCTTATTTTATGTGCTCAGTTGTGACAGAAACTGTAACCTCCACGACCAGACTGACTTCTCTACCACCAAGTGAGTGCCTCTTTCTTCCTGTCATGCTTGCTTTAATTATAAACCAAACACATAATACAATAATTATAGCCGAGCAGTTCTAAAGGAAGTAGCCGATGAGTAACAGCTTCTCCTTGTTTTGCTTTGTGTCTTCTCGTTGCTAGAGGGAACCAGTGGATCAAATCACAGGAATATGTCCAGCAGTGCTGGAGGGCTGGGCTTGGAGAAGAATGTCTTAACCCAGAACAGCAGTGGAACTTATTTCTCTTCATGTGAGAGCAAATTTCCACTCTTGGTCCAAAATTGGGAAGTTGTGGGTTCTTCTCCGGACAAGTTTTGAGATGCTGAATGTTATATTTTTAACCCTCAGTAGAAAGAAAGAGAAGTTCTAATTTTGATTTCGTTTCACATCACTTGCAGTTTTTAAGAGCTTCCAGACACTTTTTATTTGACTGGTATACTGGTTACTTTATAAATTAGGATTTTTGTACACAAAATGTATGAATAGCTTATAAAATATATATGCCCAACATTATACCTGTACTCAATTAGAGCTGACACAGTTAGTTTGTTAATCAATTAATCCACCAACAGAAAAGTAACTGAGAGAGTGAATTGATGATCAGTTGAGTAAAAATGGAAAATATGTATTGGTTCCAGCTTGTCAAATGTGAGGATTTGCTGATTTCTTCCTTGTAATTATTATTATTATTATTATTAGGCCTATTTGTCCAGTAGTAAAAAGTGGGAAAAAACAAACAATGTGAATGTGTCAGAAGTTTTACAAACCCAACGATCAGTCATCGATGAATTGAGAAAATATTCATAATAAAATCATTAGGTGCAAAAACTTTGTTAAAAAATAGCTCTACATCAATCAACTTCAACATTGAAATGCGGCTTGCACATTAACACATGAGTAATAATAATCTAATGATATAATCTATAACAGAACCAGTCACATGGGCCATTTTTCTGCATTGCATACTTTACCTTTAATACTTTAAGCACATTGTTCTTTTACTTAAGTAGCATTTTCAATGGAGGACTTTTACTTGATGGAGTATTTTTACAGTGTGGTATTACTTGTGCTTAAGTACAAGGAACCAAATACTTCCTCCACTTCCCATAGCTTCCAAGAGAGAAACTAAAACTGTAAATTCTTCTGAGGTTTCCTGCGAAGAGCTGTGTAATTTGGTACTAATTAAAAGGAAAATGGACACAATATTGAATTGATACATCCAATGACCTATAGTCAGCAGAACATGCAAAAATGTTAAGGATAAAGTTTAACACATATGGAGAGTTAAGTTTCCAATAGTATATAAACAATTACTCAGGTTTTCAATGGATCTGTGTTTACAGTCATTAATATTGTTCCTTTATGGAGTTTTCTCTGCAAATCAATGACTATTCATAAACCTGACGCAACTGATTAAACACACATACATTTTGTAGATCTTTTCAGGAAATGCATGGGAAAACTATTAGCAAATAACGGGACCTGTGAAATAAAGTGCTTTTTATACTGTTGATTAATTTAATGCACAATGCATCATACTGTCATCATATGTTTTGTTATGCATTAAATATCATGGAAAAGTAAATACAGCTGTCAAATAAATGTAGTGCATTAAAAGCTACGGTATTTCCCTCTGAAATGTAGTGGAGTAGAAGTATAAAGTAGCATGAAACGGGGATAAACATGTTTGTGTGGAGATGATCCAGTCGCAGGATATCCAAAATAACTTGCTTGCATCATCCCTCCAGCCTCTGTAGGTGTGAACACCAGCAGCTTCAGCTCCTCCTCAGGAGTTTACCTAGGAGGAGACTCCACGGGAAGAGATGATGGAGGGGGGCTGTACATAGACGGAGATGGGTATGGAAGCGGAGGGAGGAGGAGGAGGAGGAGGAGGAGGAGGAGGAGGAGGAGGAGGAGGAGGAGGAGGAGGCGGCGGCGGCAGCAGAGGCGGCAGCAGTTATCTCGTGAGCTCGGTGTCAAAGGTCAGGTCCAGCTCGTCGGGTGGTGCCAGGAGAGCGCAGACTGCTGGCTCAACAGGAGGCCTGTCGCCAGCTTTCCGGGAGAGGAAGACCATATCCAGCCGCTCAGGAGGTTATGATGGTGAGATCCTGTTAATCAAACAAGTTGGCATCAGGGGCGCCTGAAACAGAAGCTTGAAAATGGAAGGAAACTGTTGTGCTGGGGGTGCTGTTAATACCTCTACTGCTTTTGTGTTTTCTTTTCTAGGAAGTTCGAGTGGTAATTCCTCCCCAGAGTTTACACGCAAAGATTATGGAATCTATTGTAAGTGAGAGTGACAGCTATATGGGATTATATACTTTCTGATTGCAATAGTTTTCCAGCTTTATCCTCATATGTCTGTGTGTGTGTGTGTGTGTGTGTGTGTGTGTGTGTGTGTGTGTGTTTATGCTTTTTTTCTGTCGGTTTTCTTTCCAGGCTCCAACACCACAAGGGGGAGGAGCGAAAGCAGAGGTATTTAATAATAGTTTTTCCCCTCTTCCCTTCATTATATCTGCCCCATCTACATCTGAGTTGTCCTGGCTTACTTTTTTATTGAATCATGATTCCTTTGTCCATTGTGTGTGTGTGTGTGTGTGTGTGTGTGTGTGTGTGTGTGTGTGTGTGTGTGTGTGTGTGTGTGTGTGTGTGTGTGTGTGTGTGTGTGTGTGTAATTTTAAATTTTTTTTCCAGAGAGTGAGATCAGAGCCAGATTACAAAGTGCCTCTCCCACCGCCGGCAGATGTAAGACCATTTGAGACACATTGATCCATTTGCTGAACATTATGCAATTCCTCATAAAGCAACAAAGCATCTTTTAGTTGAGTGTGTTTATTAACCCATGGACAGAGAAAGATTTCACTGCAGGGTCACTTATGAAGTATGTTTTTTGAATTATGTTTCTGTCAAATGCTTTGGCTCAGCAAAGGACATTCCTTCTCTTCCACCTCTGACATGAATGCTAACCCCCATGAAATCTCAACTAGTAACACATGTGCAGTTCCCCCAGACAGAAGGTGTGCAGTACACCAGCACAGAAAGCAAAAAAGCACAGCAAGAAAAGCGTGAGAATCAAACAAAGGGGATCATGGGTTTGTTTGCATTGTGTTCATGTGGGGAAGAAGTGAAGGGGCAGATTTGTGGTGGCAACAATGGCACACATGAGTCACTGTTTGCAGCACCACCCAATTGAAACAAAACAGTGGAGAGTCAGAGTTTTACAGACGCTGGTCGCTCCCTCTGCTGACTAGAGTGCATAACTGCTATTGTTTAATCCGCATTTTTTAACAGTTAGTCATTCTCTGCCACTTTCACCCCACCTCAGGCTCTTTCAGCAGTGGTGGAAGTACTTTTACTTTAGTAGAAATAGCAATCCAACAGCATGCTGTACTTAAGTCCAATTTTAAGGAACGTGTACTTTCCATTTTATGCTACTTTACACTTCAAGTTACATTACATGTCATTTTAGCTGACGCTTTTATCCAAAGCAACTTACAATTGCTACTTGTATGCATACATACTGTATGTCAGAGGCCACACGCCTCTGGAGCAAGGCGCAATAGTACTGGGGTCTTTAGCTTTTAACTGAACTTTGAATCATAACGCTGCACAGAGTGGCTTCTTTATCGGAACACACACACACACACACACACACACACACACACACACACACACACACACACACACACACACACACACACACACACACACACACACACACACACACACACACACACACACACACGGTTATAGCGTGTCTTGCTCAGGGACACATTGGTTGATGTATCGCAGTGGGAATTGAACTCAGATCTCCCACACCAAAGGCATGTGTCACATCCACTGCACCATCACCACTACAAGTTCAATACATTTCAGGGGGAAATGTTGTACCTACTTTTTACTCCACTATATTTATAATAGTTACTTTAAAGAGTTTACACACAAAACACATGATTAGGTCATAGAGTATGATGCATTGATCAACCTACCCCAGCAGCATATTAATTAGTTCAAAATTATTCCCACCTCCACCAGCTACAATATTAAAGGTAATACTAATCCATTAATCAAATATAACACAGCTGTTATGATTCTGCTTTTTACTTTTATGATTGAAGGACATTTTTCTGCTCATACTTTTGTACTTCTACATGAGTATAATGACTTTTAATGTTTGCTACTTTTACTTTTTAAGTAAAAATTCTCAATACTTCCTCCACCTCTTGTGAAAATACTTCATTACAAGAGCATAAAATGAAAGTTTTACAAACATTCTATGTGTTACACAGTTTGCTTTCCAGCCTGAAACTCCTGAACACTTTTTTTTTCTTAATTTCACTGCTTATGTAGTTACGGCTGTAAAAAATGTATTAGAGTAGGCCTAGAAGTAGCATGGAAATTAGAAGTAGCTTACAGTACTTAAGTTAGTGTACACTCCAACACTGACTTTCAGACTGAACTTCACTAAATCGTGCACCAAAATGAATTGCTCATAGATATTGCCGTATTGTATTTGGTGAGCATTGTTTGTGCGACTGTGGTTTTGCAGGGACGGAGCTGGATGACGTGAAGAAGCTGCTGAAGGGACGCTCCTGCAGCGTCAGCCCCACTCGCTCCTCCAACGCCTCCATCACTCTGCCTGTCCCTAAAAAGACCAGCGTTAAAACCCAGACCATCACCTCTGTGACCTCTCAGTCGGGTATATACCCCCACCAGAGTCGCACACATGCACATACTTTACATGCACAGACTCCTTGTCTCCTTCCTAAAGACTTGTGGTTTAAAATGGCCTCTTGTGTATTAGCATGACATTTAGGTGACAGGTTTCCTGAAAGATAAATGTGTTTCTAACCCAGATGTTTAAAATGACTTACAGTATCTCATTTCCCGTTATGGACAACAACACACAAGGAATACATGTCAATGTGTTGTTATGCATGAAAGGAAGAGACACTTACATTTTTGTCTTTTCTCTACTGCAGGTTCAACTTCATTTGGCTCTGGTGTGAGATCAGGCGGGTTCCACACCATTGATACATCAGGCCTGTATGATACCGGTCTGACATCTGGGCAGTTTGATACTGGTGTCAAATCAGGCCAGTATGATATCTCTCTGAAATCAGGCCAGTATGATACTGGTGTCAAGTCAGCCCAGTTTGATACTGGTGTCAAATCTGGCCAATATGATATCACTGTGAAATCAGGCCAATATGATACTGGTGTGAGATCAGCCCAGTATGATACCAGTGTAAAATCAGCCCAGTATGATACTGGTGTGAGATCAGCCCAGTATGATACCAGTGTGAGATCAGGCCAGTATGATACCAGTGTGAGATCAGGCCAGTATGATACCAGTGTGAGATCAGGCCAGTATGACACGCTGGACGCTACACTTCCTACTTTCTCTTGGTCCACCTCCACGCTGCCCTCCCCCTCCACCACGGTTATCGCTGGCAACACCAGCGGATACACATACCAGGCCGGCACCAACAACATGGCGGGAGGATCGTCGCCGCTCAGCCTCACCTCACCCTCGTCCCTGTCAGGTGAGACCAAACATCCCTTGAACATTACCTGGTACCTGCAGGTGAAATGTGGTCTTATTTGTAATGTAGTCAGGAATTGTTTTGCTGATGGTTTTGTCTCTACTAGCTATATTATGTACTGTTTATAGACACAGTAAGACATAAACAAATATGCAAATGAGCAAACAAGCACATGTCCTTGTGTTACTATTACTTTTTATAATTTGTTTAATTTTAATTCTTTTTTTTGTATGTCTTTGTATGTCTATGGTTTTTTTCTTTTCTTTTTTTCTTGTTTCGTGAATATTTGGTATGTCACGTGTGTGTGTGTGTGTGTGTGTGTGTGTGTGTGTGTGTGTGTGTGTGTGTGTGGTTGTGTGTGTGCGTGTTTGTGTTCATTTTGCTAAATGAGCATTTTATGAATTAATTTTGTTTCATCAAATCAAACCCTGCATGTCTATTTACAGTTTACGGCTTTCAGAATAATCTGGCTCCCACCTCTCCCAGTGTGCTCACCACCAGTGGAGGCAACGTAAATGCTCATCTAGGAGGTACGGCAGCATGTTTTCCAACAGTTTCCACAATATCTTGACACTAGGAAATATTTTGCACTCAATAATAACACAAAATAGCACCTTTCTTACGTTCTTACTGTGTGTTTGCATTTACAGGTTATGGCGTTCAGAAGAATTTGTCAAATGGTGGCGGTTTCGTCAGCAGCAGCAGTGGAGTTTCTACAAGTAAATTCACCAAGTGATTCATAGCCTATAATCTGATTAAAAAAGTTATCACAGTTCTCAAACTTTAAAGCTTTAGTAGTGTCATTTTTTATATTAATGAACGTCTGTTACATTCGAGCCATTGCCAAATTAGTTGCTACAAAGCTAATTAAGACTATCAGCTCCACACAACTCTCTCTGTATTTGTCAGTATGGCTATGTTCAGAAGATTGTGTTGTCCGGTGACTAGATTAAGGTAATTACCTTTTCTGAAGAGTCCATCATGTTTTTTAATCCTCCGTGTCGTTCTTGGCTACTAGCAACTGCATGGAGGATGGGCGCGTGCACGATCACGGAAGGCTGTGTAATAATGACAACAACACTGTCGGACGCGCCAACAGTGTTGTTGTCATTATTTAGAATTCGTCATGGGGGCATCAGAAACTATATGCACAATAGCTTTAATGATTTCTGACTATGTTTTTTGTTGTTGTCAGCCACTAGATCCCAAACTGATGATTCACTTAAGAAAGACTATAAGTACCTGATCTCTGAAAAGGAGAACGCTCCAGCCAAGAGGGAAGCAGAAATGCTGATTTTGGCTAAAGACAGCGGGAAGCAGTTCACCAGCAGCAGCATCACGCAGATGGGAGGAGGTGAGTCAGCTACTTACTGCCTCCTTCTGAAGAAACATTGAATTTTCTCTCACCCTAAAAGAGGTTCTCAACTTTTTCTGCACCCAATTTTCCCATGACCTCAACAGGTTGTAAAGCATACTTATATAGTATACAGCTATACTGTTTTACTGTACAGTTGAACTGTACTATCACCTTTATCAGTATTTATTTGTTTACCTCTTCCTAGTCTTAGGGACAGAAAATGAGATATTTTCAAAGATTTTCTTCTCTCTATCTTTCTTCTTCCTTCTCTCTTTAAATTCAAGATATTTGCTTAATTATGTACTGAGTTGTTTTCCTTTTATTCCTATCTAGCTCTTAAAGAGCTGTGTTTTTCTGGTTCTGCTTGTAAAATACAAAAAAGTATTTCTAATTGTACAGGGTCGCTGTCAGGAGATTCAATAAAGAAAGAGAAGCTTATTTCAAGCTACAGTGAGAAGGCGCAACTGAAGACAGAGACAGGCAACTCTTACTGTGAGTGGTCATTAAAAACATCTCTTGAAAACTAAAACAAAATGATGAATTGATTATTGAAACAAAATATGTGAGCTTTATTAATTTCTTCATCAGATGGATCATCTGGAGTGGTAATGAAAGACAAAGCCACCTATGCAGGTAATTGTGATTGCATGTATTTTGATATTTACATTAATGATGATTGTTTTAATGTTTGAAAGTGAGGATTTGACTCTTTACTCTCCATCTCCAGAGATTCACAGAGACAGCGGCATCTTTGGAGGTGGAGGACTGTGCTGCTGCTCCGACTCGTGTTGCTCCTGGTGGAAATGGCTGCTGGGACTTCTCCTCCTCTCCCTGCTCCTGCTGGGACTCCTGTTTGGGCTCATTGCACTCGGTAAGGCTGACTTATACAGCATAATGAGATTTAATAGGGAACAATAAAAAATCTCCCCAAAGATAAAACCTTGGGAGTCATGGGAAACTTTCTGGTGCTGCTCTGCAATGAAGTGCCCTGGGAGTGACTGTTTTTGAACCAATAAAATGTGTGTTTCGGCTTTTACAGGCTGGTGAGCATTATTTCACAGTGCTGCTAAGAGCTGTGAGACACTAAAAGTAATCCCCTCCCTGGAAATTTGATCTGTGGGTACTGTCCCACTGCCATAAGGTCGGTCTGGCATTCATTGTCAGTGGAGCAGCTCCAGAAATGGTTGCTTGATGACATCAGAAACTTCAGTTTTGTTTTGAGTTGTTGATCTGTATTTTTCCTGATAGAAATGTGATAAAAAGAGAACCTGGAAGTTGCAAATGTTAGCAACTTGCACGTAAGCATGTGCACGCCAAAACCTGTTGAGCAGTTACTGACTAATTATTTGATAGTGTAGATCCTGTAGAGTACATAGAGTATTATGTACTGTCTTCAGGATCAGTTTTGTATCATTCAGTCAGAAAGTACACAATGTTCAACCGCCAGTTCAACTCGCTCTGTGGTAGGTTAAAGGTATAACCAAAAACTTTATATTTTAAGGTTTTTGCTAATTCTTTTTCAGTGACATACAATATAACATATTAAGTTAAATATGAAATGGTATTAAAAAGTTTGTGAACTTCCAAAAAATTCAGTTTAGAAATCAAAGAAAAAAGAAAATTCTTGTAACTCCAGAACTTGCCTGATAATGATCATGTTTTTAAACTTTCTTTTGTATCAAAGTAATCCAGTGATAGTTGGCTATACATCATGGGTACATTGCAAACAGGAAATGATAATAGCTAATTTGGCATACAGGTAATGGTGCCAGTTTGCCAACATTTTAAATATAGGCTAAAAACTGGGGCTCAAGTTGTAGCCCACAGCTAACTGACTCCAGTGTCTCAAATTTCAGGGGGACTCCACACTGTCAGACTGTAAAAATCCTTCCTTTATATTTTTAGCTAATGAGATTTTGGCAGTATGTGGTGGTAGGCCCACCATCAGGGGGATTAAAGGGTACAGATGACCCCAGATGACTGAGGGAGGCTTTATAAGGGTGGTAGTGAACTACAAGCTAACTGTTGTCTATTCATTTACACACTGAATTAAACATGAAAATAATAAGGATTTGGCTTTGATCTGTGATCACATTTGTATCTAATGGTTAGGGTTACTATGTATAATATTTTGTAATCAAATGTTTTGGAGTCAGACAATGTTGTTTTTTAGGGGATTGTTGTTATTTGGATTAATTATATAGTACAGTGTTATGTATACACTGTATATAAAATGTACTTGGGTTGCCCACCCAAATACAACCCCGCCATATTCTAAAGATAGATTTGATATATTGATTATTTCAATTGTACTTTTTACAGTCTGCTTGGAAATTCAGTTGATTGAAAAGTCAGTCAGAATGGTGCATTCAGGTTCTGAATTGTATGTTAATCTTACAAAACTCTGATGTCCCTTCCTCAGCTGAGGACGTGAGAAAGCTGAAGAATCGAGTGGCTACGCTGGAGGAGGCGTCCTCGGTGACTTCTGCCCGTACCAGCCGGATGTCAAGTTCTAACAATGACATCAACAACTTTGGGGCGGATGGAGGGGTGGCTGGAGCTGCAGTGGTATCCGCTGGAGGTGGAGGTGCTGGTGCTGATGCTGGTGCTGGTGGCTCCACTGGCAGAAATGTCATTGAAGGTGGTTCTGCTGGCACCAGTGGGACCACCGGAACCGGTTTGAGCGGAGAATACGTAAACGTTGCCAATCTTCAGATAACCATCCAGAAGATGTTAAAAACTGAAATGGAATCACAGTCATACAAAGGTAGGCTAATGTACACATATATACTGACTACATGAATACATGCATGCACACACGCACGCGCACACACACACACACACACACACACACACACACACACACACACACACACACACACACACACACACACACACACACACACACACACTGCATGTTCATTGAACTTTTGTTTTCTGTCTCAGATTTTATAGCATCGTCAGTGCAGGGAGAGAGAGGGCTGCCTGGACCTAAAGGTGAAATTCAAATATTATTGTCAATTTCAAATATTATTTCTTTCATAAAATCTAAACATTTTCCCTTTTTTAAGTTAATCAACAGGAATTGTGTTTAATGTATACTCATTTATATATATATATATATTTTAATTCTTTTCAGGGGACCCTGGATCTAAAGGTCGGGAAGAAATTCACTTAGTGCTAGAAATCTTTTTATTTTTCACTTGTAATACATTTCTGTATGTTTGTCAGCTACTTTGCACTTTCATCATAATATGTATGTTTTACTAATCACAGGAGATTCTGGTTTCCCTGGACTTCAAGGTGAGAAATGATGGCTAATATTTTCATTGAGTCATTACCAATATTTGACATTTTTTCAGGACTGTTTTGTGGCAGCGAAGTGTCATTTTACTGACTGTGACCTTTGACCTCAGGTGCTCCGGGACATGCAGGACCTGAGGGTCCAAAAGGACAGAAAGGAAGCCAAGGTACAGAGAACACTTCAGTTCAAACTACTTGATGCAAGTACACTGCTTAGCCTATTAACAGTGAGACATTTACTTATATGTAAAATATCAGGTGATCATGGACTGGATGGGCAAGCAGGCATCAGGGGTCGTGAGGGCCCGCCTGGCCCCAGAGGTGAGGCAGGACCTCCAGGCTTTGGAGCGAAAGGTGACAGAGGTAGGATTTAGATTCCCAGCAGTAACACAACCTTTGCAGGGTTTTCCCTGCCATTATAAGTCTTAGGTGCAGCACCTGAGCCATTTTTGTCAGCACCTAAACCCGACGGCCAACCGTCGGCAGAAAAGGCAGTTGGACTGATCAGTTGGCTCCTGTCTCTCAAAAAAGTGCCTCAGAACACATCGAAGCAACGCCGACTTGAGTGTACATTCTGCGTGTGTGCAAAACGTAATACACCTCCATAATAGCAGGTGGCGCTAATCTGTATTGTTGCCCAAAAAATGAAAACAGGATATAACCGCCGATAATCGGGTTGGTGTGCCAGAGCCTTAAGATTAATGAATGT
Organism: Perca fluviatilis; assembly: GCF_010015445.1. NCBI lineage: Eukaryota > Metazoa > Chordata > Actinopteri > Perciformes > Percidae > Perca > Perca fluviatilis. Next base: position 15,058,177 of record NC_053130.1, on the reverse strand, counting down.
GAAACGAGGCAAAAAAACGCGAAAAAGCATCAAACTAACTAAAAGACTTTTCTCAGATCAAATGATTGTAGTTGGCCTTCTTTAGCAAGTTTTGTCTTTGAGCTTTTTGAGTGTTATTGATTATTATCTGCTCTAGCATTTTCTTGAGGAAAAGCCCCTTAACCCCTCCGACAAATATGCGCAGCTAAGTCTTCGATAAACCCAGGGAAAACACTGCTTTGTGTGTCTTAGTGCTACTTATTATAACACAACAATGTCTATCTTAAAAGTGTCACTACAGGATCTCATGTGTTTGGTTTGTGCAGGTGCTCCTGGGGATCCTGGGCCTGTTGGCCCGGCTGGACCAAAAGGTGAGATCACTGAACATTGTGTGTTTTAACATCAGAATACCGTTGGTTTTACTTGCAGACAAAATGTGCATCTGTAACAGTTTGTTTCCTCATGGTGTATGAACTACAAATGGCACCAGGTGGCAGCATAGAGTCAATTTGTGAATTAAGCCTCCATATTGTTCAGTGAAAAGCAAACAAGAACTACCTTGACGTAGATACATACAGCAATTAAGAATAATAAAATGCCCCAAATGATGAATTTTAAGTTCCTGCTGCTTCTTCTAGTTGTTAGAAAACCATATCACAGACATTTGTACACACGTGGGGTGTGTTCAATGTGAAAATGTTTTTCTCTTACTTAAATTACAAGCACCAACAGCATTAATTCAATGCTTCACATAGCACCAACGCTTTGCAAAAATATGTTCTGTGTCCCTCCTCATGAATAAAACTGTCTATAACTCTCTAACTGCTGACTTAAACGTCATAATTATGCTACCTATCCTTGTGTTCTGTTTATAATAAGAAAGTAACCAATTTAAACATCAAATTCAGAAAGAAAAACACATTAAAAAAGTGCTGCTTAATTCTGTCTTTAAAGATAATGAAGCATTTATGTATGCATGTTTCACGTACACATATAGAGTACCTAGATATATATGCAAAAATAATTGCATAATACAGTATATCTTTCCTGTCTTTCCTGATGCTTTAATGTAAACGTTTATTGGGCTTCACTGTATTAAGAACACATCTTTATTTTCTCTTATTTTCTTCTTATTCTTCTTATTCTTATTTTCTCTTATTTATTTTCTCTTATTTTCTTATTTTCTCTTGTTCTACTGTATTACAATTATTAATATGTTTGCCAATTAGAGTTATCACTGTATAGCACCATGAACAGTTAAAATACATAATCACAATATATAACCAATTGATTTGATAAATACCAAAAAAGTATAAAAAAGAAAGAAAAAGTGAGATTTCACTGCAACTTTTAGGATAATTAAACTTTTGTAAAACCTTCTTAATTTCAATTTTAGTTCCACATTATTTAATCGCTGTTCTTGTTCGACAGTGTTTTTCCTTTCTAATAATTATTCATTTATGATCTAGGCACATCTGGAATTCCTGGACTTTCTGGTGTACCAGGTCAGTTTCTCCCTGTTATCATTCATGTAAAGCATTATGGTCTCCAGAATCACCCACTGAGGTAAATTAGTATCTCAAATGTACCAACTGAAAATACCATTAGCAGGGCTGTGACTTAATCCCTGCCATTTTACACGAGATGTTTTGTTAAACTGTAGGTCAACCAGGTGCTCAGGGTTTCCGTGGCGAGACAGGGCTACCTGGTCCCAAAGGTAGGTCACTGTCTGTTCCACTGCTAAATGCACTGAGATGTATGGTTAGTTTATTTTATAATATACTATAATGTTGCTCACAGTCACTCTTCTCCCTCTGCAGGTGACAGAGGGCTTGCTGGATTCCAAGGACTTAAAGGTTTGTTGTAATTACATCAAGTTTTTATAGGACTTTTCCCTTTTCAGTGAATGTTTCTAACTGTAATTTAATTCATATTTATTTTAGGTGAAGCTGGTGACACAGGTCTCAAAGGTGTGAAAGGTCAGTACAGCTTTGTGAATTTAACTGTATTTGAATCTATCAAATTGGCATCTTATATACTCTGTGCAGTTTCCTAATCCAGATGTCCCACTCCTCAGGTGATCCTGGTTTACCGGGTCTGCAAGGGCCAGCTGGAGAGAGAGGACTCAAAGGGTCAATGGGTGAGTCAAAGGACCTCCAGCCTCAGATAATGTACTCATTCTCAGACTCTTTTCTCGTTTTCTGGCCAAGAGTTAGATGAGAAGATCAATACCACTCTCATGCCTGTCCATTAAATATGGGGCTCCAGCCTGCAGCTGCTTAGCTTAGTTTAGCATAGAGACTAAAAACAGGGGGAAACAGCTAGCCTGGCTCTGCCCAACAGCAACAACATTCACTAAAGCTCACTGGTTAAGGTCACTTCCTGGAGTCTCTGCTAGTTGCCTGGAAACTGCTCAAAATATTGAACTATTACTTTAATTGAAAGCCAACCAAAAAAGCCCAGAGCATTCTCAAAGATCTATCTCACCCCGGACACTCTCTGTTTGATCTGCTGCCCTTGGGCAGACATTTCAGAACAGTTAAAACACGAACAAACAGACTGAAAAACAATTATTATCCAAGAGCCATTATTGAACTTAATGCCACTTGAGTTTTAAGTTTAAGGATGCATCGTGCAGTGATGTCTTGTTTGTTCTCCACTGAAAGAACTGCATTCAATTTTGTTGTACATGTACAATGACAAAAAAGACTATTCTATTCTATTCTTCTCTTAATGTGACTTGATTGCGATAAATGTGAGAAAAATGTTACCCATTCAAGAAAATGGAAAAAGCACTTAATGATATTGTTTAATCAACATACTATACATGAGTTATATCAACTATTTAGAATTAAAGATAGAATAAAAAGAATAAAAATTCAACTTTATAGCTCACTTATCTTTATCCTTTTTCTGAACTTGTTATACTATGAAATCATTACAACTTTACAGGCAGGAACATGAGTATTAAATAAATATCATCACCTCCACCAGGGGACAGCAGAGAGGAGTCTGCTCATAAAGCCTCTTTTACTGTTCATTTAAGGCAGAGATTTTCAACAGGGGGTCCTCAGAGTCACTGCAAGGGGGCCTCCAAATTATTGTTAATATTTCAAAGTTTTTTTAAAAATTAAAATGTCTTAACATGAATCCAACATATTATTAGCAAATATAAATCCCTACTGATGATAATCTTACTGGCCTAGAGGTAAGGTAGTCACTAAGGCCATCCACACATACAGTATGTCCTAAAGATTCAATGTGCCACATGTATATTTAACATTAAAACATGATTTATAAAATCATGCTGACAATTACTTTAACATCTTAGTTTTCTATGCACTAAAAAGGTATGTATAAAGGCTTTAGGCCACCCTACACATTATTGTAGGCCCAGTTTAATTTGCAACTTAATTTTATACAATATATGTAGTATGCTCTGTCTCTCTTTCAGTTAAGGGGTCCTTGGTTTAAAAAACGTTGAAGAACCCTGATTTAAGGAATAGCAATTGCTGGAAAAAAACAACAACTGGCTGTACAACAAAAGTTTGTTGTGTAGAGTGACTTATTGATTGATATTCAATATGATATTTGTTTGTTTTTATATCATCAGGGTTGTCTGGAGTCGATGGATTGAAGGGATCAAAAGGTAAAATTTGTCATTATATAAGCATTACAGATACAGCTATTTAAATATCATTTTGATGTGTACAAGGACATAACATTGAATATTACACTCCAGAGTGTAATCAAGTGAGTGAAATAAGGCTTTTCTTTCCGTTCTTGAATATTTAGTATTTTAGACACACAAAAAATCCACGATACCTCATAAGTGATATATTTCTCTGACCCTCAGGTGACCAAGGACATGCCGGGCCCCCTGGACTCAGAGGTCCTGCTGGGCCTCCTGGAGATGCTGCACTTCCAGGTAAACTGAGCCTGATGTCACTCTTATAAATATAAATATATATTGGATCCTTAGCTATATTAACATTATCATTTGTGGATGAATATCAATGATATGACATATTCATATCTCCCCTTCTGTAGGAACACCTGGTCTTCAAGGACCACCAGGTACGACTCTGCTATTAATACAACACACATTGTAGCTTCATTATTATTTACGTGACATTTTATTATTAATTCTTTTTGCTTTTAATGCTCTCAATACTTAAAAAATTGCGTCTTGTTTTTAGGGATACCAGGGAATCCAGGACGACCAGGCTCCAAAGGTATAGCTATATGGAGGGCCATCTGCTGCAGAAAGTGCATGCTCTCTAAAATACCACGTGCTTTGTGCTATTAGTTTGTGCGTCTGATGTAGCATGTGTCTGTCGGTTTTAGGTGAATCAGGTCAACCAGGAAGAATCATCAATGCAGGTAACAGATCATGATAATGTAATGTCATTTTATTTAAACAGGGATAATGCACAATTAAACATTAACCTTGTATAAGAACAAGGAGAGATGTATCGCACCAGGTTGTAGCAGAATTGCTATTTTCGGCCCGTAGTCCCTGGGGATTATAAAATGTATAATTTAACATAATATTGATTAGGTTATAGTTATAGACATCTGACCATCACTTTAATTATTTTCCAGCTGGCTCCACTTCTATTGGCATCCCAGGACCACCTGGGCCTTCTGGTCCTCCCGGCCCTGCAGGACCTCCAGGATTATCAGGTCTGACCCACGACAGCCCACAAAGTAGCCAGATGATGTCCTTTGGCATTCTGCATATCTTGCCCTGAATGATTGCAATATATCAGTAGTACCAATACTTATAGTTGTATTTGTTGCTTTATCTCCTCAGGTCCCATTGGCCCTGCTGGTCTGCCTGGCCAACCTGGTAGGGCATTGCTCTTTTTTGCTCCCAAAAGAAGGTTTTTAGATCCGATATGTAGCCATCAAAGTCTCATGGATGCTGCATGTTGTTTGTTTTTGCAGGTGCTAAAGGGGACAGGGGATATAAGGGAGAGCAGGGAGAACAAGTAATAACATCGAGAACGTCTGAAAGTAAGTACTTTCTCTTGATGATTTTCTACTAGACATACAGTGTTTACAGGTGAGAAATAACCTGGGGTGTAACGTTATCTGCAGAATACACTCATAGTAAAAGTACTAATACCACGCTGTAGAAAATATTCCATTACAAGTCAAAGTCATGCATTTAAAGTCTTTTGTAAAAGCATGTACATATAATCAGTATTTAAAGTATTTAAAGTACTCATCGTGGCTGTCCGGAAAAAAACTCCTATCTCCATATTTCGTCTTTTTTTTCATAAATCAAAGCTATTGGTCAACCTTTACGTCTGTCTGTAGGTTTTACTAATATACAGTGACGAGGCAGATTTCATCTGACATAAACTCAATATAATGTTTTCAAATTAGCCTTTTTATATTTCCTGAAAAGCAACTGTTTTGGACATAGAAGGTTTTCACCCGACAGCAACATCATGCAGAAAAATGGCCACTGTGATCATCATATTATTACTTCTCCCGTATTGATGTGTAAGCAGCATTTTTACTGCTGTAGTTGGTTGAGGTGGAGCTAATCTTTTTAACTATTTTGTACAGGACTGCAACTATTGATCATTAGCCTTGTGGGTTAATCTGCTGATTATTTTCTAGATTAATTAATTGATTTTTTTGTTGTTTGTAAAATAAAAAAAGTGAGATTGCTGTCAGAATTACCCAGAGCCCAAAGTGACACCTTCACAATGCTTGTTTTGTCCAAACAACAGTTCAAACATGATTCCAGGTAAATAAAAATAATTGAAAGGAAATGCAGCAAAGTCTCACATTTGAAAATCTGGAACCATAAAATGTGGCATTTTTGCATGAAAAATGGCAAATTAATTCTCTGTTAATCAATGAATTATCAGTTGTACTTGTATAAACTGTGGAGTAGTTTAATTTATAACAAAATATCTTATCTTATAAGCACTTCATATGGTTTTTTTTTAATCCAAAAATTGAATTTGTAAAGTAATATGTGTGAATGTATGTACATTTATACTGCAACATTTTGGTTTAAAAACAAATATCTTTTGCTACATTCCCACCGATCTGGCGTTTCAGAGCCCCTAAACCGGAGACATTTGAAAACACTTCTGACCCCGTTTTGGTTTGGAATCTGCGGGGTTGTGTTGCAGTCTCAACGGCCGCAAACGGAGACCTTTGGCAACAGACACCAATGCCAACGTTTCGCTGCCTGATTGGGTCTTATCAGTCATGATGTGTCGTTCTCTGAGACTAAGCTACTAATGTTACCATGGCAACTACCAGCAACGGGCGGATTATAAATGCTGCCTCCTGTTTACCCCAGCACACGTATGCCCAGTATACAAAAATGTTCATAAGATATGTGGTTTGGGCGTGTTAGTTTAAACGGAGATTAGTTCTTCTACTAAAGACTTATGTGCAAGGAGATTGCTTTTGGCTCAAAACTGTGCTTAAAAGCCAAAACGTAACAGTGTAAATTTAGCTGTAGTGGAGCAGAAGTATAAAGAGGGATGAAAACAAAATTACTGTTAGCCTATGGTAGCTAATGCAAATAATGCAAAAACAGTACAAAGTGATATTGAGTTTATTTACTTTACACTCTTTCCTACTTAAGCGTGATTTATGCTTCTGCGTAAAATCTACGCCTGGGCTACATACGTAGGTACGTGGAGACACAGACCATATGCAGCCTGACGTGCCCCTCTTGAAAAATGTAACTACACGTCGCGGTGATGCACGTCGCTCGGACGTGGCTTGGTGGCGTTGCATTTCCCCGACTCATTTCATGGTTCTCCTTCTCCATAAACAACATGAAATCAAGGGGAGGGTTAACTTTTCCTGCTACAGATTTGTGGTCAGAAAGCACCAAGGGGGTAAGCGAGCATCTGGAAAGCATACCTCCTATTCTGAGGCTAACAAGCCATCACCTTCCGCTAGCATTCCATTGACTCCCATTCATTTTGGCGTCACTTTGACAGCGTATAACTTTACATCTGAAGCAAGACTCTATTTGTCCATTGTTTATTTCTAAAGAAACACGACAATGTATAAAAGGCTCCATTACCTTGTATCTTATGTTATGGCCCCGTAGCAGCCGTTTTTGTAAAAATAGGCTCACGATTATGTCATAACTACGTGACTTTCTGTCGCACAGCAGAGAAATTACCATATAGTCAGGAGAAGCTCGCAGGTGGGGGGGACAAGGAGGCATACAGTCAAGGGAGAAGCCCATAGAGAGTCCATGAAAGCATCGGAACAAAATATTTCAGCAACGTTTTGCTCCTGCTCCTACACTCATGGACAGCTCCTACTCACGCTCTCCGTCTCTGCAAATGATTCAGATTTCTCTTGGCACAGCTACCAGAAGACTTACAACTTTCAGACAGGTTGCTCACGTCACATCTACGTTGTCAAGCTCAGTTTGAGGCTGCAGCAGCTGCACAGTACGCTTAGCCATCACCGGAAAAGTGCTTGTAATAGACTTGACACTGGTCTCCATCGAAGTCTATGGCGTCGCTGTATTTATTTTACTGTCTATGGAAAGCACAGGGGAGACACTTTGTTACTCCCACTATGCCTCTAGAGTCGGTACTCGCTCCGAAGCTAATCATGTCACTCTCTCTCTCGCTCTACCACACACTCCCCCCCCCCCCACACACACACACACACATGCTACTCTCATAAAAAGATCGACGCACACACCAACGCACAGTATTAACTTCAGGCGACTTACGGAGGCTACGGCGAAAGCTCTGCGTGAAGCCACCGCATAACCATAAATCACGCTTTACTGTACATGTAAGCATTTTGCATTATCATATAATTGCAATTTGTGGCCACAGTTGGTGCTGTTCATCTTAAATTACATAGGGTCACTTTAATGCAATTTTCTACACTTTTAACCTGGTTTGTTCCTCTCTACAGACCAGAATACTGTTCATTACTTAAAATTATGTTTTTGTGTTTCTGCTTTAGGGCAGTATGTTGGCAGTGGAGGTTTAGGACAACCTGGCCCACCCGGCCCACCGGGTCAACCTGGACGTCCAGGTAAATAAAAACAGGATCTTTTGCAACATTATCAAAGACATCATCTTTAGTGATTTTGTAAGATTCGTTTGATGCCATCTGAGAATGACTGCAGCCTTCTTGTAATATTTTTCAAATTGTGTCACTGACTACTGGTTTAAAATGTTTTCATCAGGAGATTCAAGACAAGGACCTCCAGGACCACCTGGGCCTCCAGGTCAGCCAGGCAAATATTTAAACTGTTTCGAATATAGACTCTGAGGCAGGTGCATCATACAGTGTGTTTGGTATTATGTGGAGCTCATCCATTCTTTATATCAAACTTGAATCATCTTTTTTTTAGGTTATGGAATTCCAGGACCCAAAGGAGACAAAGGAGAGGCGGGCTTTGCATCCAGCTCTGGTATGATCCGAAATCTAAACTTGATGTGGGTTTAATATGTAATGAGCAGCAACAGAAACCATTTCAACACTGCTCTTCTTACAGGAACGTTTTATACTGGGCCACCAGGACCACCTGGGCCTTCTGGGCCTAAAGGATCAGCAGGTGATCAGATTTTCTGAAGACCTCTGTATGACTGTATGCCTCATTTAAAGAAAATTCCCCTCTTTTAGTTGTAGTAATAACATATCTGTTGTTATTTTAGGTTCTCCTGGACCAAGAGGATACCAAGGTAACTGTCTTTCTATTTTTGTTTTCTTTCACCAAGAATTTGTGACCGTGACACAACAATATAGATTGTTATGAGCCTCCCTTTGATCAAATCCATCGCAGCATAAATAACTGTGGTATCATCATCTGTGTCTCAGGCGAACCAGGCCAACAAGGTGTGCCGGGCACCCCAGGAAGACCAGGAAGCTCTGAGAGAGGTCAACATTTAAAAATAAATCATACTAAATCACATTAGAATTATATTAGCGAGCCACACTTATTGGGCTTAATGCACAGTGTGACAAACGTTATGTTAATTTCTTCCTTACAGTGTCAACTTATGGTGGAGGACATGGGATCCCTGGACCACCAGGTCCACCGGGACTTCCTGGACCACAGGGACCACAGGGACTTAAAGGTACCAACACATTAGTATGGGTCTGGCTAGTCAGTCCCTCCAGAAAAACGTGATTATGCGATCGCATAATTCAATGCATAATCAGCCAAAGTCCACATATTTATGCAGGGCTTGCATGATTTCATAATCTCTGCATTTTTGTTGCGAAAAAGTCACATATATCTTAGCAGAAAGTTGAAAAATGTTACGTTTACTTCACACAAGAGCAGCCATTTTCCACTGTTGCCATGGGAACTTTATGAAGTGACGTAATTATGCGACGTGAACATCATCGAAAAGCAGGGTGTTGGGGGAATCACTTTTTTTTCTCGTTTTCATCAAACCGCAGTTTGCAAGTTCCCACAATTTTTGCAAGTTTCCGCAATTTCATCGCATAAAATTGCATAAATATCCCGCATATTCCATTGCATTTTTTAAGAAAACATGCTCAGGGATAATCAGGGATTTTTGCCTGCAACAATCACAAAAAAACTGCATTTTTCTGGAAGGACTAGCTAGTCCTACCAGCACACCGGGATGTGCTCTGGTTTATTGGCATGTCTTTAAACCAATCACAATCGTCATGGGCGGCGCTAAGGCACCTCTGCAAAATAGCCTCGGGAAGGAATTTGTTTTGGTGGAACGTGTACGTTCAAAAGTTGTTTTAGTCGTGCAACAACAAACTCTGACTGGACAGATAGTCTAGCTAGCTGTCTGGATTTACCCTGCAGAGATCTGAGGAGCAGTTAACCATAGTCCTCATAAATCAACCAGAGTTTAAAATTCCAACACAAAGAAAGCGGAAGGTACCGGACATCCGGCCGAAATGAGTGAAATCCGGAATTTCTGTCCGCAACGGAGCAATCCCGGAAGTGGAACGTCGTGGATATAGATTACCAACACATAGAAATCTGTGAATGCTGTCAATGTTTTATTGTCTGTATTTCAGAGTAAATACTGTGTCCACATGTGTCCGTCACATAACAATAATGCTTTTGTTGTCGTTTATCATTTCTAAGGGGACACCGGAGCTCCTGGTGTTCCTGGCTTTTCAAGAGGTAGAGAAAATCATAATTCTGCTTTTCAATTCTGCTTTTCAAAAATACTACACAAAGTCAAGTGTTTTTATCTTGTAAAAACACAAATTTTCCAAAGTGGCTTTAAATATCTATATTTTTGTCAGTGTCTTTACTATCTAATTTTTCCTCAGGCTCAGTTTCAGTCACCTCAGGCCCTCCTGGCCCTGCAGGTCCTCCTGGCCCTCCAGGCCAGCCGGGCTCCTTCGCTTCTTCTAGTGAGATGCGACAGTACATCACTGACTATCTAAGTATGAGTTTTTCTGAAGCAATGTCCCATGCTTACAGCCTGCCAGGGCTGACAGAACAGAGTATGACTGTTTTATTTGTTCCATGCAGGTAGAAGCAGACAGTCCAGTATCCCCGGACCTCCAGGTCCACCTGGACCTCCAGGAATCCCTGGAAGCTTTTCAGGCTCTATTCAGGACATCTCCACTCGTATCATTGCATACCTGCAACGTAAGCTTGTGCTTCTCTCCAGAATGCATATTCCTTATAATAGTGTGTATATATGAAGCATAATTATGGCCGAATGGGGGTTACCTTCAGCTGTGTTGTGCAATTTCAGGTTCGGACTCAGGCCTTAGTATTGGTGTCCAGGGTCCTCCAGGACCACCTGGTCCACCTGGCTATGGATCCCTGACGGTCAGCAGTCTCATCGCCATGCTTCAGAGTAAGTGCAATACATATCCTGACTGAGCCAAATAGTATCAGATACGTATTACCCATGCTGCACTCTAGTGTCTTAAACGCTTCATCTCATTTGACTGTGAAGGCAAAACATTTTGAGGACTTGCTTTTTCAGAGGAAGCTCCGGGTTAAACTATAGCTGCATCTCATGAGCCTTAAATTGCCTCCTTGAGTATCCACTTGCCTCCCTTCCTCACGTCTTCGTCCCTCCCACCGAGGAGGCACGGGAGAGACGCGAGGAAATCATTGGAGGAGAGAGGCAACGAGCAAATGTGTTTTAGAGAGATGAGACGTCCTCTACTCTGAAGTGTCACTTGAATTTGTCAGCTGTATAGGCGGAGTTAGCAATGGCTTTTAGCTTTTAGCTTCCAGGAAGGCTGCTCTCGTGTATCCTCGCCGACAGCTCCTCGATGATTCCTCCTCGATGCTCTCGAGGGACGGAACAACTTCCGGTTCAGCCGAGGACCGAGGAGTCGAGGAGCTATCAAATAAGGGTTATGAGATGCAGCCTGTGTCTCTCTGCTGTGATCTGTCTAGGAGAAGATGTGAGGAGATATTTGTCAGGACCACCAGGGCCACAAGGACCACCAGGACAACCAGGGACATCGGCAGGATTTTCAGGCAGTTACAGTATAGAGGAGATAGCCACATATGTCTTCAAAATCATGAATGGTGAGCACATGTTGCACTGAAAATCTGCACATAGAAAAACAATAACCCCGGAAGTAAGGCCTGGTCTTCGATCAATCAAATTGCTTTTATTGTCATTTTCAGAACGAGGGATTGCTAGAGGTCCACCCGGGCCACCCGGTCCTGCTGGGCCTTCTAGTGCAGGGGGATCTGGTATCACTACTGCTACTATTGACTATTCTGCACTAATAAAACGTAAGTCATTGTGTTTTTTTTCACTGACAGAAACTGTCTTGTTGTTGATAGTGAAAAGTTACTCAATCATCATTCTTGTATCTTCATCTACTTAGATTCAGACTTCCGCTCATGGATTAGCTCTGCCGTACAACGCGGTAATCCGGGTCCTCCGGGTCCTCCGGGTGTCCAAGGGCAACCTGGCCCTCCCGGCCCTCAGGGCCCAGCTGGAGTCTCCACTGCCACTGTGTACGGGGGGGCGGGAGGTCGTGGCTACAGCTTGGAGGAAATTCAGCGTTACCTGCAGGGTGAGTCCGACACAGACGATGAACATAATGTATTGTATAGGCAACAACTTATTCCACTGTATAAAGTACAGTTCAAAGGGTAATAATATTATGTATATTATTTATAGCACCCTTAAGTTAATTATTGTCATAACTGCCTCCCTGAGAGAATATTAACTGAAAACAGGATTAAACATTTATGCGTAAACCAAAGGTAGAGTGTTTGTGTTTACAGATGCATTTCCGATTTGTTTCCTTTAAATCACCAACAGGATGGGGAAAAAAACATGCATGGTGCAGCAAAAAACTCTGAAATGCTCACATTTATTGCAAATACATACCTTTTTCCAACATGGCAGTATCAGCCTCAATCACTACATGTTACACTTGTTTTAAAGTGCCCATATTATGAAAAAAATCACCTTTTCTGTGATTTGGGGTGTTATTTTGTGTCTCTGGTGCTTCCACACGCATACAAACTTGGGAAAAAAAAAAACATCCATGCTGTTTTGAGTGAGATACGGGTTTCTGAATGTATCCTGCCTTCAGTCTCCGGGTGAGCTGGTCAAAATCAGCAGGGCTTTCTACATCATCGGCCGAAACATTTGAATTCTGAGTCTCAGGTTCTGCAGGAGACTCCCCTCCTTCTTCAGGATCCGATTCTGGTTCGAACACGTATGGTTGAACTACTGCCGCCATGTCCGTAACTTTCACACGTAGTTCTATCTAGTCACGTTAGTCTACACTCTTCCCCTTACTAATGTCTATGGCCAAGCACTGACTAGGTGGGTATCTAAGATGCGGAAGCGGAATTGTCCATTACATTACGCAAGTTTGCCAGATTGGGTAGCGGATCTGTAGTTCGAATGAGATATAATGACACATTAGGACAGCGGTAATGGACAATTCCGCTTCCAACCTGTAGGGGGACTGAAGCGGGAAAAGTGCTTTAATGTTGCTTTAACGGGGGTAAAGTGTTTACATGGCGTTTGAGAAATTGGGGTAATCTGCCTTAACCTGAATATAATCGGGGGGTTTTTAAACGGAATGTAAATGCACTGACTGGGTGCAAAGGTTGAATAACCATTATTTAAATATAAGCAAACCAGAAGGGTGCTCTTTTACACCTTTAACCACACCCAACATTGACTACATGGTGTACCGACACACCCTGGAGTTCCCCTCTACAGCACTGCAGCAAAGTGAGATGTTAAACCACTGGAGGTCAGCAAAAACAACATTTTCAGGAGGTATTAAGTTCCTCTTTAATGTAATGCAATACAACAGCCCTGCATTACAGCACAAGCATACCTTTTTGAGCTTAACATTCAGTTAAAGAGGTGTTCATTCAACATTATGGTAATTTTGAAGGTTGTTTATTTGTCCACTCCTTATTTTTTAGTCTACCATCAATGGAATTGCAAAAGGTTTCCTCATCTTGCTGTGTACAACTTGTACAATAATGTGGACTTGAATCTGTCTCAGGTTCTGGGTTCAGAGGTCTTCCCGGCCCTCCTGGTCCTCAAGGTCCACAGGGTCCACAGGGTCCACCAGGCAGTTACAGCGGATCCATTTCCTACAATGGAAACTTCCCTCGGGAGAGCATCCGCACTGAAATTCAGCAGTATCTGACCAGTAAGCTCCTAACATCCCACACAGACAGATTAAAGATACATGAGCACAGATGAGTGTGGATATCACGGATGAACTTTATCTTTCAGGTGACAGTGTTCGTCGTGCCATCATCGGACCTCCGGGCCATCCAGGATCTCCTGGTCAGAAGGGAGATCGCGGAGAGCCGGGTTACATCCAGAGCCAGAGCTACGCTCAGGGTGAATCTCGACACGGCTCCGAGCACAGAGATATCCATGTCAGCAAGCTCACGCAGACACTGGACCACTCCAACGTCGCCAACGTTGCAATAAAAGTTACAGACTACATCAAGAGTGAGTCGAGAGATTTCTTTTGTAGTTATGTAAGGCAGGGGTTGTCTAAGTCTGACACTATGGGCACCCCCAAAACAACACAAACACCCTCCCCATCCCATATTTTTTTGGAATATATGTTCTATCTACTATAAATATGCCCTAACATCAATTTCCATAATGCTTTGGGGTATGCTTGGATTTTGCACTTTCGGGGGATATCATTATCTCAGATGTTGCAAATAAACGTCTATAAATTATTATAAATGTTTATGAATCGTAGAAAAAGATGGTTATTACAACTTCAGATCTGCTGAAAATCATGTTTTTTAAGTTTTCTTCAGTATCAAAGTAATTCAGTGATAGTTGTCTACATGTTGTGTACGTCCATGGATACATTGGATTACAATGATACAAATATCGGCTAAAAACGGAGCCCAAGTTGTAGCCCACAGCTCTCAATTTTGTCCGAGGGGGTGCCCACAGTGTCAGACCACTGACTTAACTACTACTACTACTACTACTACTACTACTACTACTACTACTGCTCTTCTGGCCAACTATGATGAAAAAGTTGATGATGAGTGCCACTTCAGTACTTTGATATAAATATAATAACCCACCTCTAGGTCAAGGCCTGCTGCAGGAGTATCTGGTTGAGGGTCCTTGGAGGGCGAATGTACGAGCGATTCAGGGCCCCCCTGGTCCACCTGGCCCTGTCGGACCACCTGGTCAGAGCCGCGTCATCGGTTCCTACGGCAACGTCACAGCTGACCTCATGGAGTTCTTCAGAAGTGAGGATACCGTTATGATTTTCCACATACTGCTTCAAGTTGAATCTTACAGCAATGGAAAACCAGGCTTATGTAAGTGTAGTTGGAAAATGTTGCTTCATCACAACTGAATCTGTGCTTCTGCTCTTGTGCAGCCTATGGCACCATCCCTGGAACTCCAGGAGGCCCTGGACCAAAGGGTGAGAGAGGGTACCCAGGACCCAGAGGAGAAAAGGGTACATTTAAAACAGCTGATGAAACACTGTATTTTTCCAGAGTAAAGTGTTTATTGGAGCGACTGAGACAAGCAAGTCTGAGAGTTTTGTATGTTTACAGGTGATCCTGGGCATCAAGGTTTACCAGGAACACCAGGGCCATACACTTTCCAAATTCCACACACAGTGCAGAAGAGGGATACAGGTAACTTCAGTGAAATGTCGTTAATTCACATAAAAAAATGGCGAGTGTTACATGCATGTAACTGCGTTTTTTTTCATCCACTGCAGGCAATAATGTGGTTGGTCGTCATCGTCAGCATCGCCGTCACGCTAGCGGTGGCTAAACATACTACTGGATCATGTCACATTTCATTTTTATTTTTAATTTTTTTAGATGTTCAACTGTAGCAAATGCAAGTAGGCAAAATGCTCCTTATTGTTGCCATCTGTAGAAAAGTCACAGGACAATTTGAGAAAATTGAAGTGGCCAAAAAGTCTTTTTAAAAACAGCTTCAAGTAGAGTAGTATGGATTTAGCTGCTGGTCAGTGTCTTTGTCACACAGACTTCATTCTTTTTGATATGTGGGTGTATAATGTTTACTTTGCTTAGTTAGAAGCTTGCATTGTTTTGCTTTTTCTCCAGGGAGCAGCTTTGTTTAAGAGAATATCTATTTTTAAGCAATAAATAGCTGATCTTTTAATTGCACTTTTCATCTTTCCCACTACTTGTGTAACTTGAGGTGTACTTTTTTTATTGTCTTTTGAGGATTATATTGTATTGAGGACTATATAATACGTGTTTAATTTGTCAAAGTAACCTTTCAATGTTTCATAAAAATACAATATTGTCAGATTATCCACATAAATCAAGCCAACCTCCAGCTGTAAAGACCCCTTGAAGTAATCCATTCACCCCATACAAATTACAAAAGAATTTACATTTTTAAATATATATATATATATAGCAATGCATCATTACCAGTAAGTGAGGGTCAGTTGTGCAGCAGGGAGTGAACTTTGATTACAGTAGGACTGATGACTTACTTGAAAGGTTTGTTGGTAAAAAAAATAAATGTTGCATGGTTGAGACTGATGATCACTCAAGAAATGACTGATTGGATTGTATATTTTTGTATGAGAGTGCACTGAAATTTATATATTTTCTTTATATCTTTAAGTGTTGGAAAGAATAAATTATAAAATGTTCCCAGATGGTTTTACATGATTGAACTTATTGACATTTGATCAATATATTTAAAGACGCACAAATAAATCTATTTTTGGACTTGCAAGTCTTGATCTTCGCTCAAAGTGTTTACAGACAATTAAAATGTAAAAAAAATTAAATAAAAAACAGTCAATATTTTATTTACAACAAAAAAAAATCAATTTATAAAGACACTTTAAATACATTTGATCTGACATCAAAGGAATAATCATTGCGGTAGAATGACAACTTATCGAAATGCTCCAACTTAAAATAAAAAAATATTTGAAATCTATGGGGCGTATGGTGTGATGTCCATTAACCCCAATAAAAACCCAGCATTCATCACAAAACACTTAGTCAATGTCAGCATACGGAAATTAGAACAGGCTTCGTGATATGCAGCGACAAAAATAAACTAATTAGGTACATTTAAATCTCTTTTTGTGGACCATCAATACTTTTGCTCCTAAAATACAGCGAAGGACGTTTCCTCACACATTAAAATTACAGATACAGCGTTTTACCTTTCACACAACACTGGTTTTAACAAGAGCAAAAAGCTCACAGAAAAGAGCGATTACAGCATTGATATATCAGGAATACAAGTTTAGAAAACTAGATATGATCATAAAATACTTAAGGGCATTTTTGAAAACAAGAGTTAAATAAAAAAAGGTTAGTTTGAAGTTTGAACAGGCTTGGGTGAGACCAAGGTGACTCGCTGTCAAAATTACATCGACAG
Organism: Perca fluviatilis; assembly: GCF_010015445.1. NCBI lineage: Eukaryota > Metazoa > Chordata > Actinopteri > Perciformes > Percidae > Perca > Perca fluviatilis. Next base: position 15,041,330 of record NC_053130.1, on the reverse strand, counting down.
TTTTACTACTGCATATTTTTTCTTTAACTCATGTGGCAAAACAGTGCAAATCAACAGCTTTACATTCCTTTAGGTTTAATGTCAAGGTGATCAATTTTCTATATATACATATAAAAATGTATTTCTTCATTCTCCATTCTTTAACTAAGTGGGAGTACAGCACCTAAATGAAATGATGCGCTAAAACAATAGATATATTCTTGTTCTCAACATTGTAAAACCCTCATGACAAGCACAATATCGGATTGAACTTCATATGTAGGTACACGCAGGTAACATTTCACTCATTAACAACACGGTACATTCCTTTTCATTTTAACTCGTAGCCTTGTGATTTCAACATGGCGCTGTTTTTGACATAAGACTACACAGCCATAACAGAGTCTTACAACTACAGACTTTTTCTTTTAACTCAACAGTACATCTCCGTTGCACCAGCTCTACCTTACATGCAGCAACACAAGATCTCAGAGTCGTCTTAATCACCAGTACATGTGAAATGATTAAAATAATCTCTCAACATCTTGGGATTGTGGGTGAAAATGATAGCTAGTTATTGAAGTGCAAGACTTTCAGGGGGCACCGTATTTGCTGTATTACACAGGGAGGGGCCTAAATGCAGAAATGAATTGAACATATGAGGCACTAGAGATCATTCATACTGCAGTAGGCTGTGCTTACAATAATCTGATAAACATGATTGGCCTTCGCTACCAACTGCAGGCTTTTAAAATTTCAACATGCTCAAAAAAGTGCATATTATTATCATTGGACATTCCCCAACAAGCTGAGAAAAAATGTGATTAAGTGGGGGAACAGTGTATAGGCATGTCATGCTCACTAACTGTGGAATCTAAGCAGCCGGAGAAATGATGCCACTCCACCAGGATGAGTCAGTGAGCGCAGCCAAGTTAGATAGGAGTCTGTTTCGTAGCACAGACAGACACGAGGCTATAATCCAGAGTTGTGCAGGTTTGGGATGGGGTAGAATTTGGATACTCTACTCTGGGTGGTGGGGTTAAGGCATTCGGATTCACCGCTCATCTTAAAGAAGACCTCCTGCTCCTGGAGCTTCCGTGTGAACTCCTCCTCTAACGCCTGCAAGGGGCAGCAGATACAAACAAATGAGTAAACCACTGGGAGGGTTACATCACAAACAAATCGGAGAATCGGAGACATTCACACTCCTGACTGTAGAGGGAGTCCGTAAGAGACATGAAGAGTAAATGGATAAATAAATATACCTTCTTCCTGGGTCTTAGCTTCTCTCTCCATTCCTTTATCTCTTGGCTGTCCTCCTCATCCAGCTCCTTCAGCTTTTGGGTCTCATGTTCAATCAGAAGATGGCATTTCTCGTTCTGAAAGAAAATGTGGATTAACACATGGGGCTTCAGGATTAATGCGCTGGATTAATAAATAACACCTCCTGTGCTCTATCTACTTAATCTGCACTGGAATAGATTTATGTCGCTTTGCTTTTATTATTTTTTTTCCCAGCACAGTGTGCTAAGATCAAAATCATTTCCTCTTATTTTAATTTTTTTTTTTTTAAATCACACTTTTTTTCCCCTAATTATTCTTTTATAGGCACATTGCACTATTTATGATTTAGAGTGTGTGTGTGTGTGTTTCTGTGCGTGCTGTGGCCTCACCTGCAGCTGCTGCAGCTCCCTAATGTTTGAGTCACACTGCAGCTGCAGATCCCTCATCTGGTTCTCGTGTTTCTGGTGTTGATGGAGCCTCTCGTTCTTCTGCCTCTTGTCTTCCTGAGAAGCAAACTGGACCACGCAGACGAAAATACAACAGCACAACTGTTAACAGCAACTCAAACCCAAACAAAGCTATTAAGTGATACGTCTTTATTGCAGATAGGTGGTTTTGAAAGGTGGTCTGCTCATGCTACAGGCAGTGGGAGCTGGTGTGTGGCGATTATGCAGAAGGACAAGTTAGGGACGCGGCCACAGAGCGGTCCATTTCAAACATGTACTACACTGATTGCAAGAACAAAAATCATACTTTTCTGGAACACCCTATTTTTTGCCATCTACTTCTTGATGAAGATCATTTTTTTTAACAATATTTAAGCATTCCCCCAATGGTCTTATCTGAAGAAAGCTACATTGAAACAGCATTTTGAGGAGGATGGGGCCAGTGAAGCTGTTGAAATGGTGACTGGGCTGGGATAATTAGGAGTGTTTGTATTGGGCAGATCCTCGGTGTGACCGTATGCCAGTGTGACATAGTGTTGCTAAAAAAAGACCATGCATGCTCAGTCACCTATCCTTAAATGTGATGCAAGTAGAAATTGTAAAACAACAGCATGAATCTGTTACCTGTTTTATCCGCTCTCTCTCCTGCTCGGGCGTGACAGCTGCAGTGGCGGTGATGCGGAGGCTCTTCTTGAACATGGCCATGCGAGTCTTGGCCTCGCTGCGCTGAATTTTGGGAAGACGAACCCTCTCTTGAGTCTGTTTGTTCTTCATCTCCTCTATCAACCGCTGGTTGTAGCGATGCATCTGCTCCATCTCCTATAACACACACACACACACACACACACACACACACACACACACACACACACACACACACACACACACACACACACACACACACACACACACACACACACACACACACACACACACACACACACACACACTTTGGAGTTCAGCTGCATTATTTAAAATAAGACAATGTACATTTCTTTGAATAGATTTCTCTCCAAGCTCTTACTTTCTCATGCCTCTTCAGCAGCTGGTGTCTCTGTAGGAAGTACTGGTCTTTCAGCTGCTGCTTCAGCAGCTGGTGCTTCTCCTGCAGGTGGCGCTCCTCCAACTCCCACATGGCCGCCTCTCGAGCTACAAAACATACATGTGCATGCACACACACAAAAACACCACGCGAGGCCAGGTTAAGATAATTAAACAACAAGGTACACGGTGACAAGTAGAGCGATGACAGCAGAACAGACAGGAAACACTGTCAGCAAGTTGGACAAGCTGTAACATGTCTACATGTCAGTCAGTATTTGCACACTGTTGGCTTCACTGGCATACAGTCCCTTTATTAGCTAAAACTGATTTTTTTCTACCTTTTAGGCTACTGTTTGTTTCATGTATGTCCGTTATGAAACTTGAAACTTAGACAGGATGTTTGAGCTCAGTTGGTTGCTTGAAACGTAGTCTAAGCACGGATTGATAACAAAGTCTGCTGATGTGGTTCAGCGGTGTTGTGAGGAGTAAGAACCATAAAGCGTTGCCATGTTTCTCAGTAGCACATGAACGCACCACAACGGAATTCTTCAAATAAATCTATTCTTTCACCAGCTTTACTCTGCAACAATGAAAACACTGACGAAAATAAAAAGTATGTGATATTTCCTATGAATGACTGCATGTCTCAGTCTCCACAATCTGATTTTCATATCACACTGAAATAAATAACAAATTGAAACTACTATGGTATGCTTTAGAAGTTGGTATTGGAAGCAGTAATGCAAAGATGTGCCGTTGTAGTAAAGGGGCTGATTTCATCAGTCAAGTAGTTTCTCCTCAATCTCTTACCTCTCATCAGCTGCTGCTTGTGGTTCAGGCAGTCTCTCTCAATAGTGGTGATCTCCAGTTTATGCTGCTGGATGATTTTCTTCAGCGCTCCGTCCAGGTCTTGCTGCTGCTTCTGTAGGAACTCCTGCTCCTGAGGAGCCAGAGAGAAGAAGAGCAGTGAGAGGAAGCCAAGGGGATCATACAGAGGGACAGCAAAGAGCTAAGAGATAAGGAACAATACAGTGTTAAATGCATCTTACGTATCAAAACTGCCTAAAATTAAATGATATAATCTAGTCAAGCCATCCACTTCAAGTTCAGAACAACACAGCGCACGAAGATGCCACATCATCAACTGGAATCAGTAGAGGAGACACTCAAGAGATCATGGATGGCAAGGATCCACAATGAAGGTGAAGAGAGAAACTGTAGTAAAGATTCAGATTCAGTTTTATGTGAGACAACATGGACATTGACATTCAGCCTACATTTTGCATGACTCATTACAACATGAAGAATTATCCATTTATTTTTTTCTTTTTTTAATATCTTTACACATAATTTAAAATTGAGATTTAGACTACCTAGCTGGTGGCAAATTGTCGGTTACATACTGCTATTACTTCACTATGATTCAGCATAATTGATTATACAGAATTCACTGTAGAAAACCTACAACAAATAACATTGTTATTTTAGTGCTGAATCTCAACTGAGATGGCTAAAAATGTGATACTGAAACCAAATTATGCACAATAAAAGTGACTTTTACATCCATCCTGTAAGGCAGTCGGTTTATATTTGGACCTCAGCTGACAGAGACAAACATGGATCCAGACAGGAGGAATTCAACAACTACACCACCTCTGGGAAAGAGCACTGTTTACGTCCAGACTTAATGTAACGATGTAATACAATATAAATACCGTATGAAATACACAGACTAGATGTAGAAAATGTGTGGATTGTTGGAGGGAAAATACTGAGCAGGAAAGGAAGAGAGAACCACTGCACAAACACAGTGATGACAACACTAAAAAAAAAACAAAAAACAATAACACCGTCCATTCTTACATGTGTCCTTAAAACTGAACCATTACAGACTATCTTTTCACTTCGCACATCTAAGTATGGGCCAGAGATGGAGAGAAAGGGGAAGGGAGGGGGGACTTACATCCTGCATCTGAGCGTTGAAGAGTGCACATGAGGACAACTGAAAAGACTGTATCATAACCTGGGCCACTGCCTGTGGAGGAGAGCACAGAGCGCACTCGTCCAGATCAGGGACAGACAGTACACAGCAGGCTGAGGATCTCTCTCACACACACACACACACACACACACACACACACGGATTCTTCCTAAGTTATGTAAGAGATTTCCCATGTTGGGAATATCGGTGAGTTTAAGGCGCACAGTACAGTTTGGATAAATGTTAAGAGGAAGTCAATTGATTAGTTATTAATACACTTTTTGTCTTCTCATGCTTGAAAAGCAGCAATTGAGTCCAGCTTGCAAAAAAAACAAAAACGTTTTGTTACTTTCCATGCTACTGGCTCATGGAGTGTTAAGAATCTACGAGTTATCTTTCACACAAAAGAAGGCCTTTGTCCACGGCGACTCATGTCTAATGCATAAAAGATGCACAGGAAAACAAAGATTAGAAAGGGCTTTCAGGACAGATGTCTACTGTGGAAACAAAAGCTGTGTCTGCAATCGCTCCCTCCTTCATGAATTCACAACACGGTAAACACTCAAAGGTCCTCTATGGTAAGTAGTCAATAGAGAGTGGACACTTATGAATCATCATCATCATCATCATATTGCATCACCACTGACGAGTGTGCGGTGACATAACCGTGATTTCCATTTATCTCAGGAGAAAAGTTAAAGAATTGCATTGTGTTGATGTTCAGTTGTAGTAGGACACATGCTAAGGGTGTTTTGTTCTGTTGTTGGCTATTTAAAAAAAACATAATTAATTCATCACAGTATGTATAATTTTTTTAGGGCTGGAATTAACAATTATTTTCACTAGCGATTATTAATTTGGTCTATAAAATGTTAGAAATGAGTGGAAAATCCCCATCATTTCCAAAGATATTCATTTTAATATCAACGTGGACGAAGAAAAACAGCAAACATTTACATCGAAGAAAGTCAGAACCAGAGAATGTATGTCACTTTAGTACATCAAGGTACTTAATCACATTGATCCAACAATTCTGTGAATCCAATATAGCCATAAAACAGTGCTGCTCATTAAGTTGCCTCTTTGCCCATGACGGCTTAATACCACCACATATATTGAAATGGTATGGTAAAATTTGGCGGTTGACAAATATCTTTAGTCTAACGATACAAAGCGATTACAGACACAGCAATTTTTAGTGTTTGTGTGCATGTGTATACTTTCCAAGAATGAATCAGGTGATAGGGGAAGAGGGAAAGGAGACAGAGAGGAAGTAATCTTACTCATTCACAGAGTAAGAGACAGCAGATGATGGTTTACCTCTGCGGTCTTAAGTAACGATAGGTCCTCCTTTATGCGTTTCATGAGCTCTTTTCTCATATGTTTGGGAGACTGTCCAACTTCCTGTTTGACCTACAGTGTATGTGCAGAAACTGGATGATGCTGTATATTCTGAAAATCTAACAAAGCTGGCCAACAAGAGCAGAAGACATGCACGGCCCACTTTGAGAGGAGAGATACTGCACCCAGCCAATAATTGATTTAAAGTCGGCATGCTTAATTCCCATGACCTGCGTCTGATGTTCCTTGGAACTAGTCAGTCAGTCTTCTTTGATTAGTAGCACATCAGAACTGTAAGTTTGAACTGCACAAGTCAAAATCAAGTCATGAGTTTGTCAAAAGAAAGATACATGGCAGAAGAGGTTAGTCTCAAAAACAGCTCCTTGTCTATTACTTTGCATTCAATTAAGTCCCACAGCCATCAAGATAATTATTTTGCCTCCAGAAGTTAAAAAAAGAGTAACTGAGTTGGAATCATCTACGACCTTTATCAGTCCTGATACGTTGACTGCTCAAAATCTCTTGATTTATAACTGAATGCAGATTAGACTTCACTCATGCACCACGCCAAACTAAATAATTCACGTCTTGTTGCTTCCTGCCTGCTTTTAAAGAAGACTGATCACACCTGTACCTAAGAAACCAAACCATTGCAGAACTCTTTGTCACTGGTCTTGAAGACTACAGTCTAGTTTCTCCGACTTCGGTGATAATGAAATCCTCCCCCTGAAAACTGGTAAAACCTTCATATGTAATACCAGGCACCCTTAACCCACTTCAGTTTGCTTATCGACTGAATAGATGTATATATGATGCGGTTTCTTTTGTCCTGCACTCTGGCTTAGGTTCTTACTTTCAAGATGTTCTAAGACAGGTTGCTGTTCATAGACACTACTCCTGTGTTTTCTGTTCTATCCGAGTCTACTGGTTTCCTTTTTTATGTACTTGTTTATACTTCAACACTGTGTGTGTAACTCTGTGTGATAGCGATTGCATACCGTGTATACTTTGAAAGTTTTTCGTTGTATGGAAAGGCACTGGTGGCCTTTTGATGTATAGGACAAAGAAATCCTTGACTATACACATAAATGATGATTCCATATCAGTTACTCTGATGCAAGGCTTTTATCATTTCCCCAAATGAGCCCAACACCACTCGGAAAAGTCTTCAAAAGTTGGCCATCCCATGACCAAAGCCACCTCACACACTCATACAAAAGACATGGTTAGTTAAATACACAATAACAGTACATTTTCAATAAAGAAGACAACATTGGAAATATCAAAAATAATTTAAAAATATGCATTTCATCAGTAGGCAATAGCTTATATTTTTGCAGCTAAACAACCACAACAAAAGTACATAACTGAGAACTGTAGCAACCACTTTAAGCCAACTTGCAATACTATTTTTAGGTACAATAAAAATATACTCTACGCCCAGAAAGCAAATTGCGGGTAGCACAACCACCACCAGGCATCATAAATACACAATGGATGCCAACTGGCACTGTTGCCATAAAAAAAAGCTGCATAAAGCGAAACACGAAAACAGCAAGCACACTCAAAAAATCCAACAAAGCATTTAAGGCTGTCAAGCAGAGAGAGGCGTTAAAATACTAAGACTGAACTTGTATTAAATAGTTCTCTAAAAATAACAAATAGACTTATTAGCACAGTACTGCTTAGGAGGCAACCAGAAGCCTCAGGGCAGATGAATAATGGATACAACAACATGGAGCTAGCAGCATCTAGGAGAAAGATAGCACAGTCTATCTGTTGCTATCATTTGCACACAAACCGTACTAGAACAGCAAGGCACACCACTCCCGTAGGATTAATATGACACAGCCAAGTATGCCACCACCGGCTAAGTTGTTAAACACATGCACCATTTAACAGCTCGTAATTTATGACATGCAAATGCTTACGACCTTGAGCTCCCCCAGTTAGGAGCTAGTCAGCCCACTAAAGGCACTTCCATGCAGAAACAGTCATGCAACACCGTACCTCTTTCTTCCGGTTCTTCATCATGTTTTGGAACTTGGAGAGCTCCTTGTCTTGGTCCGCTTTAATGCGCTTGGCTTCGTCTCGCAAACGGCTGGTGTGATCCTGTTCCAGTCGCTCAATGGTCTGCTTCTGCTTCTTCTCAAGGTTCTCCACTTCTTGGTCATATTGACGCTTCTTAGCCTGCAAGAACAGAATTGGCAGAAACTGGCATCAGCCTGACGTGATGACTATAAGTGTTTATACAGTATGGGATCCAATATCAAAAGATTAACATAGATCAACAACCAAGCCTTTATTGCTTAAAAGGTCCCATGGCATGAAATTTTCACTTTGAGGTTTTTTAACATTAATATGTGTTCCCCCAGCCTGCCTATGGTCCCCCAGTGGCTAGAAATGGTGATAGGTGTAAACCGAGCCCTGTGTATCCTGCTCTGCCTTTAAGAAAATGAAAGCTCAGATGAGCCGATCTGGAATCTTGCTCCTTATGAGGTCATAAGGAGCAAGATTACCTCCCCTTTCTCTGCTTTGCCCACCCAGAGAATTTGGCCCACCCATAAGAGAGAGACTCTCCACCTTGCCCCCCCTCTCTCCTCCTCAATAGCTACAGACACAGAAATGGCACATACTAAGGAAAGCTCATTGTGGGACTGGCTCTAGTGGCTGTAATTCTGCACTAAGGCTGAATTTCAGGAAAGAGACTTCAGATACAGTATTAGGGGACCACTAAGGTCTATATAAAAGCATCCAAAGAGCACCATGTCATGGGACCTTTAAAGAGGGAAGGGGAAAGTTACTAATATTGTGACCATCATTGATTAGAAGACAATTTCCGCTTCACAGTAGAAATTCTAAATGAATAAATGCTACAGTAAGTGATAGCGACAGACTGGTGTCTGGCTGCATCCTTCATGCAAGTCCCTCATCGTCAGATTGAGATCTACTTTGAGATGAAGCAGCTCGTTTCCTAGGAGTTGGCCAAATAGAATAACATCACATAACTGTGGTACGAACAAACTGACTCACAGTAGTTTCCTGTTCAAAGCGGCGGTAGATCTGCTCTCTCTGCTGCTGCAGCTTGTTGCTTAGCTGCTGCTGGGCCCTCTGCTCCTCTTTCTGCAGGAGGCGCAGCTCTCTCAACTCCTGCCGCCTGAGGAAACCACACACCAAACAGTCAAGTCAGGGTGCCACCATATTTACTTATCTCAAATTCAATAGTTAGAGACATTGAGGATGTCAAATGTTTTTCATAAAAACATGTATTTTTCATTTCTGAGATGTTTTTTTTTTTTTCTCTTTCTTATCTGCATTTTAAGATTGATAAAAAGTAGTCTCCCATTCATATGTAATAGTTGCTTTAAATGGTCCTGGGTCTCTTAATTTCTGAATCAGTATTTGTTAAATTGATACAGGTTAACTTTGTGCATTACTGACATAAAGACATGAACCCAACAGCAAATAGTCAGCAAGCACTTATGTAAACATAAGTAGTAGTAGTAGAGCAGCATGTCTCAAGTCTTAAAAAGGCAACATGGGAGATGACAGTAACATAATGCAGCAATCGTCATGGGAGATAACCCATCTGGCATTTGTAAAACTCTGTGGGAGTTGTGAAATGAACGAGAACTATTTAAAACAGGCACGTTAAATAGGCCGTGTCACATATTTAGACCAACAGTACGGTAAGCAGGTTGGAAACAGACGTACCTCAGGAACCTCATCTCTTCGCTCTTGGCGTCGTTATCGGTTACTATCTTTGATGTCGTCACACTGACCTCCACGCCATCCACCATGAACTTACGTGTCTTCTTCAGAGTCTTCTTCTGACGCCTTGACTCCTATAAATGAAACAGGGAGGTTTTGGGAGGCTCAAATATTCATAATAGTGTTGATAATTTAACAACTGAGGTTGTACTTGAAGCACATATTAAACTGTAATACCTGCATAGACACAGAGCCCCCTTCTTTACTCTTGGACAGGAAGCTGGAGATGGACAGATTGAGGTCAAGACTGTTGCTATCAGCAGCAGAGCTGCTTCCAGAGTCAGAGTCCTTCTCCAAATCCGGCTTGATCACAGCAGGGCTTCCATGCTCAATCTTGCTTTCTGAATCGGTTTCGCTCTCCGGGACGGAGACAGTATCTTGGGAAATGCTCTCATCTGCGCAAGTAGCTTTCTCCTCATCTTCCTTCACAGGACCTTCTTTACATGGGATCACTTGTTCTGAATCCTCAGAAGTGTCTTTGGCTTCATCACTGACTCCATTTTTGGATTCAGTTGGGGCCTGTTCCTCCAGATCAACCTCCCCCTTGGGCTGATTCTCTTGTTCAGGCTGCTCTGCCTCCTTAGTGGCCTCATCTTCAGGCTTTTCCTCTGGCTGACTCTCTATGGCCTCCTTCTCCAACAACACCTCAGCTGACGACTCACCAACGCTCGACTTTGTGTCTGTCTCTCCATTTATGTTTGTGTCCAATACATTTGATTCTATATTCTGTGTGTCTATATTGAGGACTGTGCCATTAGCTGTGTCTTCTATTCTGTCCTCTGTCACTTTATGGTGAGGCGTTTCCTCATTTGGCTCTTTGCTTTCTTCTTCTGCCTGTGCCACTTCTCCTGATATGGATTCCGGTTCTTCTGGTGCATCTTCAGGTTGCTCTTGTGAGTCTATGGATTCTTTTGTACCATCTTCTTTTTCTACCTCTATTTTCACCTCCTCTGGCTCTCTTGCTTCTTTTATTACTTGGGTAGGTTCATCCTGCATTTTCTCTTCCTTTGTCTCCTTCTGTTCCTCTACTTCTTGACCATCTGTGACAAGTTCTTGTGTATCCACTGGGTCTACAGGTTCTTCTGGCTGTGGTACTACAGGCTCAGCAGCAATCTCTTCAGCGTGAGCATCTTCTGGTTTAGTAGGTTCTTTAGGATCTTGGGAGATAAAGTCCTTGGTGGGCTCTATTAGCCCAGAGGCCAGGTCTTCATTACTGGCATCAGAGACCTCGTTGAGTTTCTCCTCCTCTGTCTTGTCTACCTCACTTGTTCCAAATCCTTCATCAGAGAGCTTATCACTGGTCCGGTCCTCAGCACGCTCTGCCTCCATCTTTTCTTTAACAGATTCCAGCGTGGAGGGAGTTGGTGGGACTTTGTCGTCCTCTGAGCTGGCCACACTGGCATCTGATGGCGCTCGCTTGTGCCCAGGAGCCGCCTGAGCCAACAGTTAGAAAAATATGAAAATAAAAAGATGTAATTTGCAAAGATATCAACAACTCTTAACGCTCATACGTCATTTAAATTATATATTTTGTTGAGTTCTATTATGCTTGTTATACACATAGACCAATAAAACTACATACCAAAGGTGTATCAGGCTCTTCTTCCTCCTCCTCCTCTTTGCTATCCTCGATCTCCTCTGTGACTTCAGCTTTGGCCTCGGCTATGAGTTCTCTGAGAGGTCTGCTATCAGTTACACTGGTAACAAAAGGATGCTACATAGGTTGACAGGGACACAAGAAATATAAATCTTTATCCTTCACAGCAAAACAGAAAAAGTCACATTCAGAATTTTTATTTAAGTGTGTATGCATTCTTTGAGCTATTTTGCAGGCTACGTTGATGATTGCGTACTGCGAGTTAACAGTAGGGAGTGAATGGAGTCGGGCAGCTCACCTGTAGAAGCTGTAATGTGCTCCACCTATTGTCCACATTCTTATCGAGTGCTTTCCGCAGAAAGTCGTTAAATTCCGGTGACCTTTTAAGAATTAATAAAACAGAATCAATCAGTTTGTTGGCCATAGATCAGAGGAAGTGAAAAATACAATTATTGCCCTGTGGCCGTTCAGTTAAAGGGGCTGTACTTAAAATACTGAAACAACCAGCAGCCTGGATTGTCTCCACATGGTTCTCACAGACCATTCCCCCAATACATGAAATACCTAAGTTTTTTTAAAGATTACAACACACACACAGAGGGAGTGTGACTTCACTCTCTGGCCAGGGCGCCATTACTCCACTATATCCTTACATACATTTATTTTTTTTGCTGCTATATGTAATGTGCTGAATATCGAGTACGGCCCCTTTAAGCACTAACAATTCACCAAGCTTTCACACATTAAAGAGTCAACATATCCTTATCTCCAAACCGGAAACATTCCAGTGCCACCTCTCTAGTTATCACCAGCGCTCCATCTCACCAGCGAGAAGGATGCATGAGTGTGGGGGGCTCGGACTTGGCTATTTTCAGCAGCACTCTCATGGGATTCATCTCGTGGTTGGGTGGCTCAATCTGTGCCAGCTCTATCAGGGTTACCCCGAGGGACCAGATGTCGGCCTTAAAGTCGTATGGACGGTCCTTGGAAGTTTCGCACATTACCACCTCTGGGGCCATCCTGCAAAATTAGAAGTCAGTGGGTTTGTAATTAGCATAAGCAGACTGCGAGTGAATGTGTGCATTCAGGCATGTTTGATATCTTCACTCTTCAAGGCTAAAAAGACAATAAAATAGTATGTGTGTGTATTTCGGTCTGGAATTTGAAAGATAGGAAGCCTATTCAGTATTTAAAGCTGAGGTCATCCAACCCTGTGCATCTAAATTGCTGAATGAGGCCTTTTCCATTTCCACATTCCATGACGGCATAGAAAAATCATAGCTGCGAGACACGCTTGGACAATTATCAGATAGAAAGGGGTAAATGTCCTCTTGTCTGCAGGCTGCATGACTCACCAATACGGAGTGCCGATGAAAGAATCTCTTCTCTGTAACGTCTTGGTATTTTTAGCAGACACCCCAAAGTCAGCTAAAAGTAGAAATTAATTAGGATTCTTTTCATCAGTTAATCAAACTGTATAAGTACATATTATGCATTAAACAGTGAATATATAGATAATATCAAATAATAACATACATAACATTTCTACTGGAGCCACACAGTTATAGCAGAATTCTTTCTCAACTATCCTGCTTCAAGCTTTTAAATATGAACCCCATAAGTGGGCAGAAAATCCCTTTCTTATCGTCACTCCCAGCAGTTCTGTTGCCTGTGAAATTATTTTGTCCTGCTCTTTTTCTCCCCTCACTTACAGTAAGCAGTATGCACACATTAGAGGGAAAGAGAGCTCTATCATTAAGGCCCTGGTAACTGCTTGATAAGTATTGTTTGCCTGGCTTTGCCATGACCCTCTGCCTACAGAACATGAATCATCAGGGAGCCAGCAGCTATGGATGCTACAGTAGCAACATAAATACTTTTACTTCTGAAATATTATGTAACCAATTCAATGTATCACCAACTCCAGCACAAGTGGTGTAAAAAAAAAAATGCAGGTCTCTCCTTTGGCGCAAAAGAAAAAGCGTCATAGTTTTTTTTATTTTATAACTTGACACCGCATGAATGACTCATTCCAGTTTTATCATATGTAAACACAGTCCTGAGCACCACTATCCCCAAAGTCACATAGCTGAGCTGGTTGGTACAGCACTGATGGCAAAGGGATCCACAATTGACTTTACTAATTAGCCTTTAACGGTAAGCCTATTAGTGTTGTCCCCACAGGAAGGTTCAGAGTGGCCACTAAGATATCTGAGAGAGAAATCTACAATGAATCGATTATTGTTCTGTGTAGTATTATGAAGTGAGTACCTTAGCACGAATATTTGAATAATCCTTCACATTTAGAGAAATATTATGATGGAAAACTCCGCAGCAAAAGAGGATAGATTTTTACCCAGTTTCACTTCTCCATCCAAGGAGAGGAGAATGTTCCCGGCTTTCAAGTCTCTGTGGATGACTTTGTTCTCATGGAGGTAAGACAAGGCCTCCAAGGTCTGCCGACACACCACACGGATCTGGGGCTCCGTCAGGGGCCTCTCCAGTTCTGTGGATCAAAATGCACACAATGAATTCATAATTGATTATGGTTATCGTAGTTTTTGTGATTCACTTTTACAAACGCATTTTGGATATGTTAACATCAATTGTGATGGCTTGGTGGTCAGACACAGAATGCAGGTAAAACTGCAGGCAATTATGGACCCTCACCCTCACCCCCTACCAGGGGCGGATCTAGAAAAATATTTATGGGGTGGCAAGAGGGGGGGGCAGGAATTTTGGAGGGGTGGCAACATATGGCAGACGTGTATATACTAAATTCAGTCACAGTTATCACAGTTTGATGAGAAATAGTATGTACACACTACAAAAGGACACAGGCTGCCATTTACAAACTCATACAGACAAACTTAATCTCATGCAATCAATGTCCTGCATTTGCGGTTTCATGTGAAACCGTTCATATTAGGAATAAGTGACCGTACAATGTGATCTCACTTAACAGGAGATAGAAGTATGATAGAAGTAAGGGGCATTATCACAGGAAAGGCATTAAGGTAAGACACCGGTGATGAGTGGCAGATGTGTGAGAGGGGAAGCAAACAGTTTTTGACCGACTGCAGTTGGATATTGGACATTCACGCTCGTAAATTGTCAAATTGGCCGTAACTTTTTATTCGTTGATGCCAACTGGGGTGGCAGCAGGGGTGGCAAGGCATTCTTTTATGGTGGCATTTGCCACCCTATGCCACCCCGGTAGATCCGCCCCTGCCCCCTACACAAAACACTAAACAAACTCAAGAGCACTTTCAGCAATAGATTCATTTAACACTGCTGCCCAAAGGAATGCTACAGGAAATCATTCCTGCCTGCTGCCATTAAACTCTATAACTCATCTGCCCCTATTAGATGACCACTATTAGTCTCCATTACCAGTACAGATTAATTACGTGTATATGTATCCCTCCTTTTTAAGTTTGATTCCTTCTCCTCTCACTTGTGATTGGCTCGCCTGATGCAACAACTGCATGCTGGTGGTTGCCATGACAACATGCTGGCTGTAGAGCTGTGTTGGAATGGACGTGTATATTGTGTACAAACACATTCATATATTTGCCTTATGTCCTCTCTGCACCTTATTTATTATGCAGTCCCACTGTAGTTGTATCCCTCCTTTTTAGGTGCATTTGTATTGTATCGTGACCATACTGTATTGTATTTTAATGTATGTACTGTATTAGTGTTTTATGTTGTAACTGTATTTAAGTACCTGGCTGCGAAGACACCTTAATTTCCCCGCAGGGACATATAAAGTTAACTAACTAACTAACTAACTAACTAACTAACTAACTAACTAACTAACTAACTAACTAACTAACTAACTAACTATCTACAATGATGGTATCCAATAGCAACTGGAGGACAAAACTTCATCCTGACACCAGCCAGCATGCATGAATCAAATTAATCTGGGGGAAGGAATTGGCTCTAGGTGAGTCAGTCCACAGAGCACAACACATCAACATCCAAAAGTGAAGTGAATTAATTTGTATCCACTTTGTAATGCACACATATGAGAAAGTGGTGAGGTGTTTCTTCAAGCTTCAAAATAAGAGAGAGAAACTGCAGGCATTAGTAGTGGACTAACCACTCCTTGAAATCTGAGCTACAATAATTACACAGTTGGAATGGCTTCTCCAACCGAGGAGAGGCAAAACAATCCCGCAGAGGAGACTTCTGGATGGAATAAAAAGAGTTGGCACTTGAGGATGGAGCAAAGAAAAAGCTCCAGCACTTTATAGTGTTTTTTCGGTTTCCTGCAATGAAAGAGGGACTTACCCAGCATGATGGCATCCACTGCACCACCCGCACAAAACTCAATCAGAATCTGAAATGGTAAAACAAAGTGGAACAAAAAGTAATGTGTACTGTAATGCAGTGAAGCCACCAACTCCTCTCATAGCACAGAATTTCCTTCAAGAACTTGTGTTATCCAAGGTAGGTAAACAACTTGACCTTTATAGGAAAGACATCAGAACCCCTTTCCTAGGTTATTGATTACGCTGTGGAGACATTTCAAGAAGACAATCGATCGGACACTAAACAGCTATACTGAGCAAACTCTATTGACAGATCTTTTATTTTCCATTTCAGGACAATCTCTCCGTTTCCTTGTCGGAGCGAAACATCAGTAGAGGTTCCAGTTGCAAGCTGGAGACAGAGACTAGGATCCTCTCCCTGTAGTTTCTTCGCAATACAGAGCATGGTTTGTATGCAGAAGATGTGTAGTTCATCCTGTTAGTAGAACAATTTCTACAAAATAAGTTCTTATTGTTTAGAGTGTAAATGCTTAACGTGTGTGTCTCTATGACTCACATACAGGATATTTCATCATCATTCAGTTCTGATGAAAAATGATTTCCTCATTTGGGTAAACGTCATAAAGCCAATACTCCCTTTAAGTCAAGATGGCAGGCGCAGTACACACAATTTCCTTTCTGGAGTATTGACAGTTTAATTCTTGCCACAAACAAATATTCTTTGTATACGTATCTAAACCATACTATTTCTTTTAGGGAAGATGTGAAAGGAAATATGCTGATGAAATATGCTAGGGAGTTAAAACCATAAGAACTTAAATTTACTTTTACTTGTCTTATAATAATATACAACTAAAAGCTACATTAAGAGTTTAGGCTTGAACATAATAATGCATTTCCTTTCACAAATCTTCTGACACGCTTAAACCAAATTACCGGCTGTCTAATAATAAGAGAACTACGGATTCACCAGGTCATGGAGCAACTCTGTGAAGCCACAGTACATTAGATGAACATAACACCGTCCCCTAATACTGTTATAGAGATGTAAAACGGACCAGCTCCTGACCTCAGTTGTAATAGCAGATGTAATGTATCCGACCACCACTTCATATTGGCACTTGCCAGTTATTTGGCAGCTCATGGTATCAGATGATAGACAAAAATCAATCAAAGCTACACTCGAGCACCGCCTTCTTTTCAGGGACTCAAACAAAGAGGAGAACCCAAGTGGCTGTTTCTGTTCTGCATTACAATTTACTGTGTAAAGGGAATCTCGTGGGTTAAATTGAACAACATGCATGTGAATAAATCCTCTCTCTTTTCTAGCAACATGTTTTCCTTGATTAATCTTTTGTGGAAAAAAGATATTATACATTAACTTAACATGTGCAAAGCATAAGCAGTTACACATTAATCATGCTGCTTAAAGACGGGGGCCGAAGGGACAACCTGTATGCAGCTCTGAATTATTCAGGCACTTTCTCCAGCCACCAAAACCGCTCCATTATCTTCCCATAGATGTTGCCAGTCCACAAGGGACGGCCACATGACACCACCTGCCAGGACCTAATTGCTCTAGGGCCTCTTACTGCACACAGAATGAGATCTACTGGCCATATATTAAAACTGCACCGTGACTCAACTCTCTGCTTACAGTAAAATAGCTTGAAAAGGAAGCAGACTCTTTAAAAAAAAATGGGAATTTAGAAAAAAAAGAGAATTTTACTCTTTTGTCACTATAAAGAAACAGCTTAAAGTGGCCATATTATGCTCATTTCAGGTTCATAATTGTATTTTGAGGTTGTACCAGAATAGGTTTACATGGTTTAATTTTCAAAAAAAACACCATATTTTTGTTGTACTGCACATTGCTGCAGATCCTCTTTTCACTCTGTGTGTTCAGGTCTCTGTTTTAGTTACAGAGTGAGGCATCTCACTTCTATCCCATCTTTGTTGCTAGGTAAGTATCACATCATCTAGTGGTTACAACTTCAGTCAGTACAAGGCAGGATTAGCCGGGAGACTTCTTCTAAACGAGGGCGCACTTCCAACTTTGCGTGGAATACCTGCAGAACAGGGACATGTAAGTAGTTCTTTTGTAGATTATGGTGAACTAGTGTGTGTTGTAGCAGTGTTTTTCCATTGAGAACGAGCTAGCATGCTATGGTTAGCCACCTCGTCTGACGTTTCTACTGACATAGAAAGCCCTGCAGATTTTGAACAGCTCACCCGGAGACTGAAGGCAGGATACATTCAGAAACCGTATCTCACTCAAAACAGCATGGATGTTTGTTTTTTTCAAGTTTGTATGCGTGTGGAAGCAGCAGAGACACAAAATAACACCCCAAATCACAGAAAAAGTGATTTTTTCATAATATGGGCACTTTAAGATTTATGGGGGATAAGAGTAAGGTCAAAATAAAGAGTATGCCCGTGACTTCAGCTGGAAGATTTTGACCTAATAGCTCTGGGAGGTCAGGCAATCCTGCCGTCGAACATGCAGTCTTAGCCTTGTACAATCCTCTGACTGTGCCACATGATCGATTTTAAATTCTTCAAAGGTAGGCAATGGGGAACAAATGCACTGTTATTATCCCTAAATCGAATGATATAAGAGTCCAGCATAACGAATAGTGGCTTGTGATGAATTTGTGTGTCTCCATGCGTGACTGGTTCACTGCCGCTGTGTCTCCTTGGCTTCAAATCAACAGCAACACACAAGAAAACAGTTCTCTCAGTCAGGCACTTGCTTACTTACCCAAAGTTTGCCTTCAAAATAGAAGGCATCCAGCAGTTTGACGATGTGATGGTGGTTGCAGGAGGCCAGAATGTCAATCTCCACCATGTAATCCTCCAATTCATCCTCTGTCTTTGTGTCAATAACCTTGGCAGCAGCGAGGGTCCCATTCTGTTTGTTCTGAGCCTGAAAGCAACATTGACGACAAATGATTGTAGAGAATGTTGTTCAATACATTTCTTTTCTAATATTGCTGGCTGGACTACAAAACCATCAGCTTGGCTTACTTTGCTGGGGCTGTGCAGTATAGTGGCTATTTTGGAAGAACACCCATCAACATTAACAATTTCATTTAAGACAAAAGCCATTTTGGAGCTAGAGTAATGAAAACTGCAGCACTTTGGCTTGTGCAGCACCTAGAAGATCACATCTCTATAAATACAATTTCATTGAGACTTTATGATAACATGTTATATGGAAAAGGAACACTACTGTGAAAAAAACCACAGCAACCATTTGAAGTAAAAATATTTACAATACGCCCCATCATCTTCTGACCTACTATAACAAAAGCTGATCTTGCGTAGCTTGCTCACTTCCTCCTCTTCTTTTTCTCCCCTCACTTCTTTCTTTCCTTTCACTTTGATACACAGACTGTAAAGTCACATGTGAAGTTACAGTGGCAGTCATTTAGAGATTATACCAAATAAATCTATAATGTAATAGGGAAATGGCTTATGCTCATCTAGGTAACAAATGCCCTAAAATCATCATTCCTGATTAGGCTGTGCTAAAGAAAAAACGACCACCCACCCTGTCAAAAAGTAGCCGAGAAGTTATTTTAAGGCCAGCTTTGGGCTTAATGTTTATGGATACAGACACAATCTTGGGGAGTTAAGGAAAAAGAAAAGGGAGGGAGAGTCACACACTATATTTACACAGTTCTGACCTGACACACTCCCTGTCTTTTTCCCTTTGTGCTGGCCGACGCCTGTCTAGCACAGACCATCAGTAATACATAATATGCACAATATAAGCTTCATGGTGGAGAGGGTAGTGATAATTTGTCTGCCACTGAGCTATTCAAGTGGAGCATGTGGCCTTCAGTCATTATGTAACACTTACAACTCTGTAGTGTTTTGAGGGTATCACTGAGAGAGTTTGTGGGTGCCATAAAAACAAATAACATTGTTAAAATCATGCACATTGTTAAAATGATCAGAAGGGCTGAATTTCTGTCACTCATAAGCCAATCTAACTATGTGAACTGACAAGCTGTGCGAACAGAATTTTATAAGCAGTTTGTCCAAACAAATGGCCTGTCTCCTTACTGTACTGTGTCTCTTTTTATTTGCTGATGTGCATACTGTATTTGTTGAGGACTCTTTTGTCTGTTACTCTCTAAAACAGCTGATTCACACTTTGCTGGCAATATTCATCACCCCACCCAAATGAGGCAGCCATCAAAAGCATGTGAAATAACTGGTGAAATACGTAGTTTGTGTTTATAGTAACATGACCTCATGAAGGCAAGTCCTACCTCTATGTGTGGGAACCACAGACTGGTGGGAACAGGGAGTCAATACATTGTGAAGAGTATATTTGTCTACATCTGAGAAGGCATGTAAGTCCACTGGCTTTCATCACAGTTAGTTAATCAGCTAATAAGACTTGCAAATGAAGATTCGCTGGGCCATTAGCTGCTTTATTTGATCACCAGAGTTCCAGGAAGGGAAAACATAAGCCACAGAGAAAGAGAGAGAAAGCTGGGGGTTACTGCAATAAAAGAGTCTTGAATTGATGAAGAGATGTCGCTTCATGTTAAACTAACCACTAAACTACTGAGCTATCAACATTTATCATCTGATAATAATGATCAGTTATATGTGGATATTGTGTCCACCTCATGTATAATGTACAGTGTGTTGGTAAAACTGAGTGTATGGCATAAACAAACTGCTTGCACATTTGACTTTTAAGGGTACCTGCTATCAAGATATACAGTATATCTATTTTATTTTATTACTGTTTATCTGTGTCCTCTGATCTCTCTGAGCAACCAGATTAGACAATCCAGTTTGGCATTTGTGAGGCCATGTTTATTCTGTGTTGGTGAACCACACCTTCAACAGTTTGAGTGAGGCCAAGTGCAATTCAATGACATGGTGGCAAAGTCATATTTACAACATGTTAATGTACAGGGCCTATCTTAAACATGGGAAAAAACACAGACACACTTAGGATGTAAGCTTAAACTGTCACTAAACACAGTCCTAGGTTATATTTCTTTACATCCTTACCTTGAAGATGTTAGTAGGCAGGTAATAGTTGCAGTACAATACAGTATGAGTAAGCTGTCATAGCATGCATTTGACAATAAAATTGCATTAACTGAGGGTCTAGTGGCATAGAGGATGTGGCCTGAACGAGGATTGTGCTGTCATTTTAATGTATCATGACCTGCATGCAATGTTACAACATGAAACACAACGAAAGCCTGTCTTGAGAAATGGTTTAGAAAACCCCAAGACGGATGTAACATATTACCTTGTAGACTTTCCCAAACGCTCCATCTCCCAGCTCCCCAATGATATCCCATATTTCCTCGGGGTTAACGTCTCTATGTACATGTTCATACTGCTTCTTCTTCTTATCAGGCCCCAACTTGAATATCTTACGAAAATTGAAGAAAGACATCTTTCGGATGTGAACTACGGTGCAGTGAATGCGATCACTTCGGTTATTTCCGCAAAGAATATAGCGGTTCCTCCCGACGCGGAGCTCAAATGGCTATCGAAATAACAGCATGCAGGCGTCAAATGAAGGCAGACAAGCTGCTATAGTAGCCATTCAGCTGTGATAATGGCAATTATTTCCCTCGACGGCTGTTATTCATAATCGCATCATAGCTAGCAGTGTTCAGGACGCTGGTCGATGAGATGAGGGATACAGAGACGAGTTCGCTAATACGCACAGGCTAGTAATTCCATTTTAATAAAATCAAATAAATAACATTAAGAAGCAAATATCGACCACAGTATAAACCTCAACGCGGCATTTTAATCATTTAGCTAACCTAGCGAGTAAAACACGGATAGTCCGATGACCCCATGCTTCGGTTGGCTGACCACACAGAAGTTAGCAGACCAGCGTCAAGCTCGGTAACGTAACGGCACGTAATTTCCGTTCAAAAACAAAACTGTTAAACCGTCTCTGCTGTTCGTAACGAACAGCCGTAGGCCTACACACATATACGTGGTTACCGTCAGAGGTTCAGCACAGTGAACTCCACTTGGCGGCAGAGCAGAATCTGTGCGTATGTATGTGGGCAGTAACCGCTAACATCATGCCATGGAGGAGAGCTTCATGTTCCCACCGCCGTAATCAAAACATAGCTAGACAGTAGGCTATATAGCTAAGAATCAAAACCGCGGCGATTTGAAAGTTTGGAAGGCATAGTCATGGAAGTTAACAGCGTTAACGCTAACGTTATGTCGTTTTGTCAGGCGTAACGTTAACGCTACACTGTTTGCTGAATAAAAATACTAAATGCAACGTTATTATCATAATATGGTAAGGCCGGTTTTGTGTTGCTGTAACAACGCAAGAGACTTACTAAGCTTTTACTTCGGAGGCTAAATGTTTCCGCTGTCAGTTGGCTTTGTCGACAGTCAGCTTGACGTAGTTAGTTAGCTGTATCTGTTTCCTGAATCTGCTGGGCTCAGCCCCCTCGGCTCTAGGATCTACCTACCCATAGACTGTATAGTCAATGGCTCTAGCTACCCATGGATGTATTAGAACGGCTCTACCACGCATGCTACTGGTTCCTGTCGTCATGGAAAGGGAACATAATGGTAGAAGTTGTTTTGTTCAGGCCCACATTTATGTTATAAAGCTGATGATGTAGCTAGTTAGGCTAACATATCAGCTTATTCAGAGTAAGCATTCATAGTCTTGTGAGCTGAATAACCTTATGATTTAGTTTAGTTGCTTATTTTTTTTAAATCACAGTAAAAGTAGGTCTGTAAGTGAACATATTATTTAGCTACTATTCAGGGTACAACAAGATATGGGCTACGTAAGGTTATGGGATCCCTGATTGCTCATAATCCACTGTTGGATGAATTATAAATGATTGTAAAATAGCCTAAGCCCATTCACTTTTAGTTGTTGTAGCTTCGTTACTTGAACCTGGACACATCACGTTAGGTTAAGAGCAGACCCTTAAGTTAATGCAGCAATATTATAGGCTATAGGCTACTAGAATAAAACGTTCTGCAGTAGGCCTGGATCCATCTAGGGATGGATGTAGGCATTAAGTGTTATTAGCAAAAATTTACTCAAGTATCAAAAGTAAAAGTAATTTGATACATTTTTAAGTTGAGGCATGACAATATTTAAAGAAAAAGCCTTGCGTAGGCTATAATATTCAAATATATGATCGTATTTTATAAACTGATAGATATAAATCTGAATCAGTCTGTCAGAATCTAAATCCCTAAACGTTAGTTTTTGGTTTGGTTCGAACCAACCTTTAGAGAACCATACACTAGCGTTCCCTAAACGTTCTGTGTTAGTGGGGCTATCAAATAAATGTAGGCCTAAGTGCAGTAGCCTAAAAAGTAAAATATTTGCCTTTGTAATGAAGTCTGGAAAGCCATGAAATAGGCTATTTAGCTAAACAAGAAAGTACCTCAGAACTGTACTTACACATACATAAAATGTACCACCTAGGAGAAGGAGATACATTTTTGTTTTGTAGAAAAAGTATAGGCTTGTGTGATTGTTTTAGTCTCCTCTTCACATCCATGTCCATGCCTCCGCCACTAGGAGGAAGCAAAGTCATTTAGTCTACCATAAGCCGAGTTCACACAATCGGTGTTGATGTTATGTGATTGTCAACTAAGCAGACAATTGTAGGTTAAAAATGTCGCCGTTAATGCGTGTTTAAGCATACGAGCTGTTTTCTTGAAGTTAAAAATACAACATGTCAGCTTTTGAGAGTTTATTGTCGCAAATGTAGCCTAGCAAATATTTTTTAAATAATATTTTATTTAAATAAAAATATCCAGCAAAAAGGTTTCCTTTTGTATAGCCTAGGGAAGGAGGACCATTTGAAGGCAGCAATATTCTCTTTTCCATCCAGTTTTATTGAAGACTAAAATGTGCGTGTCATCGCGTGTATCCTCCTAGGCTGTCTACTTTTCTCTCCAAACGCTCAATAGTTTTTAGCAGTTGTGCACAATATTATGTTACACGTGAGAAACAAGAAACAAAGCAACAAGTCCCATACAGTCTGACATCACTTCTTCAAAGGGTCGCAGTAGTGTGTCCAGGCAGCCAAAGCGGGACCGCCCCGTATTGACACACTGCCCTCCTGTCCGTACTTTGCTGCGGCAGTCCAGCCCTCCTTGAGGGAGGGGAAGACTGATTGAACGCCAGTTTTATTGCGTTGTCTTGTTTCACAATGGTTCAGAAACACCGAGACCGCCTGCCACCATCGTTTCATGGATGCACCCTTAAGTCTGAGCGCGGGGTCTCTCCTTTTACCAACATTATAGTCCTCACAAGCCCTTGTGGTGTTTGATATTCAGTATCGCTTTCATGGGTGAGCGTCTTCTTTTGTAGCATTTATTAGAGTAGTTCTTGCTGCAAATCCCATTTGGTCTGTCAAGATGCAGCTGCGAACCGTCCTTGACGTTAATGTTGTGGACGTGCAGAAGAGAAGGAATCCCTCCAAACACTATGTAAGTAGCTATACATTGTCTCCTCTTACTGTGTTTCTGCTCATCATGTTGTTCAGCTATTAACTTCACAAGTTTAGGCTCCACAACATTGTAAACCAATGTCTTGTCAAGCCATGCTAGTGCTCTATGGATGCCTATCGGTCTGTCGATTCCACTACTTTGGTCCAGACCTCCAGACTCAAATATCTCAACACCAATGTGATTGATTTGCCTTGTATGGAAGAGGATTAGGGCCACATGTGAAAACATTTATTGAGTTCTAAGTTTAAAGTCTGAATTCTGAGAATAAAGTCTATTCTCAGAATTTAATATCAGAATTCTGACCTTTTTAAAAAAAAAAAACTTACATAAAAGTCAGGATTTTAAGATTAAAGTCAGAATTCTGAGAAAACTTTCTATTATGAAAATGTTTTATTATGTCATATTCAGTATCTAAAGATGGATACAGTGTAGTGTATTTTTTTAGAAGCAGATACAGTGCCTTGCGAAAGTATTCGGCCCCCTTGAACTTTTCGACCTTTTGCCACATTTCAGGCCTCAAACATAAAGATATAAAACTGTAATTTTTTGTGAAGAATCAACAACAAGTGGGACACAATCATGAAGTGGAACAAAATTTATTGGATATTTCAAACCTTTTAAACAAATAAAAAACTGAAATATTAGCAAAATTATTCAGCCCCTTAAGTTAATACTTTGGCCACCTTTGCTGCTGAACAGCTTAGAAGTCGCTAGGGTATGTCTCTATCAGTTTTGCACATCGAGACTGACATTTTTGCCCATTCCTCCTTGCAAAACAGCTCGAGCTCAGTGAGGTTGGATGGAGAGCGTTTGTGAACAGCAGTTTTAAGTTCTTTCCACAGATTCTCGATTGGATTCAGGTCTGGACTTTGACTTGGCCATTCTAACACCTGGATATGTTTATTTGTGAACCATTCCATTGTAGATTTTGCTTTATGTTTTGGATCATTGTCTTGTTGGAAGACAAATCTCGCCCCAGTCTCAGGTCTTTTGCAGACTCCATCAGGTTTTCTTCCAGAATGGTCTGTATTTGGCTCCATCCATCTTCCCATCAATTTAACCATCTTCCCTGTCCCTGCTGAAGAAAAGCAGGCCCAAACCATGATGCTGCCACCACCATGTTTGACAGTGGGGATGGTGTGTTCAGGGTGATGAGCTGTGTTGCTTTTACGCAAACATAACGTTTTGCATTGTTGCCAAAAGTTCGATTTTGGTATCATCTGACCACAGCACCTTCTTCCACATGTTTGGTGTGTCTCCCAGGTGTCTTTTGGCAAACTTTAAACGACACTTTTATGGATATCTTTAAGAAATGGCTTTCTTCTTGCCACTCTTCCATAAAGGCCAGATTTGTGCAGTATTCGACTGATTGTTGTCCTATGGACAGAGTCTCCCACCTCAGCTGTAGATCTCTGCAGTTCATCCAGAGTGATCATGGGCCTCTTGGCTGCATCTCTGACCAGTCTCTCATTGTATGAGCTGAAAGTTTAGAGGGACGCCGGGTCTTCTGAGATTTGTAGTGGTCTGATACTCCTTCCATTTCAATATTATCGTTGCACAGTGCTCCTTGGGATGTTTAAAGCTTGGGAAATCTTTTGTATCCAACCCGGCTTTAAACTTCTCCACAAGTATCTCGGACCTGCCTGGTGTGTTCCTTGTTCTTCATGATGCTCTCTGCGCTTTACACGACCTCTGAGACTATCACAGAGCAGGTGCATTTATAAGAGACTTGATTACACACAGCTGGATTCTATTTATCATCATTAGTCATTTAGGTCAACATTGGATCATTCAGAGATCCTCACTGAACTTCTGAGAGAGTTGCTGCACTGAAAGTAAGCTGAATAATTTTGCACTCCACTTTTTGTTTATTTAAAAAAGTTTGAAATAGCCAATGAATTTCGTTCCACTTCATAATTGGGACCCACTTGTTGTTGATTCTTCACAAAAAATTACAGTTTTATATCTTTATGTTTGAGGCCTGAAATGTGGCAAAAGGTCGAAACGTTCAAGGGGGCCGAATACTTTCGCAAGGCACTGTATATGCACTGTTTCAACGAGGTCTTCTGTGCGATTGTAGGCTTTTTTTATTCAGCCTGGAACTACAGTGTCTTTGTAGCCTGGTCCTACCAGACTCTCATACATTTCATTTGTACAGAGAGTCTGGCCACTCTCCATTGACAAGTGTTAACTTTCTTGAAGGCGGGTAGTCTGTTGAAGTTTAAAACTATTGGATCTGCCCTGAGCCACTCTGGATCTGCCATAACTAATCGCTAACGTTTGGTCGTGACGTTGGCTTAGCATCGCTAGCGTTCGCCTTAGCCAACTCTTTCACCACTAACGGAGCGAGCTGGAAAATCAAACTTTTCCTGAACCCCGTGGGGAGGAGGGCCACACCATCATGGCCACCAACAAAACTCAGCAAAGATTGTTCTTGCTCGGGCTTTAACTTCTGAATATTTGGCAGCTTTGCCACAACGGACCGAATTGCTTCGCTCACGTCTTTCTTCGCTCGCGTCTTTCTTCGCTCGCGTCTTTCTTCGCTCGCGTCTTTCTTCGCTCGCGTCTTTCTTCGCGGCTATTAAGGAATTACAACTCAAACTAGCGCACAACCTCAACATCATCGTTCTCAGCCACTCCCTCTGTTCGCTGAATGGACCGGTAAAGATTTGACCAGAGAAAACCCAAGAATATACCGCAAACCCAGACGGAGTACTGAAGGAAAATTTAAATTGAGCGGAAGTACGTAGGAGGGCGGAGCCAGGCTAGTGTCTTTGTACAATAAATCAATAATTATCAATCTATAAATAAAGTTACATAATGTTTAATACCTCGCATTGCTTCAAGCTACCGTCATTCTGCTTGTTTAGCATGATAGCTAACATCTGGGCCTTTCCAAAGAGGTCTTCTGTGTGATCCTAACTTTGTTATCCAGCTTGGAACTGCAGTGTCTTTACAGAGATTTACTTCACAGTAATTCCAGAACGATAAATCCACAACTGAACGGTTATTTCTTTGGTGTTTTCAACCACAGTATTTCACATTCTGCCACTTTCCTGAGGTAGCCTAGATCCTAAATCGGATCTGCTAGAATGGTCTATGTAGTTAGCTTTAGGCATGGGGAGTGGGAATTGGTTAGGGTTATAATACCAGGGTAAGCCAATCGGAGGCAGAATAAGGGCCACGAGGAACGTCCTGTGACATCGACACGTCTAGCGGATCCGATCTAGCATCTACAGTTTCCTGACTACTTTGCTGGTACATAATACTAACCTGGAACAAACAAGCCAAAATAATGAGACAACAGCGTAAATGTGATAAATAATGTGCATTTGGATAGTATTATAGTAAAGCATGCACCCAGGGTGCATTGAGCATGGATTTTTTTGGGTTTTTTACTAGAGATGGACCGATACCAGTATCGGTATCGGCTCCGATACTGCCTAAAACGCTGGTATCGGTATCGTGAAGTACTGAGTTTATGCACTGATCCGATACCACGTAATAAAGCCCTAAAGAAAATCTATGTTAAAGTAGTTTATTTATGTTCTTTTTCCATTATAACTGACTGTCAAACTGGATAATAAAATAAAGTTCTGTGGCATTCATTGTTTGTATTTGTTCATGTTTAACCTGAGCCAGACAGACAACAAAGATAGAAATAATATCACATCCATGCAGGTAGTACACAATTGTTAAAACATAATAAAATATATGACACACTGGTATCGGATGGGTACTCGGTATCGGCCGATTCGCAAGTTCAGGTATCAGAATCGGTATCGGGAAGCAAAAAATGGTATTGGCCCATCTCAGTTTTTACATGTTTAATGTGACTTATTTAGTCATCCCTTTTGCAGTCATAATTGTTGTCAACGCTACTGTCAATAAAGTTTTTATTGTTTAAAGGAAAAAAGGGGTAAAATGTCAGAAATGCTCCCTTTGGTGGTTCTAGGGGCATGCCATTGTATGTGTTTGACTGACATCAGCTGGCAGGCAGAGCCCTGGGCAGGGGAATAAACGGCTGTATCTCAAGCCAGCAGTGGTATAAAAGAGGAAAGGCCACACCATACTGTATAAAATAGGGCCACACCAGCATCCAAAGTGATTTTTCCAAGTTCTTTAAAATAGCAAGGGTCATATACATCTAGGATATTTCGGGAGGGATAGGACTTATTCCTGCTTTGACCAGACACATGTAAGCATCGTCAATGGGAACAATACTATATGACAGGAGGAAGCCCCCACCACTGCTGTAGGGGGGATATGTGGAGATATGTGTCTAACTCCTGTACCTGAACTGGAATAAAATACTTGGTGTCTGACGATCAAATGGCATTTGAATCATTTACCAGATAGCCAGTGAAAAGGTGCTTGCTTCCACCATTATCCTTGAGGCTTTGGAGATACTCAACCATGTTGCCTGTGTTGGTAAATACATCATCGTTACTATATAGCAGCAACCTTAGGTTGCTTTTTCACCTGAGCCGTTCGGTCCCTTTTAACCGAAGCCTGGAGCGTATATCGAATATTCCAGTTCGTTTGGGGTACTGTATTCTGCATTGCCAGACCTACCTCTACAGCGCTGCGGAGGAAGGTCTGGCTAGTCCACACACCATTCCTGGATAGGAGAAAAATGTGCTCTGGTTTATTGCCATTTCTTTAAACCAATCACAATCGTTTTGCGTCGGACACAGCAACTGTGCCTTTACAAAATAGCCTCGGGAAGGAACTTGTTTTGGTGTACATTCAAAAGTTGTTTTAGTTGCGCAACAGAACATTCAAGGAAATTCAACAGATAGTCTGGATTTACCCTGCAGAGATCTGAGGAGCAGTTGACAATAGTCCTCATAAATCGACCAGAGTTTAGAATGCCAACACAAAGAAAGCGGAAGATGACGGACATCCGGCAGAACTTTCGGCGGCACCGAAACTATCCCATAAATGAAACGTCATCGATATACGTAGACAGGCAGGGAGTGTGAAAGCTCATTCCAACTGGTGCGGATCAAACAACCAAACTCTCGGGACTCGCCCTCTAATTCACTCGCTGTCTGTCAGCTACTCATATTGTTTGCCTTCTTCTCAAATATTAGAAACACTAAAATAAAACCAGAAAACCCAAGACATATTTTGAGTAGCTCCATTATTTCTGAGACCAGGAGTTTTAGCAAGTTTCTTAGCTTAGCATAAAGACAGAAGAGAAGATACTCAGTGCTAACTGCATGAATAGAGAAAGCAATGGGTCAAAGTGTGGCTGTAGACTCCTGGTCTTATCTGACTCCATGGTCTGGGCTTGGTGTTATCTTACTGACTTAAGTAATCAAATCCAATGAGCCATGAGCCATTTCTCAGCGGGACTGCAAAAATCTATTAGTCCATCAGGTAGAATTGGATTAATTAACCTGAGAGTTAGGATCAATTGCATCATCCATCTCCTGCTGAGGGAGACTTCCCGAGGGCACTAAACATAGGGCACACACTTTCCCTTGGGATGGAAGCCGGAGGTGAGGGTTGACTGGAAAGTCCCCACGAGGGAAGAAGAGGGAAAACAAAATTAAATCTCATTATCTATGAGCTAAGCAACTGAACATGCTTATCCGGTTTGAGAGAGGAAAGAAGCCACCCTTTGTCTTTTGTCCCCACTGTTCAAGTGTGACTTCCTTCCAGGGACTCATGGCACTGGAGCTAGAGAGTGCATGGCAACTAATCCTTGTTTACATACATTGCAAGAGGGGGATTATTTCAGGAGAGATGAAATCAGTGGCTTCAGCTTGTGCAGTTTACTGCCTGAACACCCTTGTTAAATACTGACTTTAATATTTACTAGAGTTAAACATGTTCTTGTCAGCTATATATCACCATCAGTCGTTGTGATTACT
Source organism: Perca fluviatilis (assembly GCF_010015445.1). Lineage (NCBI taxonomy): Eukaryota > Metazoa > Chordata > Actinopteri > Perciformes > Percidae > Perca > Perca fluviatilis. Next base: position 15,011,217 of record NC_053130.1, on the reverse strand, counting down.
TGCTTTGTATCTGCTGTAAAGAATGTAATCAGCTTGCATAGAATTACAATAGGCTTGTTCTGAGATATCAATAATGTTGGTTGCAACCATCACCATTAAATTCTGGTGTTACTCTTATGTGTTACATACAAATTACACATCAATTAACTCAGTTAATCTCAGATTGTTTTCTGTAGCATGATTTATATTGTCGTATTTTATTATTCATGGTTCTTTTGGGATGTATCTTGACCTCACACATCCTAGCTTTAAGACATGCTGTTGCCTAAATTCAGTGTGTTTGGTCATGCCGTCTGTATCTAATTAGCGAGCTGCTGAAGAGCTCGTCCCGCCTCGCTGCACACTCTTTCGGTAATGAACTGTGTGCAGACTGAAGACTGCATTTCAAACTAGTAATTGATGTCCTTGTAGATTGCCACCATATGTGAAAATGCTGCTTTTGTAAACACTGTTTGCCATGCGCATAGATGGAAATGCATTAGGTACAGCCATCTGTTTCCGAACCTCAGGGCGTGCACAATTGTTTGTGGGCCCTTTGTTGTTGAAGCAAATAGAGAATTTATTTTGGGAAAAAGGCCGGCAACAGTGTTTTGTTCTGTAAATGACTGATGTCTGCCAAGGAAATGATATTCCCATTTCAGCTCCATTATTAGTAAACCTGTTGTCCCTGTCATTATTCCTGGTGATAGATATAAGTGGAAGTTGTTGACATAATTGGAGCATCATTTGTTTCTTCAGACCATGGACTCAGGTGGACATTGTAAAAGCAAAATGCAAAGTTGTTAGTTACACAAGGCACTAAAATGCAACTTTGTGCACAATATAAGTTTGAAGCCTAGCTTTTTGTTTTCAGCACTGCAGAATGATTAGGAAAATTGATACTTGTTAAACATTTTAAAACCGCTGAAATCAGAGTCATAGCTGCAGTCAAAAACGCACGTCATTCATTATGAATGGTTTTAATGACATAATACTTGAAATCTTTTGGCCCTCTCATTGACCCCTGATGTTTTTCCAATTTGTGACGGAAACAGACAAACTTAATGAGTTTATTTGACCTTAGACGACCTCTTGAAGTTAACTCAGGAGGGGATGCACTTTGTGTCATTAGGGCAAGGCAAACTAAAGCATTGCCGTGGTGCTTTTGACAAAGTGACTTTGCTCCTAATGGGCCTCTTTTGTTTGCATCTCTCACTAGGTGTACCTCATCAACGTCACTTACTCAGACTCCACTTCCCATGTCATCTACAGGAGATACAGCAAGTTCTTTGACCTACAGGTATGCTATACTAGTAAATTAACTAAATACTTCTACTCTCACGTAATACATGTTTAAATTGTATGTTGAAAATGGCCTGGATATGTCTTCTTCATATTAAACTCTATGAGGTCAGTTTTTGACCTTTTGCCGCGTCTTTCTGTTCAGCTGCTTGAAGGCGGTATGCTCTGTGAAAGGTCTCATTTAAGACTACTGGAGCTGGCTTGGAAAAAGGGAAATAGGGGAAATCCAGTCAGCAGATGCAGGAAGAAAACACGACCTCAGTCAGAGTACAGCATGGGGCAAAGTTATGCCTTAGGAGGTTTTTCGGGATCCAGTAGCCTCCAGTGAAATTTAAGCATTTCCTAACGGTAATTCAAGTTTACATTTTTAACCACACAGGGCTGCATTGTCTATATATCATTTGTTTGTTAGAAAGATTGAAACATCTACGTAGCAAAAATGTGAAGGGTTTAAACCTATAGCATTGCATATCTTATCAAGCATTTTTCTTGTAAAAGACTGTCTCTGGCTGTTCTCTAATAGCCCTCTCTGCCAGACTGCACTCTCCAAAGCTGTGGCTCTGGTGGGCTGGCTGTATTGGAGGCAGCAGAGGAAACCCTTTGTTCTCTGGTCTCTTGCTAATAGCCAGGAAAATTCTGCCCTGGTCTGTTTGATGGAAACAGAGCTTCTCTACTGTCTCTGTAAACATTAGTCTTGTCCATAGATCCCTGCTGCCGGGGTGTGTTTGTCAGGCCACTGTAATCCGTGAAGAACAACAGTCTGCAGCTGTCCATACAAAATTGGGTGGGGATAGTGTGTTTTATTTGTCCTTGTATGAACATAGTCATATAGGTGAAAGATGAAGTGTCTAGAGTGAAGCACAATAGAAGTTGCAGACAATCTATGATAAGTGTTGGATTGAGCAGGTGTAAAAGAAAACAAAAGCATCTTCTCACTACTTGGTTAAATGTACGTCAATCATGTCAATAGGTCTTTAAAAGTAATTTTAAAACGTAGTGAATAATTACAAACAGTTACTTTTAAGATTCCTACAGAAGGAGGAGGTAGTATAGGTAATGCAAGGACCAATCCCATAATGCATTGGATGAAATAAGCAGGAAGTTGTGGTCAGGAAAGGGTTTGGGTAATGAACAGTTTTGGAGGCTTGGATTCAAAGACTGAAAGGAAAATGCTTAATCCTTGGAAGTTTAGATAAGCCAGCTATTTAACTGCTGCATGTCTCCTTATGATTTCAGTAATGTCGAGTCTACCTATAGTCTCACTTTTATACTGCCTGTATTAAAATAGTTGTCTTTTCTGCTGGCAGAAATTGAGTTTTTGTTTGTGTGTCTGCCAACAGACACCTACAATCTTCCTCCAACTCTGCACAGCTCTCTGTCTGTGTAGCACAATTGCATGGTTTGTGTTCGCTAGAAGCGGACAGAGAAAAAAATGCATCTGACACCCTTGGCCTGACAAATGTGACCATGATCTCATCAGATAACCATTAATTCAGAATTCAGAAAAGCTAAGTAAGGTCACGGAACAATAACGCCTTTTAAGCAGTGGCCTATTCATATTATGTCCAACATCAGCTAGCACTGTACAGCTGGTCATGTAAAATCCCTCACTTTGCTGTTTGGATTTTAAAGATGAGTTATCAATTTTCCTTACCAAATGGATCTCCAAAAGTGCACTCTCTGCTAATGTTTTAAGTCTCTCCAGTGCACTAAACATAGCTCATAACTGCTCCTCTGGGAAGCAATTATCATAAATTATCAGGATCTCCTTTTTACCGGATTCCTTCGCTTTGTCATTTCTGCTGATCTAAACTGAAGTATATGTAATGCATGAACAGAGATAAGCACATATATTCCTTGTTTTAAAGACATTGTTTTCATGCTGTATACTGCTGAGCCTGGATTTAACTGAATGCTGTTTCTGGTGTCAAAGGGAAGTGTTTTTGATTTGCGTATGTTTGACGTGAGCAGAATTGGTCAGTGTGTCAAACAGAGTTTACCGTCAAAGAGAAGGAGTGAGGTTCACACACACACACACACACACACACACACACACACACACACACACACACACACACACACCCTTACCCTTGAACCACAGCGGACAGAGCACATGGGTCACAGCTTTCCTCAGGGGGATTGTGGAGTGTGCAAGCTGGTCTGGTTTCCTTTTGGGCAGAAACGTCTCCCAAAATCCCTTAGTTGTCATTATTTTTGGATTGAGGAGTTGGACTAGGGTCAGCTCTACTCTGTCTGCATTATAATTTGTCTGGCCTACATTCCTGACACAAGATGGAACAAGATTATTTTTCTTAAAAAAAATCCTGTGTGTATGAGGGAAGATGAACTAATGGCTGAAAATTGTCTAAAGATTATTTCGAAGAGTACTCCACAGATTTTAGCATTTCATCCTACAGTAAAATGCTGTCTGACTCATAGAAAGTTTTAAGTATAAAAATTGATGCAGCAGAACCAGAGATGTCATATTTTTATTACATGCTTTCTTCTTCTTTGTCAAAACCTGAGGCCTACGTTACCCACAATGCAACTGAACTGCTGACAGTTCAGTTTGAGATTTGGATGTGTTGTGTAGCGACTAATGTAGCCTCAAGCTTCTTCCCTTTAAGCAAAAATCAGGAGCAGACTACAGAGGTCTGGTATGCTCACTTCTTTCTAAACCCATGCCATCAGATCTTTTCATTTTCAAACTTTGTAGTCTTTAGAACCAACCAACGCTGACTCAATTTACATCACTTACGGCAGTTGGTCAGACTTCACGCAGCTCCCTCTAGAGCCAGAAAAGACATCATACCACTTTTTTTTTTTCACAAATGTAAGCACACTTTGATATGTAAAATTGGTTCCCTTATTTGATGTGTAAATGTGTAACATTGGTTGCCTTATTTAATGAATAAACCTATTATAGTCAATTGGGTTGCAAAGTCAAAATCAGTTGCAAAGATTTGAACAATTTTCAATGTTGCAGCAATTAGTTATTACCAGATAAATAAATGTGAGTTTATATTACTTGTTTCTGATAATGATAACAATGCAGCTTTTGTAAAAACATGCATGAAAAATATGAGACAGTTTCTGACCACGAGGGCTGTTGCATCATTATATTTCTGCAGTAAACATCTGTCAAGTAGATGTCAAAACACAACCCAGAGAAGGAATCAGATTGTTTTCCCACTCAAACATTCCTCCAAACTCGCCCCATCTATGATTCCCCTTTAGAACAGCTTCTTTGTCTGCTGCACAGTGCAGTGTCTCTTTGTCTGTTCCTCCTGCTCCTCTCCTGTGAGTGCAATTCAGTTTAAATGCTTCTATGATTATAATAACCGTGTTCAGAACCTGTTTGGGTTCCTCCTGTCACCATAATTCCATAACGTCATGATTCCAAAATAGAGATGATTGACTGTTTATTGTGCTTTCTTTCTCTGGCGTTTATTCACAGCAATGATTATCAAGTGTGAAAAAAGAGACTGGGAAATGTGATTACATCATAGCACCTGTTGCTACATGGTTCATTTTCCCAATGGGAACACTTAGCGGACACTGCAGCTTAATACACTGAAGTTTATGATAGCAATATAAAGTAAATACAACATATCAGGGCCAAGTCCCAGAAATGCGTGAAATGTTTTCCCTTTAGAGTTTTGTTCCAAGTTGTCCGGCTGTTGCCATAGAAGCGGCTTTCACACCTGTCCTGTAGAGCTGTGAGTGTATCCAGGCAGGTCCCCAGGGGGTTATGTCATCATCGCTTCTGGATGAGACGCCTCTCTGTCAGCCGAGGTGGTTTCTGAATGTGTTGAGTGAACAATTCCATTTTAAGAGGGAATATACGGCTGCATCCAGCTGGGAGGCTGATAACATGATGAGTGTGCAGCTTGGTGTGTCAGACAAACAATACAGTTGCCAGTGCACTGTTAGAAAAACAAAAATGGAAATTGCAGCCCTTACTGTGAAATTGTATTATTGCCTTGTATTCTAAAGGCACATTTGATGTCTTGCCTTTTCAGTTTTAGGAGCATAAAACTCAAGGAAAATCAGAAATCTTACCATGACGTGTTTGTGTGCAGGTGTGGTTAACCAGAGCTGTTCTTTATACTCAGCCCTTTTACTTTGCCCTTAAAACACAATAATGATGACTGGCCAATTCAAAAGAAACCATTTTTTGTTAGCTGTTTATATTTCGGAGGAGGGGGAAATGCCATGCCCTGAGAGAAACTTAGGGATTCAGCAAAGGCACCAGATGAGTGCAAAAAAAGGAAAAAACCACAAGAAGAGAAACCAAACCACCTCTTACTGGAGAAGTCCTACAAACAACTCCTACAGGCCCAGACATGGCGGATCCCACTTTGCCGTTTTAAACTAGATCTGTTTGTCCACCTGGTTCTTCTTGGCCCGGTTTAGACCAAGACTAGTCTTCCAGTCTCCTCCCCCCAGTGTAGCATGCTTTAGCTTGATACTCAGTTTTTGCTGTTTAACAGATCACATCTGGAACAAGGCAAAGCAGAACAGACAAAAGCAGGGCTGCATCTGGATATTGAGCTTGCCGTTACTGTAGGATGCTCTCATGTGCGTTTATGACATTGTGATTTATTTAATGAGAAAATCAGAAACTCTTATCTGTGATACAGACACATGAAGACACATACTTAACACATTTGCAATGCATGCTTTTTTCATCACTCAACAAAACAACCCCATACATCATTCACAACACAGCATGTTCTTTGTACACATGGGACAGATACACACATGTATACGTATATCCGAGTAGACACATGCTCAGACAGTTACAAACGGCTACACATAGAAGGAAATAGTTGTAAGCTGTCATAAAAGACTTAACACAGCAGGCTTTGTATCTATTTCTTGTCTGTTTGACCCTTTATCTCTCAGTAGATGGATCCTGGAAATGATCCGATGTATCAAGTGTTAACATCAAAGTGTTCACTATCTCCTCTTGTGGGTTTTTTAAGCTCCTTTTAAGTTGAACTTGCTTTTTTCAGATAAATGTGGGGGACGTAACCTTGGCTTCTGCCCCAGAGATCAAAGTGAAACTGTTGTGTATTTTCACGACACAGTAGCTTTTCAGACAATATGTAATTACACCCGATGGTGACCTCATGTACCGTGACAAAAAGGTCAACTGTTCCTGTTTGTGGTTTAGCCATCAAGCGGTAAGCAATAAAGATAATTATTGCTTGCCATTTACATCGTCACGTGTCTTTTTTTTTTTTTGCTATCCAAAAGGCATGTTTTGCTGCACTCATGTTTGTGACACGCTTTACTTTCTCACTCACATTTGCAGATGCGAATCCTCGACCAATTCCCAATCGAAGGAGGACAGAAGGACCCCAAAAAGAGGATTATTCCGTTTTTGCCAGGTGATAAACACAATGCATTATAGCATGCACAACACGCTGATATCACTGTCGCCTCAATTTTAGATGTATCCAAGAGACTGCAGTATTTAAATAAAAGAAAAGCCTTCAGACATTTTTATGCACAACCGCTGTTTGTTAGCACCCCTACATACTCCATAGAACGGCCCACCACATTGCATTGTTTCATTAACTGCCATACTCCACCCAACTAAATCAATTTGTGGTCTGCTGTGGCAGTAGGAGGATAGCAGCGAGGGATTTGTCTAATCTGATAAATTCATTGTGGGCCAGAGCAGAGGAGAGCAGTGAAGAGATCCTTTGTTAGACAAGCTGTACTGCTCAAGTCTGACGAGTGCTGTTTTGATCTTTCTGTAAGCCAGCATGGGGTGAACTGTATTCCCTTACACACAACAAACAGTGGGGCTTCATGCATTTAGACCATGTTATTAGCAGTCCGTCTCCTAAGAGTTATAAAGTGAGGATTAGTAACTTTTTAAAAACTGCTCTCTATTAATGGATTAGAAGACTCTTTGTGGTTCTTCTGTTTTTAGAATCAAGCCTGTATCATTAAATATTTAAATCACATATTCAATGTATGCTACTTTATTTTTTATTATGTCATGTCCTTCAAATGAAGGGAAACACTGTCTTCTTCAAATGGTGAATATGATTATGAATTGATCATTGGGTAAATATACACCCTCTGTGTTGTGAACATCACATGTCACAAGAAGCTGTAGTAAATGCTGTTATTTTTTTTTGATTTCATAATTTAAAATTTTCCACACAAATCTACAGTCTAGTAATAGCAATACCACACACACACACACACACACACACACACACACACACACACACACATATATATATATATATATATATATATATATATATATATATATATATATATATATATATATATATATATATATATATATATATATACATACATACATACATACATACATACATACATACATACATACATACATACATACATACATACATACATACAGAGCGGATGGGGCCTTATTGCTTCCATTAATGGCGCCCATCAATGAATAATTCCCACATTTGCCATTTAGCACAATAATCATCTGAATCCACTCGGCTGGCGAGGGATCTCCCATGACATGTTGGTGTTTTTATAAATGCATTACAAATAGCAAGCCTTTTAATAAATACGTTTTTATAGATGTATGTACAACTGACAGTGCTGTTTTTCCTCAGGTAAAGTCTTATTTCGCCGAAGTCACATAAGAGATGTAGCCGTCAAAAGGCTGAAACACCTGGATAATTACTGCAAAGTAAGACAAAGGCTGTATGTTTCATAATGTCCTCCTTTGAGTCCATAGTATCACTTTGTCTGCTGTTAACACAATACAGCTTCTTGGAAAGTAAATGTTGACTACTCATGTTTGGTGTATGTGTTTGTTGGAAGAGCACTTTATCTATGCCATTGCTCTCCTCCCTGTACATTTGCCAGAGCATTTTCAAGGCAGGCCTCAACATTTATCTCCCCCACCAGCCTCAACAGGAAAGCAACGGCTCTATCTGCACTGGTCATTTCCTGTCACCAATGTAAATAGGCAGCCTATAAAGGAAACGAGGGAAATGGGGGCACGCAGGGGTAAAACGGAATACAAAGAATAAGAATGAATCAGCAGATTTAAAGTGTCCTTGTAAGTGCAGATGGCTACCTGACCCTCTTATATTCATTAGGTCAGAGATGGGAATGTGGGGCAGATGCATTGCAAAGTGTGGCAGCAGTTTTCATTTAGAGGAATAAGCACGATTTGCTGTAAAGGCAAGAAGCTTAAAGATTTCTTTTTAGATTTGGTTACTTATAGGATGTCTTTTCTGATTCAAGTGCAGTAGGCTGAAGTATCTCATTTTGAATGTCCATGCAGCTGAGACGGCATATCACCTCTATGTGTTTTCCTTTGTTTTTTAAACCTCACTCCGGGCTCAGAGCCTTCTTCCTTCCCCTCCACACCCTCCACACCCTCCACATCTCCGCTTGGTCTTCTCATCTGACTGACTGTGCAATGACTAAGTGTTATGAGCTGGTTACTCATTGTAATTCCTAAACCACACTCCAGCACTTTTAACAACACCAGCAATCTTTTGAATTTGTTCTTTGTCGCATCCAGTAGCTTTCTCCCTCCCTTCTTGCCCACAGGCTCTGATGAAGCTTCCCTCCCACCTTTCCCAAAGTGAGGAGGTCCTCAAGTTCTTTGAGACCAAGTCAGAGGACCTCAACCCTCCCACAGAGTGAGTAACTATCACTGCATACTTTAGAAATCATACACTATCATTGAGCATTAGCATTATATCTGTTATATGAACTGTTAGTACCAAACATTGCCCTCTGGTTGTAAACACTGGCTACAACAGGAGCAGACTGCGTGTGGCCCAGCAGCTGGGACAGATGCCTTTCCCCCGCACTGACCCATCTTGATCCGAAGGCTTTGCAGTGTCTCAGAGATGATTGATTAATGCTGGTTGAGAGGCACTGTGTTTTATTAATAATGATTTCTGAGAGGTGACACCTGATCCCCAAAACAAATGCGTAAGGATCAGTGGTGTCATGAGAGTGCAGCTGAGTTCAAGTCTCAAAACAGATAAGGCTCTCAGGGTAGTCATTTGTCAAACTCACTTCAAAGTCAGAGTGGGAGTATTTACAGACTGGCTGCTAGAATAGTTTTTGTTTAAGTTCTATTCTTAATGCCTAATTTAAGTAAGTCTGGGATAGTATTCTTTCTCACTAAAAATATGATGTTAAACTCATCAAATGTTGTTTGTACATAACCCACAAGGAGAAAAATGTGTTATCCTCATGAGTGGTTTCTCCACTACCACCAGACCTACCACCTCTAACCCCCACTGCCCATTCATGTTAATCCCACTTCAAAGAAATATCCTCCTCCAGTGTTGGACGAGCTTAATTTAAATTGAGACATTGAGGTCTAAAAGCCATGCCACCCAAGTGCTTAGTTTACTACTGGGGGATCTGGAGCAAATTAAAGTGTTATTCTTTTGTTTCACAAGTTATCAATATCACAACAAAGGTAATCTTGTGATGCCTTTAAAATTACAATGTGTGAGGTACGGTGAAGAAAATGTATTGTCAAGCTGTTATGTGTTGGGTAAAGAACGGTTTACATTACAACCATAAAATTGAAGTGAATTGGAGAGCTATTTCATCACATTTTGGGCAAAATAAGGAATTATAGTCATGGAAATAATTTGAAACAGCATAAAGAATAAGAGCTTTTTTTGCTCAGGTGATAATGATATTTGTTCAGCTGCCCCAGTCACTGGAACATGATTAGTAAAGGCTGTTAAAAGCAGTTAAACTTTTATCCAATCAATCCAATATATCTCTATTACAATTAATTGGATTAATATTGAGGCCAGTCATATTGGTGACATTATTTCCACCCTGAAAAATGATTCAGGTATATTTTACTGGTATTTCTGACAGGTGCTATTAGCATCAGTGCTGAGGCTATGTTTGTCAAGCCCTCATCTGCTACTGCCATCTAATGTTCAAAAGATGTCACTGCACAGATTTAAATTATCTAAAATAAATGGATGTGATGTTGCTCATCACAAGAGGGAGCCATGCAATAGGCTTGAAAAACTAAGCTGTTTCTCTTGACTTTTGATGAATGACAGATAGTATTGTGTGTGTGTGTGTGTGTGTGTGTGTGTGTGTGTGTGTGTGTGTGTGTGTGTGTGTGTGTGTGTGTGTGTGTGTGTGTGTGTGTGTGTGTGTGTGTGTGTGTGTGTGTGTGTGTGTGTGTGTGTGTGTGTGTGTTAATAATAGTGCAGAAGGACTAGCACAAAGCACAGGCGCTAAAATAAAATAAATAAAATAAAATAAATATATATATATATATATATATATATGCTGAAACGTGTCTTTTCTTGTGATCCATTAAGTGTAGAAATGGGGCTAACTACGTATTTCTCAGACACCTGATTGTTTTAAGTCTACAACTGAAATGCTTAAATAATTTAGACCATTGTTGCAGTGAGTGGTTTTAAATCTTTTTGACGCAAAGTGATGCTTATTTCCAGTCGCTTGAATGCATTTGCATGCACAGTAATGAACAGTTCATTCAAATAACGATGTCCTCTCTTAAGGTAGTTTCAGAGGCCTATAGAATATTTCACAAGAAGAGGAACTTTTGGAGAAACTTGGTGACAGACATTATAATAGAATTGGATAATAGAAACATGTTTTTCAGAGTCTTACAAATCCTCTTACATCCTGGGGTTCTGACTGGCACCTCAAGTTACTGTTTACAAGAGTACAGGCAGGGAATATTTAATTATAGAGTTTAGATTTCCTTTTATGATAACAAACGCCACTGGCCAGATATAAAACTAAAATACAAAGTTGTAGTCCTCAACCATTCTTTCAACACTGCAAAATTAGTTTGCCAATTATGCAGATTTGACATTGGGCATTTGTGTTGTTTGCAACAAGGTAAGGTAACCTAAGGTAGGTAGTGTAGGTAATGTTTTTGCTTGCTGCAAAATATATTTTACTGCCCTATCTGCAATGTGACTTTGCTTTGTACTATATTTTTAGAATGGTAATATAATAAGTAAGTTCCACTTTATTAATCCCTTTGGGGAAATTCATCCTTTGCATTAGATATTCTGCATGGAGACCATCTGCAGTTCTGAGGCCAGCATCTTGGTCAAGGGCAATCTCATAATTATGAATAATTCCAGTAAACAAATGAATATATCCATCATCTGTTTATATTTTGTAGACCTGTTAAAGGGCCTCTTCCCATGTATTTTAGCTCTTGCATATTTTCTTAAACTTCTTACTTCTTAAACTTCTGAAGGTAGGTTGGTTTGTACAATTGTGCTGTAGTCTAAAAGACTCAAGCTCTACGTCCAGATTTGAGGGTCTGAGCATATGGGACCCAGCAGCGAGTATACTGACTCAGCATACAAAAAATCATCAGTACTTCCTGGACTGTGCTTACTGTGCTTACATCCAGTCAATTCATGGCAATTGGGTTTCATCGGAGAGCGTTTTTTTTTTTTGTATTGTTAGCCTAAATATCTCTTACTTTGAGATTTGATCGTACAGGGGTTTCAAACTCTTAACTTAACAAACTTATTGTAAATGTAATCATTTCAGCCTGAAGAGTGGCCTCTGCACATGAAGAGGTAAGCATTTGTGAGATGTCATCATTGGCATAATCAGTGCCCCTAAATTGGCCACATACAGTACGGCTACCTGTTCCACTGGGGGGAAAGTTTCATTCACATAAATATCAGGAATTTCACACTGCAAAGCCTCAAGTCTTGCTGTCCGAAATCAACAAACAAAATTAGCAGTGTCATTAGTGGTGTTTGAGGACCTAAAACAATTCAGAAATATTGTTATACAGCTGTTCTAGCAGGACTGTACTGTGAGAGAAATAAAGAATGATTTAAAATGAAGTTAGATGATAAGATAAATGTATTTCTAAAGCAAAGCAGTCCATGACTAATATAAGAGGCAGTCAAGGGGATGTGACAGTCATGGTGATATTAGACGGGCTAATATGATAGCCTACAGTAGATGATGTTAAACTGGCGGGTGCAATAGCGGACGATACTGGACAGAGTAATGCCTAAAGACCCTGAGGCAGCTTTCAACTACTGAACTGTGTAAACTGCTGTGCCAAAATATAGCAATACAAATGACAAAATCTTTAAAACCTCCTAAGTAAATTGGCAAGTAATTATGGTATTGATCTGGGGATTAGAATATTAAGTTTGTTTTAGTTGTATAATTTATTTTTGTAAATTTCAGTATCATATTGAAACTCCAAACTCATTTAGATTAAGGCGATTATGATTTAAGGTCAAATGAGAAAGGGGTCAAAGGACTACATAATGGTGCAGCTAATGTGGACTCCTTGCACATGCATGTAAATAGATAAACAGACCCATGATTTTGTGACGTTGAAAGACTTACCTGCATTTCATGGCGATTTACTGTACCCTTGATTTTAATCGCTACATGCCTAGCCCCAACGCTAACCCTAACTTTGGGATCCAAAACCGGTCCTTACTAGAGATTACAAGACAGACACTCAAGCAAACTCCCTTGAGTATTGCAAAAACCTTGTCTTAACCCTACAATGTAATGATTTACCTTGTGGCAACCAGCTTTTTGTCACCTAATGAGATGCGAGTCCCCACGTTGTGAATGTGTAAACCTGTGATTTATATAAGTGACAATAACTGCTGTTTTAAAGTCTTTTCTTTACAGCCTGAAGCTTAATTTTACATCAGTCTTTGACCACAAGGGAAGTTATTAGTGGTTGATATGTGGTCAAACTAACATTCTTTTAGAATGATATCACTGTGTAATCATGGCCAAACTTTGCTGGAGATTTGGCCCTGTTTGCATGAGTTTAGTGTTCTTGTGTGTGCTTTTGTTAGGATTTGAATAAGCATCATTGCCTTTCTTAAGGATATACACACAAAAATCACCTACTATGCCCTTTTTGTTTGCAGATCAGACCTCTGATCATAATCAAAATGATTTCATCAACTTATTGACCCCTGAGCTGGAGGTCACTCCTGTAGAGGTTAATTTTAGGTCAGGCAGGAGTGTCTGTGTAATGTATACTTGAAGAAGGGAAGACACTTCAGTCATTTGGCTTGGCTGAGAAATGTGAGCAAAGGACTAATGTCTCACACATTCCATTTCTAATAGGCCCACCTACAAAGAGTGAGCTGCAGTTATGTGCAAACAGATGGTTATTCTCAACTCAAGCTGAGGATGGACTCTCACGGGCTTGGATTTTTAATGACGTGTTCAGCCCATGCATGTACTGTATCTCCTGGCATGGGTGTGTACATAATGAAACCAATACTGTATCTCTGCTGTTACTGTCTATTGGTTAACTAAAGGTTATAATGTACCCTTAAAAACATGGCCCAATGTCTTAAGCATTTAATATTGTTTGGACATATTTTCGCTCCCCTTACCTTGCCCTCATTTATTAGATTTTAGTGGTAGGAGGAACGTGCACAGTGCAGAGTTGTGTGCTCAGTGTCCTCCTGGGAAGAATATTATTCCAGCTCTGTGCTAAGGGTTACAAGCTAGCAGGGCAGGTCAAGCATCCACTTTATCCTCATCATTTCTCCCCAACCCTCTACAGTATAATGCTTTCCTCAGTTTCATCTCCACCCTACCACCATTTTGACAAAATAAACACTTCATGAAATACTTCAGAAATGTTTAACATGCATTACAATTATCTCATATTTGTCTCACATGGTGCCTTGATGTGAACATTATCTAAAACCATTACCATAAATACTGTTATTTCTTTAAAGAAATGCCACTCACCCTGCTCACTTTTCTGTCCTGAAAAGAATGAACTATTCAGAGCATATACTGTATGTGTGCGTTGAGTTCAAAGTCGTCTCAGTGATGTGTTCTGCATCATGTGCTTAGACTAGGCTTATTTTTTTATAAACTACACACCTATTTACTGTATGTTGGCTGTGCATTCATGTTTAACATAATTGTGTTTTCTGCCCATTATATAGAAAGTTATGAAATTAATTTCCGTAGAATAAGCATTGCTTGAAGATCAAATATAAACGTTTTTTTTTCTTTTTTTTTTTTTTTTTTACTGTATCACAATCCAATTTAATTTGCTGTTTTGAAGCTGAATTGAGCTGTAAGCTATTACATGTGTGATTGGAAATATCTCATAACTCATACTTGTTCATGCATCTGGACACCGAGAAGCCTTGTGCCAAAGATGACTTTATTTAAGTAATAGAGGAATACAGTTTATGGTAAAAAAAAATGTTTGGATTAAGCAAGAAGTGTTGCTTAGCTTGAACAAGGGGTAATCCTTTCATGATGCTCGCCATACACTGACTTGAACAGTTTCAATGTCCATTTTACATTTTTGTTGTAAGTGTGAAACCGCTTCTTTGTAGCACAGTATAATCTACAGTACTCCAGAAATAGCAAAATAGTTAAAATTCTACATTTCTTGTTAACTGGTATCAATGAAACCCAGAGAGTTGATGAGCAAGCTGTAACCTGACAAATGTTGGACAAGGTTTATCCATACATGTACTCATACTCATAACTGGCCATGGCTCCAGTCCTGCTCCCGGCCACTCCAGAGAGCCAGGTGTCTGTTCCCATCTGCGTCAATCCTCAGCTTCTCCTCAGTGTGCTCTCACTGCAGCTCAGTTAACTAAACGAGGACATGCAGTCAGTCAGCACTTCCTAAAATCTACAGCAAGCTGCAAACCACACACATACTGTACATACAGACCCAGATTCAGAAATGTTGGTCTGTTCAGAAATGTTTATGCATTTCCATTGTATAACAAATTCTTATTAAACTGGATTAAGTGATTATGTGAATTATCATCTATTGTGTACCTGCATTACAGTATATGAAGCATGAGCTTTCAAATTAAACTGAAAACACTTTAATGAATGAATTTAAATGTATAAATCCTTTGTTCATCATGCCATCATTTGTTTTATTTGCTTCTAAATGATTAATTTCTGTCAAAATAAAATAATAGCTTCATATTTTCTCTGGCTCAATAGTCTAACAACAGTGACAATTATGCAAATTATCTGTTCCAGATTAAATAATAACCCTTGCCAAACCCTTCTCCAAAGCACGCTGGAGGAGAGTCTGGCTACTCCACATAGCATGAAAGCACAGAGCGGGTTCATTGACACTAATGCTCATCCTTCAGTGTTTTGGTACAGTCTAGGCTTTAGAACAGGAAGATGCTTTCACATTTAAAAATGAATGGGACTTATCAAGGGGATATGATACTTTGTCAAGTAAATAAATGCTGTTCTGTTCAACAGGCAGTTGCATCGCCCACATACACCATGTCTGCCATTTGAAGAGCTACATATACGCACGGCAGTATATTGGCTAAAATATCTTGATTTGTTTTGTTACTGTCCTTGACACACTTACTGTAGTCCTCCACACATACCCATGTTGTGTCCCACCCTGTCTCCCTCCCTCTCCTAGTGGGTCAAGTTCTGCATGCATTCTCAACGAGGGTTTGGCTGGTACTTGTGTGCCAACTGCATTTGGATGGTCCCACTCAGAGATTCAGCTGTAACCAACTAGATTGATAAAGTCCTATTAATACTCCGATCTCTCTCACACACACACTCATACTGACCATGCTCCTCTGGTGTTGCTTCTTTTCCAGAGACTTTGGATTCTCCGGCAAACGTAAATCAGGTAAGGTTCTGAAATCTTTTTACCCTGGTCAGTAGAATCTGTTAGTTATTTTATGCTCCATCCATTTGTATTGTGTCTTCATTGTATGTACTGCTTACTTGACTGATATTGGGATTAGGACTACAAGTTAAAAAATGAAAAATAAATGAAGGGGCATCTGTAGTCCAGTCCTCATCTTTGCTTGAGGCTAGCACCTCGAGGCTATATTAGCTGCTTCTAGCATAACCCACCCAGATCTTTGACCGAACTGTAAGTGGGCAAGTTGCATTATGGGTAATGTAGGCACCAGGTTTTGACAAGGAAGAACAATGTTTGGAATAGAGCTGCAGCAATTAGTCGATAACAGAAAATAATCTACAACTATATTGATAGTCCAGTTATTTTTCTAGCAAAAAGGCAAATATTCTCTGGTTTTAGCTTTTCAAATGAGAGGATTTGTTGCTTTCTTATCACATATTACAGTAAATTGAATATCTTTTGGTATTGGAGAATTTTAAGACCTCACACTGGACTGAGAAATTGTGAATGGACTTTTTTATTTTTTTACACCTAAAGATATTTTATAGACTAAACAATGAATCAAGAAAATATTGGGAAGATTAATTGATAATTAATATAGTTGTTAGTAGCAGCCCTAGTTTAGATAATAAAAAAGAAAAAGACATCTCTGGTACAGCTGGAAAGGATTGATTTTGATTCTTTTTTTCATCAACATTGTTATAGGAGTGAATGCCAAAACGGTGGAGTTCTCTTTCAAGAGTACATGCTCTTCAAACACACATCTTGACTTGACTGTATTGTGATGAAACAGTGTTACTGTAGGTGAGAGACCATCTCTTTGTTCCTCTGTAAGTTTGTTCTGCCAGGGTTGACAGCCGGCTTTATGTTTGTATGTGAGAGAGTGCAAGGAAGACAGAAAGACTCAGCTGAGCATGGGGATACAGGCGTAGGAGGCAGCAGGAAAAGCACGAGAGAGGTTCAGTGAACAGCTGTGCAAGTGTTGTGTATTTGTGTGCGTGTGCACGGCAAGTCTCAGAATACCCACATGCATTACTAAATTACATGCTAGCTCTGCAATCAGATGCAAAGTTGCTGTGGCTATCCTTCCTGCCATCTGCCACAGTTACGTATGACATAGCTGGGCATTCAGAGTTTCAGTAAATTACCTGTAAGTTCATTTTTGTGTGGGCGATGCACTCATAGGAAAAGCTGTGCCAGAGTTGCCACCAAATGTAATAAGACCCCAACCTAATTTCATTATATATTCCATGGTATTGAGGCTTTACGTAACAGTGAATACCAGCTACATAGCGAAATGGAAAAATTGTCTTATTACAGCTGTGTGTGTGTGTGTGTGTGTGTGTGTCAAGTAGCCTACATTCAGTCTGTGCAAGATATTGGATTGGTTTCAAGTTATATTCATATCGACTGCCTGGAAAGTTTGTCATATAGTGCCTAATGCTTGCATGCACAGTTTTAGCTGTTTTTATTCTGAATGGTTTGGTTTGATAGTAAAATGTTATCTGCTATGTAGTTTCTGAGATGTACATTTATTCATGCTTACAATAAATCGTTCTATGGACCAGTGAAAACAATAATAACACACTTTATGTCTGGTTCTCATGATGATTTACTATTCACAGTCAACATGAAGCACATACTGTACAAGGCCCTCCATACTTGATCTCTAAACCTTCAACATAGTCCCCATGCTGGACATTAGTGGTTAACGCGGCTGAAAGATTGATCTTCCTCTTTTAAAGCAGGACAGCAGATAAAGTGCAGTGAGTCTGTGGTTAATTTGTGCTGTAGCTGCAGCTTATGGTTTCCATAATTACATGGTTCAGGTCTCTCATAAGAGTTTACCGAGCCCCTGCCCCTAAACAGGAGAATGTAGGCACAAAACTGTGAGTGGTTAGATTTTTAACTAGGAACTCTGTTTACCTGGCAAGCAGAATAAATCAGAGGAACGTCTTAGGTTCATAGCCAGGCCACTATCAACATAGGGTTCAAAGAAAGACGTATAATCTTCTGTCTAACAAACAATGGAGTTGTCAGGATTGACTGCCGATACCGGCCCATCAACATAAATCACTGTCAGATAACTGGCACAGATGAAAACACAAGCTGCCATAACCAAAACCCTAAAGGAAACATCTTTTGACAAGATACCATGGTGATGAAATACATAAAACTTCATCCATACACAGGAAATAAAGACAATGAACTGTTTCATAGGTAAAAGAAAACAATCTCAATCAAATTCACTCAGATTTTAGGATCAACTGCTGCTTACTTTTTAGGATGTTGAGGTTCAAGAGATTCAGATCATCTTTAAATCATCAGTGATAACCTGTATTCAAACAGAAAGTGAGATGAACAGAAGACAGTTAGAAATTTGGAGAGTCGGAGAGAAGAAGAAACGGAGCGCTTAGGGGTGTAGTGCATGTGAAAAGCAGCTGGAGAGGAGAGGAGGTTTACGTGGCAAGTGGAAACCATTTCAGTGTTGCGCACAGACTGAGGGAGTGTGTTTATGTGTGCAGACTTGCTGTCTTTATGTGAGCTAAAGGGTCTCTGGGGGCCTAGAGGGTGTGTGTATGTGTGCACGCAGTTGTGTCTATGTGGGTGTTAACATACTATATGCGGGTATGTGCATGCTTGTTGGGAGGAAAAGGGTTAATGTTTCATGAGTTAGATGGCGGGGTGGGTCAAGAGGTCGGTGTGTTTGTTTGTATTTGCAGATGGATAAGATTTGAAACTGGCATCGGAAATCATTAAGGCAAATGAGCACTTCCAAATTACTTTAACAGCCGTACACTGTTTTAGCAGCTTCTTTCTAAAAAAAAACAACCCCCACTCAATGAGTCTCACAGTAGCCGGAAGATTAATTTTGAGGGATAAACCAGGTTTTAATCAAATGCTGCATTTAGTTTTTTATTTAAAGTCATAGATATCACTGTTTATTTCATGGATACAGCTTTAACGTCAGTAAATAGATGTTTTATTCTCCCCCAAGTTAACACAACTTAACTCTGCTCCGCTCAGCTCCACCCCGTCCAGCAGAAAGCAGATCCAATACAGGCCTCTCTGTTTCTGATAAGTGACCATTTGTCCCAGTGGACTCCCACCCTGGAGGCAGAGCTTTTTGCTCAAAACATCATATTCAAGCCAGAAAATGTTCTGTAATGAATGAGATCAGACATGTTTGTTTATTTTTTTATTTTTTATTTTGTATAGGACCATTCATAAGGATAAGTTATGGTGTTCTTTGATGCACTTGCTTTTGCTTCACACTAGTTAAGTGTTAAAGGCATCAGATTTACTATTGGAAACCTTGATGAAGGGGAGGGTTGGTTTGAAGTTCCGCTTACTTTATTAGCAGTTTGCCTCTGATTCCAGACTTTTTGAAACCAGTGTAATGGTAACTACTGACGTTAAAGGTACCCTGTGGAGTTTCTTACCTCCAGTAGCGCTATGGAGTGATGTTTTTACGAGTGAGTCCCTGTTTTATTATTATTATTATTATTATTATTATTATTATTATTATTATTATTATTATTATTATTATTATAAGTTGAAAGGTACATGCACACAGGTTACAGTTGGTAACCTTTCAACTTATACTGAAAGTTTCTGTACTATTTGTTTGTGGTCTGCCCCTTCTCCCTCAGGGCCACATACTGATTCAATGACATGAGTACATCTGTACTACATTGAACAGCAGTCCTGTGTCCTTTTCTAATCCAACTGCACATCTGTTGCTGATGAGCCAAACAAAGGCATTGCACTTTGCCAAATTTTACTCCTCAACCCAGATCTGCTCTTGTAAAGTTACCCCAGGGTTGAAATTATGGCATAAAGCCCAGTGCCAACCATGCTATCAACTAAATGCCTGATCCTTAAAAAATCTCTCAGAAAGAAAAATCTTTGGTATAAATGGGTAGACCAGACTCATTTCCTCCTCTTGGTGATGAATTATTGCAAAGTTCTTAACTGTCATCATCTTTGGTTGGAGCGGATGATGGGTGAGTGGGGGTGGGGGTTGGATGGAGTTAGGACGTCTGGGAGTGCAAGGGTGGGAGCAGGAAGCACATGTATAAATCTGAGTGAGGAGAGATATAAACACAGAGAGTGGCTAATAGGGATATCTGATGGAAGCCAAGAAGAAAATACTTTTATTTTCAAACCTCATAAATATTTTAGATCTACATTGTGTATCACACACACGCAAGCTCACACAAATTCGATAATGGTTCCCAAGCTTTTTTTTTTAACCAGACTTACCCTCACAGCCCTATCAGATTGACTCAGGTACCCCTTCATTAACACCACCCATTATGTTCCAAATGTGTTTATTTGAACATAATATAAAAGTGAATATTTTAGAGTATTTGTATCATACCATTGAACTGTCAATGTAAAAGTGGATTTGGCCAAGTTTGTATTGTACAACTGCCACTTGGAATGGCAGGCTCTGGACATTTCAACCATTTATCTATTGCTGTTAGCTATTTCAACCATTTACCCATTACTTTTAGCTAACTGCTCACTCATTTATTTGTAATTTTAATTGCTATTTTTTCAAATTAGTTGTGCTACTCACAATGTTTCCACAGACCCCGTGGCAACTGTAGAAGTACTCCTGGTTGGAAATGACTGCTCTATAACGCTGCATACTATGTGAAATCACCTTTTCCCAGGGATTTGGCTGATTTAAGAACTGTAACTTTACAGGGCTGATGCATTTCATTGAAACCTTGATCTGTACACAGTAATTTATGTAGCTCATTTTATACTATTTATTTTATAGTTCTCTTTAAACAGTTCATTTGAAATTAGACCTATTCTGTCCAAGACTGTTCTCACACATGTTCTCCTTGTTCTGGCTCTGTCTTCCTGCTGTTGCAAAACATTTCATTTCCTGAATGAGGCTGAAATATTAGCTTTTGTTTTCAGGCCTATTGACTTTGCTGACAAAGTCTTTACTCACTCACCTCAGGTCTCCGATTTTACAGTTTACACACGGCTGTAGTTAATTGTGTGTTTTGAAACCTCCATTCACATCAATTTACATAGATCATGGTTTTATGAGATCATGACCTGTTGAGTTTTATGTCCATCTGTCTTGAAATTATATTGTTGATAGGTGTTTTTTTTTCTTCTTTTTTTCTGATAAGACAATGTCCAGGATAGCAGATTTATTTGAAATTAGGTTCCCAACAGGTCTTTATTTTCTTTTAAGGTCAGATTTAGTACTAAGTAAGCAAAGACGCAGAATAAATCCACATATTTGTGGTTTGAATAGAGGGAAGATTCCTGATCATGAAAAAGTAAAGAGCTGCTCATTCAAACTGCACTCAGTAAAGTTACTGCATACTAACAAATCTGTAAATCGAGACAAGCAAGATCAAAGGTTATGGCTGGTAACATGATTTAGGCCCCGTTTACACGTACATGGTTATTTTGAAAAACTGAGACATTTCCCTTCGTCTGTGCCCTTCGTTTACACACAAACGGAGAATTCGCCTCTGAAAACGAGTCTTTCTAAAAACTCCAGCCAGGGTTAAGATTTTGGAAAACTTCGTTTGCACGTTTGCATGTAAACTGAGACAAACAGAGGTTTACGCAGCGGAGGAAGTGAAGAAGAGAAGAGAGAGGAAGTGATTTGTTGCTGTTGTTGCTATATTCGGGATTCTGATTGGCTAACGTGGGCTTGAGCTTCTCGTTACACTGCCACCTACAGGTTTTGCTCTTGACGGCATATATACACGGGTACATGTAAACGAACACTTTTCTGAAAACTGACCACTGTGCACAATGTTATTTTTGAAAACGGAGAGGTTGAAATGTCCGTTTATGAAAAGAGCCGGCCACGTGTAAACGTAGCACCAGACATCTTCATATTCCCATATTGCATACAAAAGGTTTTTTATCTGAAAATGCCTTCTAAAATGTAGTAAAGTAGAAAACACATACACATAAACAAATCTACCCTAAAAGAAAGTAAAATGACTGACTTATAAAATTAATAAGTACTGCCAGTAATTTTTTAAGTTTTCACTTTTCATTACTGGTAAAAATTATGTAATAGTTACAGCAAAACATGTTTGAGCAGTATTACTGATCAGCGTTAATTGATCTCTGAGTTGAAAAAAAAACCAACCAACTACACGTTTCCAAGAATAGTGTATGTATGTATGTATGTGTGTGTGTGTGTATATATATATATATATATATATATATATATATATATATATATATATATATATATATATATATATATAAATAATACTTTAAAGAACAAGAGGGAAATACCCAGAATTTAAATAATATGTTCTTTGCGGTGTTTAGCACCTAACTTTGTGGTTTGATAAAAAATCTTGTGCAAATAACGTGAAGCTTCATAAACCACAGGCCAACCACAGTAATCCAGTGTCAGACTATTTGGCAGTTTTATTATTTGAGATGTTAATGGTGCTGAGTTCATCTTCATAAGTTATGAGCTCCTTGACATTTAGATTTTGTTCCCAAATTGACTGCAAAATATTTTCCCGAGAGAGAAATGTTAATCTTCAGTCTGAAGGACTGTCGCCAGGTCAGCTCTTTGGAGAAATTTCAGCTAAATCCAAGTTGTCTCAATCATTCCTTATCTAAGCCTCAAACCTTCCATCTATTGGACTGAATTGTTCTTATTTTCCATTCTCAGGATAAAATGTGTTTCTCTTTTGTAGAAACTGTGTTTACTGCATTTTGAGAAACGATGGCACACGTCTTGTGACATTATTTTGCTGGAAATATTTGTTTATTGTGTAAGTCAAGAGCCCACATATTTAATTTTACACTACAGTAACCGATGGCAGTTAGTAAAAGCAGCTTGTGACCATAAATAGAGAATGTAATCTCTACTGGGTTTGTAGATCCTTTACTGTTATTCAGACACACCATAAAAGTACATTGTGTATCTGTTGTAGCAGCAGTATTAGTGTAAACAGATATAATCTAATGTATGGAGACAGTAGCTCCCTGCTGTCTGGAGCTTTGAACTCAGTGGTCAGCTGAAGCTCTTGTTAATGTGTGAACTGAA